>NC_067245.2:204168613-204471644 GCF_019359855.2 Lolium perenne | reverse complement strand
ATCCTGCATCCTGAAGGTTTCGGAAAGCTTGTGAAAATCCTTGTCGCACTTATCTACCGGAGCAAAACTTCCTTTAACTTTGATTCGGCCCTTGGGTCCCGGGATCCTCCATAATAGGTATGTATAATGCGGCACAACTATGAATCTTGCGTACGTGGGTCGTCCCAAGAGAGCATGATATTGTGATGGAAAATCGATAACTTCGAAATCAAGTTTCTCCTTCCTGAAGTTTTCTCGAGTTCCAAACTATAGGTCGAGTAAGATCTTTCCTAGAGGATAATTCGGCTTATCAGGTGTGATGCCATGGAAACGCCTATCCGTTGTTGTTAGATTTTCTAGAGAAATATTCATCTTCCGTAGCGTATCCGCGTATATGAGAATTAAACTGCTTCCTCCGATGGTAAGATCATAGCTGACTGCCCTGGCCGTGGAACTTGAGGTGGGTGGTCCTCTTGGGTGAATCCTATGGTCTGTCCTGACCAATTGAGGTATTCAATGGTTGGTGGAGGCGATGTTTCTGCCATAAACACCTACCGCGAAATTAACGTCTGCTGAAGGCCTACCTTTTTGTATCATGGATACTGCTCCCGTTGTGTTTATCAAGTCACCATCATCGCTCGGAGGTACCGCAAGTTGCAACTGATGTTGATTTGCGCTGGTAATTGCGGGTGGTGGTGGCAAGTGAATTTAACTCCTTGGTCCCTGCACGTACCCCCTGTTTGCTGCTTGCGTGTTGGTGTTCTCTGTGATGACCCAGCGTACTGATGACCCACAAGTATAGGGGGTGTATCGTAGTATTTTCGATAAGTAAGAATGTCGATCCCAACGAGGAGCAGAAGGTGTTGACAAGCAGTTTCGATGAAGGATTCACTGTAAATGCTCACAGACAAGTATTCAGGGGGTTTTGATGTAACAGTTGAATAAAGTACGAGTAAGTAAAGTGCGAGAGTAACAATTGCAGCGAGTGGCCCAATCCTTTTTAGCACAAAGGACAAGCCGGTTTGTTTACTTATAATGACCAAACGTTCTCGAGGACACACGGGATTTCAGTCTAGTGCTTTCGCTACATACGGCTAAATAATCTTCATTGTTATGATAAGTGTTGTGTGGGTGAACCTATGCTAATGTACCGCCCTTCCTAGGACTATACATACTTGTGATTATACCCCTTGCAAGCATCCGCAACTACAAGAAAGTAATTAAGATAAATCTAACCACAGCCTTAAACTCTGAGATCCTGCGATCCCTCCTGCATCGATGTACCAACGGGGGTTTAGGTTTCTGTCACTCCGGCAACCCCACAATTGGCAAACGAGTACAAGATGCATTCCCCTAGGCCCATAAATGGTGAAGTGTCATGTAGTCGACATTCACATGACACCACTAGAAGAATAACACCACAACTTAAATATCATACCATTGAATATTACTCAACCATAGTTCACTACTAACATTTAGACTTCACCCATGTCCTCAAGAACTAAACGAACTACTCACGAGACATCATATGGAACATGATCAGAGGTGATATGATGATGAATAACAATCTGAACATAAACTTGGTTCAATGGTTTCACTCAATAGCATCAACAACAAGTAGAGATCGATACCGGGAGAGTTTCCCCTATCAAACAATCAAGATCAAACCCAAATTGCTACGGCGGTGACGGTGTCCAGCGGTGGAGACGGCGGTGATGATGGTGGAGATGATGATGATGGTGATGGAGATGATGTCCAGCTCGATGACGGTGACGATGGCGTCGATTTCCCCCTCCGGAGGGAATTTCCGGCGGATTCCTGCCCGCCGGAGAGCTCTTTTCTCTCTGGTGTTCTCCGCCCTGCAGAGGCGGCTGTAACTCTTCGCGAGGTACCCTCTGTGGCTTAGGTTTTCGGGACGAAGGGTTTCGCGAAGAAAAGGAGGCAAAAGGGGCTGTGGGGCCCCCACACCACATGGTGGCGCGGCCAGGCCATGGGCCGCGCCGCCGTATGGTGTGGGCCCACCCTGGGTCCAGCTGGCTCCTCCTTCTGGCTTCCTTCGTCATCTTGAAAAATAGGATTTTTGGTATAATTTCCTTCCACAGTTGATCTTCCGAAATATTGCGTTCTGATGGTGCTTTTTCCAGCAGAATCCTGGCTCCGGTGCTTGATCCTCCAATAATGATGAAACATGCAAAATAGATGAAATAACATAAGTATTGTATCCAAATATGAAATATATCAATGAATAACAGCAAATTATGATATAAAATAGTGATGCAAATTGGACGTATCAACTCCCCCCAAGCTTAGACTTCGCTTGTCCCCAAGCGAAACTGAACTCAGTAAACAGGACCACATGTTTATGGAGTGAAGAGTCGATAAATAAAATATGGACAAGAAGCATCATATTCATTCACACAAGACATTATAGTAAACAACTTCCTCATATAACTCAACTTGAAACAAGTATAAGGTAATCACAAATAAAGGTGCATAAGAAATCATAGTTGGTGATGGCAAACTTCGTTCTTGGTCAGAGAACAATTAACAGATTGTATTTATCTCATTGAGCAGCGCTCTCATGTTAAAGTTTATAAGGCACAACTTGCATACTCAATCATAATGGTCTCCTCATAATCATTGATAACTTGCAAAGTTATATTCATTCAGATAAAACTTGTACTAAACAAAGAAGAATAAAAGACATGATGAAGCAAATCACAATATAATGGTTTGATCACAACTACTCAAATGCTTGCTTGAGATGGAGGGAAATAGGTTTACTGACTCAACATAAAGTAAAAGACAGGCCCTTCGCAGAGGGAAGCAGGGATTAAATCATGTGCTAGAGCTTTTTCAGTTTTGAAATCATATAAAGAGAATAAAAGTAGTATTTTGAGAGGTGTTTGTTGTTGTCAACGACTGGTAGCGGGTACTCTAACCCACTTGCCAGACAACCTCCAAAGAGCGGCTCCCATATTATTTTCATTTTATGTGGCACTCCTTCCAACCTTTCTTTCACAAACCATGGCTAACCGAATCCTCGGGTGCCTGCCAACAATCTCATACCATGAAGGAGTGCCTTTTTATTTTAGTTTTATTATGATGATGACACTCCCCCCAACCTTTGCTTACACAAGCCATGGCTAACCGAATCCTTCGGGTGCCGTCCATCAATCACATACCATGGAGGAGTGTCTATTTAGTTTAATTAATTTGGGACTGGGAATCCCATTGCCAGCTCTTTTTGCAAAATTATTGGATAAGCGGATGAAGCCACTAGTCCATTGGTGAAAGTTGCCCAACAAGATTGAAAGATACAACACCACATACTTCCTCATGAGCTATAAAACATTGACACAAATAAGAGATACTAAGTTTTGAATTGTTTAAAGGTAGCACATGAAGTATTTACTTGGAATGGCAGAAAATACCGTGTAGTAGGTAGGTCTGGTGGACACAAATGACATAGGTTTGGTCTAAGGTTTGGATGTACGAGAAGTATTCCCTCTCAGTACAGGTCTTTGGCTAGCAAGGTTAATTAGCAAGCATAAGAGTTGAGGGAAACAAACAAATATACATGTGATAGAAACAATCATGCATCTTCCTTGTAAGCACAAACAATTTTAACTTCAGAATAATAAGCTATGAGCTAACAAGAAAGAAAGACAATGAAACAACTACATGTATTTCTCTTTTCTACTTAAACCTCAAAGTGTTGTTGCTATTGACCAATGCTAAGTTTGCCAAAACCAAATAGATTTATTCAATGCTCCCAAAGTGATACCAATACTAACGACAAGGTAAATCATATAATAGAGATTGCAAACTAAAATAAGATGTGCAATATGTAAATGATAAGACTTCTCATTAATATTCCATAACGATAACTCACACCAAGGGATACATAGATAACCAACTAAAGGAGAGATACTTCCAAACTGCAACCCATCTTATACGATAACTTCCCTACTCATGATATGACACTACTTGACAATAAAAAGTAAAAGATACTGATGATGTGATACCGCGGCACTCCCCCAAGCTTGGAACAAACCAAGGGGATGCCAATACCGATGATGAATTACTCCTTTGGCGATGATGGTGATGAACTCCTCCCGCGCTTCTTACAAAACTCCTTCAACTTCAGTTTCTCAGCTTGGCAATTCTGCACTAAGTCTCGAAGAGATTCATTGTTATCTGGAGTTGGCGGTGATGACCTTGTGATGTGAATCGAGTGGTATTCCAGCATTCTTCGGAGGCGACAATTCTCCTCCTGGAGTATCTCCACTTCTCTTCTTAGAGCCCGATATTGATCACAAAACTCATCGGTAGTTCGTAGAACTTCTTCCAACACAGGGAAGGAGTCGAGGCTAAGAGCGGGTGGTAAAGGTCCCTGCAAGTTATGAGAAAAAGAACGTCGAGTGTCAACAGATCCCACCAAGATTTGCTTGCTCCCAACGGCTTGCTGCTCTTGTCTTGATGGCACCCTCTTCACTTCTTCCTCCGAAAGCCCCTTTGCCCTTGTTGTTGGAGACCATGGTGCTTTTAGACCGAAAACAGATCCTGGCAGAAACAGCTCGAAACAAAACACGTCGAGAAAACGATATACGGACCTCCAGGGGTCCGGGGGATTATATAGCAAAAATTTTCACGACACAAGGAAAGTACCAGATCGAACTAGAGTCGGAAAGGGGCGACGAGGCGGCCAGACCATAGGTCGGCGCGGGCCCAGGTCAGGCCGCGCCGCCCTATGGTGGCACGTCCTCGTGCATCCTTTCCACTCCGTTTCGATCTCGTAATTTTTCATATTTTCCAAAAACAGCAAAAATATTGTTCGGAAAGTAAATTGCGTACTTTTCATTACCAGTACTGTTACCTATTCAAAGTCGAGTTCTGGCGGACTGTCAATTTGCCCTTTGATGAAAGCCTCCGGTGTTTCCACTTGAATAATATCAACATCAACATTATAAGAATCACCCGAGATATAATGCTTGAGTCTTTGTCCATTCACCACTTGCGTGGCATTGCCTTGGAGAGAGCTAATTTTGATTGCTCCTGAACGATACACCTCCTCGACAACATATGGTCCTTCCCATTTTGAGAGTAATTTCCCTGCAAAGAATCTGAGACGAGACCGATACAATAGGACTTTATCCCCAATATTAAATTCTCTTTTAATAATCCTTCTATCATGCCATTTTTTAACTTTCTCTTTAAAGAGTTTAGCATTTTCATAAGCTTCACTTCTCCATTCATCTAGAGAACTTAATTGCAACAACCTCTTATCACCGGCAAGTTTAGGATATTTATTTAATTCTCTAACTGCCCAATAAGCTTTGTGTTCTAGTTCTAAAGGTAAATGACAAGCCTTCCCATAAACCATTTTATAAGGTGACATTCCCATGGGATTTTTATAAGCAGTTCTATAAGCCCATAGTGCATCCTTCAATTTACTAGCCCAATTCTTTCTAGTTTTATTAACAGTCTTTCCCAAAATAGATTTAATCTCTCTATTTGATAATTCTACTTGACCACTAGTTTGAGGATGATAAGCGGAAGCAATTCTATGATTAATACCATACTTAGCAAGAGTTTTTCTAAAACCTCCATGAATAAAATGAGAACCTCCATCAGTCATAATATATCTAGGCACTCCAAATCTAGGAAAAATAATGTCTAAAAGCATTCTTAAAGAGGTCTCACCATCAGCACTTTTTGTAGGTATTGCTTCCACCCATTTAGTAACATAATCAACAGCAACAAGTATGTGACTGTTACCTTCTGAAGACGGAAAAGGTCCCACGAAGTCAAATCCCCAACAATCAAATGGTTCAATAACAAGAGTATAATTCATAGGCATTTCATTACGTCTGGAGATATTACCAACCCTTTGGCACTCATCACAAGATAAAATAAACTTTCTCGCATCCTTGAAGAGAGTTGGCCAATAAAAACCTGATTGTAGAACCTTTTGCGCGGTTCTTTCTCCGGCGTGATGTCCTCCATAAGCACTACCATGACATTTACTCAATATCTCTTGTTGTTCATTTTCGGGAACACATCTTCGCATAATACCATCCACTCCTTCTTTGTATAAGTGTTGGTCATCCCAGAAATAATGCCTCAAGTAATAAAAGAATTTCCTCCTTTGCTGAGCTGAAAAGGTTGGAGGCAAGTACTTGGAAACAATAAAGTTAGCATAATCAGCATACCAAGGACTGTCTCGCGAGCTCACCTTTATTACAGTCAATTGTTCATTTGGAAAACTATCATTAATAGGAACAGGATCATAAGCAATATTTTCCAATCTAGACAAATTATCAGCAACAGGATTATCAGCACCTTTCCTATCTACAATATGTAAATCAAATTCTTGGAAAAGAAGTACCCATCTAATAAGCCGCGGCTTAGCATCTTTCTTTGTCATAAGGTATCTAATTGCAGCATGATCAGTATGAATAGTAACTTTTGAATCAACAATATAAGATCTAAATTTATCGCAAGCAAAGACTACAGCTAATAATTCTTTTTCAGTTGTAGCATAATTTCTTTGAGCAGCATCAAGAGTTTTACTAGCATAATGAATAACATTCAGTTTTTTATCTACTCGCTGTCCAAGAACAGCGCCTACAGCAAAATCACTAGCATCACACATAATTTCAAATGGTAAGTTCCAATCAGGAGGTTCAACTATAGGAGCAGTTGTTAAAGCTTTCTTTAGAGTTTCAAAAGCTTCCTTACAATCATCATCAAAAACAAATGGTACATCTTTTTGAAGAAGATTAGTAAGAGGCTTTGAAATCTTGGAGAAATCTTTAATAAATCTCCTATAAAACCCAGCATGACCAAGAACACTACAAATACCTTTAACATCCCTCGGATAGGGCATCTTCTCAATTGCTTCAACTTTAGCTCTATCAACTTCAATACCTCTCTCAGAAATTTTATGTCCCAATACAATTCCTTCATTAACCATAAAGTGGCATTTCTCCCAATTAAGAACAAGGTTAGTTTCTTCACATCTCTGCAAAACTTTATCAAGGTTTCGCAAGCAACTATCAAAAGAATTCCCATAGACGGAAAAATCATCCATGAATACCTCTACAATACTCTCACAAAAACCATGAAAAATAGCAGACATGCATCTTTGAAAAGTAGCAGGAGCATTACATAAACCAAAAGGCATACGTCTATAAGCATAAGTTCCATAGGGACAAGTGAAAGTGGTTTTCTCTTGATCTTTAGCTTTAACAGCAAGAGAGTGGATTTAGTGACCGGGTGTATACGTGAGCACGCGCTCTTTACCGTTGGATCTGCTTTAAGATACTAGCCTCACAAACAGAGCCAAACGGCGTCAAACCTCCTTTTTCTAATCCCTCTCTCTTCTTCTTCCTTTGCCCACGAGCGAAACAATCCCCAAATCGAACGAGGCCAAATCGAACGAGGCCGCTCGGCCTCACGCGCGCCGCTCTGGCACTGGCGTGGGCGTGGCACGCCTTGCCGCCGCCGCGATGGTGGCGCCCGCTCGCCTCGGACCCAGCCGCGGAGAAGGAAGCCGCCGACGCAGACTCCGGCCGCCCGCCTCTGCCAGAAGCTGGCCGCCAAGGACCGCCTCGCAGCCGAGCTCGCAGAGAGGGCCGACGCGCTCGACGGCGCGGGCGGCATGGACACCGGCCACCGCGGCTCTCCCCATCGCAGCCGAGCTCGCAGAGAGGGCCGACGCGCTCGACGGCGCGGGCGGCATGGACGCCGGCCACCGCGGCTCTCCCCATCGCAGCCGAGCTCGCAGAGGGCCGACGCGCTCGACGGCGCGGGCGGCATGGACGCCGGCCACCGGGTACTCCTGCAGCGGTCGTGAATTGGGCCTCCATGGCCATCTTCTTTGTCCCGGGGTGCGGGGAACCAGGGGGCGTTCTTGCGCGAGCGTGGCCAACCAGAGGTGCGGCATACAGGGTCGAGCGGAGAGAGCGAGCAGGGGCGGCGGGCCAAAAATCGGAGGTCAAATCGGAAGCGGGACGTCCAGGGCGGTACGGCGAACGCATGGCCGGCGGTTGCCTCGCGCCGGCGGAGGAGGAGCATGGGCGAATTGCCCCTCGCACGAGAAGCCGCTGTAGCGAAAAAAATCAGCAAGCCCTGGCGCTGGCCCTCGTCGGAGCTCCAACCCTATCCACTCACCGACGCCACGGCAACGGCGAGCGCGTGCAGGATTGGGTTTGCAGCTAGCTGAAGATGAGAGGATGAGAGAGTTGTATGTGGTGAAGGGGATAAGACGAAAGCGACACTACTCCACGCGCGTGAGTGCTTTATCATCTCACGGACAATAAACGGTCGTTAGACACGTGTCAGCCAGTTACCGCGTGCTCACGTATACACCCGGTCACCAGGCTTTATCCGTTAACAGCAATTTGTGAAAACCCAGAATAACCATCAAGAAAACAAAAATGAGTATTTTTAGACAATCTTTCTAGCATTTGATCAATAAATGGTAAAGGGTAATGATCTTTCTTAGTAACTTTATTAACTTTTCGAAAATCAATGCACATTCTATACCCTACAACTACTCTTTGAGTGATGAGCTCATCATTATCATTAGGCACAACAGTCATTCCTCCTTTCTTGGGAACGCAATGCACAGGACTAACCCATCTACTATCAGCAATAGGATATATAATACCAGCTTCAAGAAGTCTTAATACCTCATTCCTTACCACTTCCTTCATCTTCGGAATTAGACGATGCTGATGTTCAACAACAGGCTTTGCATCATCTTCCATATTAATAGCATGTTGGCAAATAGAAGGAGAAATCCCCTTCAAATCATCAAGAGTATAGCCAATAGCTCCTCGGTGTTTCTTCAATATTTCCAATAACCTTTCTTCCTCAATCTCTGAAAGCTTAGAACTAATAATAACAGGATATATTTTCTTATCATCAATATGAGCATATTTAAGATTATCAGGCAAAGGCTTTAAATCAAAAACAGGATCTTCCTTTGGTGGCGGTGTTGTACCCAGATCTTCCACCGGTAAATCATGCTTAAGAATAGGTTGGCGAAGAAAAATTTCCTCAAGCTCATCTCTTTCTTTCCTAAAAACTTCACTCTCGCTATTCTCCAAATGTTGCTGCAAAGGATTACTAGGAACAAGAACAATAGATGCACACTGCTCCATTTTAAAATCATTATTAGGCAAATCAGCTTTATAAGGAGTTTTGGTAAATTTAGAGAAGTTAAACTCGTAAGATTCACCAGCAAATTTAGTCAAAATTTTCTCTTTCTTGCAATCTATAATAGCTCCACAAGTATTTAGAAAAGGTCTACCAAAAATAATAGGACAATAATCACTAGCAGCAGAACCAAGTACCAAAAAGTCAGCAGGATATTTAATCTTACCACATAGAACTTCCACATCTCGAATAATACCAATTGGAGAAATAGTTTCTCTATTAGCCAGCTGAATAACCACATCAATATCTTCAAGTTCACAAGAATCAATTTCGTGCATAATCTCCGTGTAAAGCTCATAAGGAATAGCACTAACGCTTGCACCAATATCACATAAACCATAATAGCAATGATCACCAATTCTAACAGATAGCATAGGAACACTAGCTTGTTTGGGTTTATTAGGATGTGAAACAATATTAGAAGCATCTTCACAGAAAATAATATGACCATCCTCCACATTTTCAGTCACAAGATCTTTAACTATTGCAACAGCAGGTTCAACTTTTATTTGTTCTTCAGGTTCTACAGGTTTCTTTTCACTTTTATGAACCACACTATTTATAACAGATACTCCTTCATTTTAGCAGGGAAAGGGGTTTTTTCAATATAAGCTTCAGGAATAACATGATCAGCAGTTTCAACTACAACGCATTTATTAATAGATGAATCAATTTTATCTTTATACGGTTCATGATACTTATCAAAATTCTTCTTTGGCAATTCATAATGAGAGGCAAAAGCTTTATAAAGATTTGCAGCAACTTGAGAATCAAGACCATATGTAGCACTCATATTACGAAATTTATCAGTATCCATAAAAGCTTCAATGCATTTATAATCATAAATTATACCTGATTCTCTATCCTTGTCGTTCTCCCAACCTTCAGTATTTTCTTGGATCCGATCAAGAAGGTCCCTTTTAAACTCTTCTTTGTTGCGTGTAAATGATCCAGAACAAGAAGTTTCCAGCAAGGTCTTGTCTTGAAAAGAAAGTCTTGCATAGAAATTATCAATAATAACATTACCAGGAAGCTCATGAATGGGGCATTTGAGCATTAAAGACTTCAATCTCCCCCAAGCTTGGGCAATACTCTCTCCATCATGAGGCCAAAAATTATATATGCGATTCCGATCCTTGTGAATTTCACTTGGAGGATAGAACTTAGAATAAAACCGGGGCACAATATCATTCCATTCAAGAGAATCCCCATTATCCAGTAATTTATACCAATGCGCCACCTTACCAGACAGCGATAAAGAGAATAGTTTCTTCCTCACTTCATCCATAGCAATACCTGCACACTTGAATAAACCGCATAATTCATGTAAGAACAATAAATGATCTCCAGGGTGGACAGTTCCATCCCCTTCATAGCGGTTATCCATAACACGTTCAATAATTTTCATAGGTATTTTATATGGTATCACTTCCTCACTGGCGCCTCATCCACTACCGTTGCAGTAGTAGTAGATTTCCCAAATAAAAATTGAAGAGAAGATCTCTCCATAATGACTTATAGCAGCAGGCAGAAATAAAATCAGCACAAACAGTAAAGATTTTCCTTACCAATTCCACTTACCAATAGCGCTTCACTCCCCGGCAACGGCGCGTAAAATAGTCTTGATGACCCACAAGTATAGGGGGTGTATCGTAGTATTTTCGATAAGTAAGAATGTCGATCCCAACGAGGAGCAGAAGGTGTTGACAAGCAGTTTCGATGAAGGATTCACTGTAAATGCTCACAGACAAGTATTCAGGGGGTTTTGATGTAACAGTTGAATAAAGTACGAGTAAGTAAAGTGCGAGAGTAACAATTGCAGCGAGTGGCCCAATCCTTTTTAGCACAAAGGACAAGCCGGTTTGTTTACTTATAATGACCAAACGTTCTCGAGGACACACGGGATTTTAGTCTAGTGCTTTCGCTACATAGGGCTAAATAATCTTCATTGTTATGATAAGTGTTGTGTGGGTGAACCTATGCTAATGTACCGCCCTTCCTAGGACTAATACATACTTGTGATTATACCCCTTGCAAGCATCCGCAACTACAAGAAAGTAATTAAGATAAATCTAACCACAGCCTTAAACTCTGAGATCCTGCGATCCCTCCTGCATCGATGTACCAATGGGGGTTTAGGTTTCTGTCACTCCGGCAACCCCGCAATTGGCAAACGAGTACAAGATGCATTCCCCTAGGCCCATAAATGGTGAAGTGTCATGTAGTCGACGTTCACATGACACCACTAGAAGAATAACACCACAACTTAAATATCATACCATTGAATATTACTCAACCATAGTTCACTACTAACATTTAGACTTCACCCATGTCCTCAAGAACTAAACGAACTACTCACGAGACATCATATGGAACATGATCAGAGGTGATATGATGATGAATAACAATCTGAACATAAACTTGGTTCAATGGTTTCACTCAATAGCATCAACAACAAGTAGAGATCGATACCGGGAGAGTTTCCCCTATCAAACAATCAAGATCAAACCCAAATTGCTACGGCGGTGACGGTGTCCAGCGGTGGAGACGGCGGTGATGATGGTGGAGATGATGATGATGGTGATGGAGATGATGTCCAGCTCGATGACGGTGACGATGGCGTCGATTTCCCCCTCCCGGAGGGAATTTCCCCGGCGGATTCCTGCCCGCCGGAGAGCTCTTTTCTCTCTGGTGTTCTCCGCCCCGCAGAGGCGGCTGTAACTCTTCGCGAGGTACCCTCTGTGGCTTAGGTTTTCGGGACGAAGGGTTTCGCGAAGAAAAGGAGGCAAAAGGGGCTGTGGGGCCCCCACACCACATGGTGGCGCGGCCAGGCCATGGGCCGCGCCGCCCTATGGTGTGGGCCCACCCTGGGTCCAGCTGGCTCCTCCTTCTGGCTTCCTTCGTCATCTTGAAAAATAGGATTTTTGGTATAATTTCCTTCCACAGTTGATCTTCCGAAATATTGCGTTCTGACGGTGCTTTTTCCAGCAGAATCCTGGCTCCGGTGCTTGATCCTCCAATAATGATGAAACATGCAAAATAGATGAAATAACATAAGTATTGTATCCAAATATGAAATATATCAATGAATAACAGCAAATTATGATATAAAATAGTGATGCAAATTGGACGTATCACGTACCACTGCATGGTGTAGTACACAAGTCGTTGACATAACACAAGTGAAACACCGTTCCACTCATATTACATCTCTCAGAGTGGTACAACAGAAACATATGCGAGTCCAAGGTATGTCTATAGAAGTACACACAAACCGTTTACATAAGATCCACACAGTCTCCTACTTTACAGTGAGGTAAAACTTCAAATAAAACTCCAGAAGAACGACTCGTAGTCTAACTTGTTGCTAACTCAAGTTTAAGAGCTAATTGGCTTGCTATAGAAATCTAGCTACTTAGGTGCTATGATTAGGGCAAGGTTCCCTTCTATTACTAGTCTAGGTTTTCATTATAGCTGATGCGGAAGTTGACTCCATTGACTTCTTTGATTGGATTCTTCATCTTGTTGCAGTTGACTCCCTTGTCTTCGAGTTCCACGGTAGTTTCTCCTTCGTGCCTTGATCTAAGAAGGGGGTTCAAATGGGATAGAATGAGTACGAGCGTACTCAGCAAGTTCATATTAGGAAATAGGTGTATCATGCACTAGCTACAGCCATAGACCAGAAAGTCATAGGCCAATGCAAGTTTTTGTAATCATTTCTTCAAAAGGTTTATTTTATTCTGAAAACTATGCCCGTCAGTCTTCACAGGTTGACTAGAACTTCGTGGAGTTCCTTTCCTGCCGCGTTCGCAGTTCCCTTCCCGGAACAGGGAGTGACAGTCCCAATTCAGTATCCTCTGCAGAGGTGCGTTACTTTTCCCATAAGAGACCTTATCCTTGTTGCCAACCAGGCGTATACTTTCCCGTCCACACTTCCTTTGGTGTGAGGCCAGGTGTAAGATCCAAGTCCACACCGCCTTCTCCGCGACTGCAAACCCACCCTTTTGTCCAACTGTACACCCCCAGTAGACTTCTCCCGATAATACGGCTTTACTCACGGTGTACTCCGGACAATCCTTCATAGATCGTAGAGCTTATCATCACTAATGGATGGGGATTTAAAAGGATATCCCAACCTATTGCGGCAGTGCCTCCAACACCCCACCGGCTCTACAGATCCGTTGGCGTGCAGAAGGGAAAAGATACAGCTGACTTCCCCAGAGCCATTATAGATCTTATGGTCAACGCGATATGTACGGCGCTAGAATCACTGGACGGCATTGGTACTTAGTCCTAGATGAGTAGTACCCATGCAATGGAACCTCCACCATATCAACACATACCATGGTTCCATTGCCCACCACATAGTCATATTCATAATTGTAAAATAATACTTTGCTTTTCAATGCATGAGTGATAAGTATAGTACTTTGCATATAGTTTGATACAAATAATCAAATGACATGAGCAAGCGATGAACTTGCCTTTCTTGACTGCAAGATTATGCAGGCAAAAGCTTCGATATGTGATAACTCCAAATTCTGAAATACCATCATCGTCCGGTAAGGACAATGTTTAAAGAACTGGCAAAGATGCTATAATGCATAGTATGAGATGTAATCATCCCGAGCGTAATCTAATCTCGATTATTTAGGATGTATGAGTTGTAAAGATTTCTTTAGGGTTGGTTGCACTTTTAGAATGATTCTCAAACAAGGTTCTTATTAGGGTTTGGTTATATTAGCATCATAACAAGTGATATAAGACATCATAATAATCATACACATAAAGAATAGTGGTGGAACAATATATAAAGAACAGTTGTCAATTTTTAAGTTCTACAGGACATGGTTGATGATTACTTATGCTATACTTCAAAAGAATAACTTTTGAAGAACATGTTGTTTAAGAAATATTGAGTATTTCAAAGAAGGATTAGGGCTTCTAAGGTTTGATTGGTATTTGTACTTCAAAAGAATAACTTTTGAAGAACAAGTTAAAATAAGAATATGAACTACTATATATAGGAGCTATGGCTTTCTAGGGTTTACTATTGAATTCATTTAGTTTTCTAATAGGGACTAGTTGGGTTCTTAAGTTGAGTTGGTTCTATATACAACAAGTATTGGCAGGTGTATTACTATGGTTGATTATGGTATCATATCAAAGGAGGGTTATTTAAGATGGTCCTATAAATTAGCTATCAGGGTTTACTATGGTTTCACAATTGCTTTACTACATAGTCTCTAATGGTTTCTAAGCTAAGTGGCTTATCATTTCCTAAGTAGGGTTGAGTGGAATAGGAATATGTGATGTGCATTACTACACAAGATTGGTATTAGGGTTTATCATTATGGTTCAACTAGGGTTTGATGATTGAAGTTGATCCTAATGGTGTGGTATATAGAATTGTGTTCAATGCTACTAATTCAATTAATAAGTTAGGGTTAATACCTAGGTGATACTAGTGAATCATATAGGTTTTAATTAAGAATAGTAACATGAAATGACAAGCTCATGTGAATTGGTTTTAGGTTGATGGATCATGATTATGCATTCATTGGTTACTTATCAAGGTTCTACAAATAAAGTTGAAATTCACATGATCATATGTGATAAGTAACTAGGGTTTTAGAGTTACTACTAAAGTGTAATGATCACATGGTTTAAATCCTTAGGGTTTTAGGTTTGCAACTACTATGGATGAACACATGAAATAATGAGATCAATGTCTTACTTAAATTAAAACTAGGGTTTCTAAATTATGGTACAACTCCTAAATGATGAGTGGTAATAGAGTTGTGGTTACTAATTACTTTGAATCACAATTAGTAATGGTTTAACATTTTATTAATTTTTTACAAGATTTAATAATTAGAGTAATTCTTATTTAAGTTTAATTAAGAATCAGGGTTTAATAATTCTTATTAGGTTTAAAGTATTTAACTTGTTGACTTAAAATGTTTAAGTAAACAATTGTTGGGCTACCAAAATAGTATTGGCTTTTAATATTTTCTTGAGTTATTACTATTTAAAGAAAATGGTAAATGGTAATTTGCAAATTAGAGTTTATGAATTACCACTAACAATTAAGTTAATGCAAATATGATAAATAAAATTGATCTTAACATTTTACTTAGTTACTGAATAGTTAAAATTTAATTTTTAAATTTCACTAATTATTGAATTCAATTTGTATTTTAAATAATTGAAAAGGCCTAATTGACCAAATTAAAAATAAGTGAATTTTTATTTTGTCACACATTTTTGTTTTATATTTTATTTGAATAGAGTTTATTTTTGTGAGCATTTTGATATATTATTCATATTTTTCTGAGTTGAAATGATTTTTCTATGATTTTACAAAGTTTCAGTGATTTTCTGGAATTTGAAATTTAAACGAAATACTAAACGTACCGGTTCGTTTCTAGTCTGAGACACTGACTGGTGGGGTCCTTTGACCAGTCAACTGCCACGCGGGCAGAGGACCAGTCAAAGGTTCTGACGTGGCGGTGAACACGCCCCTCTCGCCGTCGGCTTGACGCCGGCGACCAGGCGAGGGTGGCGCCGCCGTTTTACTGCACCCCAGGACGGGCTACTGATGGTTTCCGACTCGCCTGGATTCACTGAATAAGATGGCGTGGTCGCCCTACTCAGGGGATCACCGGAGCAGCGACGGCGACCTCCTTCCGCGGTGGTTTACTCCGGCGAGACATCGAAATACGGCTACGATTGATGCCTGGAAACGAAAGTGGGCTCTAAAGATGCGGAATCTCACCGTGAAGCTCAAGGTGTGGTCGGCGACGACGTTGGTGGTCGGAGACGAGCTCAATTTCGCCATTGCCGGCGATGTGCTGCGGAAGGGATCGACGAAACTAGCTGGCTTGAGGAAGATCCAGCACGATTCCCTCCTCCCAGATGCTCTACGGTGCCCGGCGCTTCTCCCAGACCTCATGGCAAGCTCCGGGGTGGCTTGTACCGTCGGGTTCGTCCTCGACGCCGGCGACAGTACATGGAAGAATGCGAGAGATAGAGAGATTATGGGAAGAAATGGATGGGCGGCAAGGTGCTAGGGTTTCCTGGCGGTGCTCTAGGAATATTTATAGGGCAAGAGAGGGTCTGGTTCGTCGGCTCGCCGGCGGTACTGGCCGAGATGCGATGGCGACGGTGAGCTGCATTCGGGCGTGAATCTTGATGCGGAAGGGATAAGACGGACGCGAGAGATATAGGGTGGAGTTCTAGAAGCTTCTGCGGCGTCCAGGGCATCCTTATCGTCGTCGAGGACGTGGCCTGAGCTCACCTCTGCGCTGTCGACGCCGGGGAAGAGAACGAAGACGTTTCCCTCTCGCACGATCTTTAAAGCATCGAAACGGTAAGTGGTTTGGGTCGTTTCGTTCGTGGGCTGGTTACTGGTGGGCTTGGTGTTAGGCATCGACCGGAGAGGTGCTGGGCTGCGACGGTCCAGGTAAGTTTCCCTCCTTTTCTCATTTCAAACTTTCTATTTTCTGTTTTTATTTTCTGTTTTGATATTTGAATTCAAATTTGAATTCTGTTTTGTTTTGCAGGTTCTAAAACATTTGAATGTCAATATAACTTGATAACAATGCTTACTGTATAATCTTGTTGTTTAAACAAATATTTAGTTTAGGATTTAATTAATATCTTGTGAGGCTTAAGTAAAATAGAAATGGTTTAGTTATTCATTTTAATTCCCTTTTTAATTTAGAAACCAGATCTATTTAAGTGGTTTGAGAATTCATAACCTGTGCATAATGAACACATGATTAGGTTGAGCTAGTACTTAATAATATGGATTGTTCACATATAATTCTCCTTATGACTAGAGTTTAAATTAAATGATAATGAGAATGAGATGAATTCATCATTTTATGTGAAGGATTATTTCTTAGGGTTTAAGAAAATGGTTGAACATTTTATGTTTGTTAATCTTGGTTAGCAAATTTCTAACTTGAATCATTTAAAATGGATCCAAAGCTCATTATGGTTAACTCACTTGTTAAGGTGTTGGTTTAATTATGACACAATATTCCATTTGGGCAACTAAACAAGGTGATTCGAAATCAAAGTGGAATTGGTTATTGGTTTCACTCTACTCACCAAATGGAATCTAGTCTAAAGCTATATATATGGCTTGGGTTATCATTTGTGATACATGATACACAAGTTAGGAAACAATATTTTATATGGAGTGGATTCTATGTGATAAGGTTTGTAGTTTTGGTGATGCTTCCCTAATTGAAGTATAAAATAGGCATGAGGCATGGCAGGGTTCTATTTATAATCCAAAGTAATGCTTGGATTGGAATTCAAATATGACCTAGGGTTTTAAGTAGTGATCACCAATGTGATACACAACTAGGATTAGAATATGAGCATAAGCTTTGGTTATGTTTCACTAATGGAACATGGCTCTCATCTACAAGATTAAAGGTTGGTTTAAACAAGTAAGATGTAATACTACTCTAAAATTCTCTAGGATAGACATGGCTATGGTTAGCATCTATAATCTCTCTCACATCTAAATGTCTTGTAATAGCCTAAGGTCCTACTCAAGATATGATGATATGATCCTCTAAATATATGGTTTGCCTAGGGATTCTACCTTGCAATATTCTGTAGCTTGTTCTTCAGGAAATCTGATAAACCTTCGTCTTGTGGTATGCCTCCACCTCCTAGCTTCTTCATCTTGATCCTAGCTAATTCACATGGAGTGGCTCTATGTGTTTGTTCCCATGTATCATGGTACTTGATGAGCAAATGGATGAAGGGTGTGGCTCTATTTATAGGCTTGGGCAAGCTTTAGCATCATGACACATAGGTGGTGACTCTTGTGTTGGTTAGATGACTAAGGTGCTTGGGTGTCATGCCCTCATCCATAGCAATCCTTTGAGCATGAGGTGGCATAGCTTGGAAAGCAAGTCATGTAGATATTTTCATCCTATATGGCAAGATCATTATCCTCTCATATGATTTATTTTTGGATAGCCAAGTGGCATTTGTTACTAAATATCTTGTGGGTGGTTTTATTATTGTGGATGAGTCACTATATCATATTGGATGGGATTTATATTATAATATTGATCAAAAGATCAAGGTTGAAGGTTATTCCTCAAATTTGGATAGTTGGTGTTTGATTTCACCAAGGCATGATCATATGAGTTTCAAAATACTCATAGTCAGTTTGATTCAAATAGTTTGAACTATAAATCGTAATGTAAATGGATTTAGTTTTATGATATTCCATATACTTAATAAGTTATGATTTAAATAAGAATGTGTGGCTTTTATGCACTTTAGTCCCTGTGGTTTACCTTATTTGGTGATAAGTTTAGAAGTGAATTAATTTACACACAAAGGTAGTTGCTAACTTTTAAGTGTTAATAAGTTAGGGTTTGATTCTTAAAGAATGTGTTGTTGTAAATATAATTCCATTTGATCTAGCCCATAGATCAAATCATCTCTACCCAAAACAAGGTTTTAGCAAAGATCACAGTGAAGTTTATAGCGCTTGACTTGATGATCTACTTCAATTCCATCAAGTCAAGTGAAACTTCAGTTATTGTGGTAAGTTTTATTTGAAGCGCGAAAATTCCCCGGATTTTTCATGCATGAATGCAATGCACACTTTGGTGTTCTCTCATTTTCTTGCCTCTAAACCTGGGATATTACAGCCTCTCCCCCTTAAACTAAACTTCCTCCCGAAGTTCGAACGCTCTCATGTTTCGGAATGTTGAAATGTCTTGAACAGATCACCATCCTTCAACTCCATGGTGATCACACTAGATATAATTGGATATATCCCTTATCCAGATCATTCCTGAAGTCTTCTGATGTCTGGCACTGATACTTTCTTTAATTCTATGATTTCTTCCAACACTCTATGCTTATAGGCTTACTCTCCAAAGATTCTTGGATTAGGACATCTTCTTATGCTAATGGACTTTACTAATGGTTGTGGTGATAGCTTCCTATCTGAGTACTCAAAGCTTGGTTATACCAGCTGCGATAATCCAGCTGCGATGTAATATGGCACTATGGTGTACCAGCTGCGATGTCCAAACCTTAATTCTAAAAGATTTATTTAAAGTAAAGTATTTTTTTCCCTTACTACCATAACGAAAGTAATGGTACTTCGTAAGGTATTTACAATAGGCATGGTCCTGGTAGTTTAGTCCTACGAATGAATTAGACTCATTTAGTCCATCCAATCATGGCCTCTAGTTTATCCTAGTTATCTTCCTTTTGGTTTCTTTAGGTCCCATGAAAGGAATATTTCTACTAGGCTTATGTTTTAGTATGGTCAAACTTCTTCGTATAGTATCTTCTTAAGTTTGGATTGTCCTCCGACATCTTCTTCATCCAACTTCATTATCTTAAGCTTACTTATGTTCTCTTGGTTTTGGAGTAATTACAATTACCCACTCAAGTTAAGGTCTAACCCTTACTTCCTCGAGATATGAACCTCGGCTTCTGGTCTGATAACCTCCTGAGAGTACTATTATATGGGTACTTCCCAACAACCTTATAAAAATAAGATCGAACTTCCTTTCAGTTCAGACCTTTTTCTCCATCTATCACACTACCAATAATATCTTCATACTCCTCCTTCAGCCTTCCTCTCCCCCTTGGAGTTTACTAATGATCTCTTCTTATAATCATTAAACTCCAAGGTTAGGTAGTTGGTCTAAGTTTGGTTTATATTTTGTACCTTTCTAAAGTCTCACGAAGAATTCTTTGCGGTGTATCCACACAATTGTGGATATCCGATGTGAATCTTCCGACTAAATATTTACCAACTACGGGATACCAGCTGCGGAATACTAGCTGCGGAATCCCCCTTTCTTTTAGGGTAAAGAAATATTCAGGCTGTGGGCTATCTGGTAAAAGCTGCAGACTACTTAGTACTAGATGTGGCTTATTGGATACCAGCTGTAGCTATGTTATGGTTTTAGGCAATATCTACCTACCAGCTGTGGCTACTTTAATAGTTTTAGATAAGATATACCTCACTTCACATTCTTTCTCTTCATGGTTATCCTATATCAGCTGCGGTCATATGATGCTAGCTGCGACTTCACTTGTCTATTTTCCTTCTTCCAGGGTTGTTTTGCAATAAAATCACTTGTTGACACTATGACAATAGTATTATAAGTGACTTCACTTGCATTCCCTTCTTCCATAATGAATATGACTCCACTTCTACTGCTCCATATTCACTATTTTTCTCACTTCCATGATACTTCCATGTTGAAGTACTCCTTGATTAAGGATAAAAGTGAGTTTTGATTGGTCCTTCCTTCCGATTGTTGTGGTTGCTTCCCACAACTTCACTTACTTCTTCTAGTGAACCTTCATCTTGTCTTCCAAAAATCGTCATAATTCGTCACTTCCTCACACGAATACCTTTACCCTCTAGACCCATAACATCAAGTAAGAGCTTGATATTGCAACATGCATTTGCATATCAAAGTCAAACTTCATGTATGGATCTAGTCAAACAATGAAAATCCAATAAAATCCAAGAAGATTCAGCTTTGTGTTTATAATACACATCCTTATATGCCTGAATATAATAGTTGGGTAAGACATCCCTAAACATCAGGATCAGATGTGTAGTATATAACACCACATAAGATAGGTTTAGGTTGTGATACTTAGCACAATACGTGAATTTCTACTATTTGTCTCAACATTTATCTTAATTGCACATTTGCAATGAGACAAAGTTGAAACAATATGGCTTGGGATAGTTGAAGTTAACCTAGTTTTCTTTGGAAGTACTTACAAAATAGTATACCATATATATGTGCTATTGAGGACTACTTCCTATAATACAATTAGTTCTAACATGTCTACTCTAAACACATGATTGTTTAGAATATACCACCTATAACTCTAGGATTTCTCTATGTGATATGCTCTAAATAAACCTTCTTTAAATCAAGGACTATGGTTCTAACATACTTGGTACAGTTATTAGGATTTTAAGGCCTAAGCTTTCGAACTATTCCTTAAATCCTACTCCTCATCATACTTCTGTTAACTCACTTATGATGTTCTTCTCCCTCACATCATGATTCTCAAGTGAATCATATATGATTACAAACTTTACCATGAAAAGTAGACTTAAATACTCCTATCACTCTTCCTTACCTCCTATGATTGACTCATCATAGACATATACTACCTTATATAACTTATCTCCCTTACTTAACATCAGTTATTTGACATTTTAAATGACTCTTACTTAACCATACTTGTATTGGTATACTTCTTCCAATAGGATATCTTCCTTATGGTTGTATCCTCTCTTTGGACTACCATGTTTTGTATACCAACTGTGGTCTACTACCACCCATTATCTTAAGCTCCAATGGTGTTCTAGTTATTTGGAATGAAGCAAGATAACTAACTAACTTTACTTAAGAAAATAGATAAGAAAGATTGACTCAAGTGTGTCAGGATTATTCTCAAGTGAATACCCATCTCAAGTCATAAGAATAGTTGGTTAGCATGGTGGATTTGGCTAAGACACTTCCTATAGACACTACCAAACCTATAGGTCTCCTTTAAAGGGTTTTAATCCTAGGGTCAAAGCATTTGCTCTGATACCAGCTGTGATGACCCTGCGTACCACTGCATGGTGTAGTACACAAGTCGTTGACATAACACAAGTGAAACACCGTTCCACTCATATTACATCTCTCAGAGTGGTAAAACAGAAACATATGCGAGTCCAAGGTATGTCTATAGAAGTACACACGAACCGTTTACATAAGATCCACACAGTCTCCTACTTTACAGTGAGGTAAAACTTCAAATAAAACTCCAGAAGAACGACTCGTAGTCTAACTTGTTGCTAACTCAAGTTTAAGAGCTAATTGGCTTGCTATAGAAATCTAGCTACTTAGGTGCTATGATTAGGGCAAGGTTCCCTTCTATTACTAGTCTAGGTTTTCATTATAGCTGATGCGGAAGTTGACTCCATTGACTTCTTTGATTGGATTCTTCATCTTGTTGCAGTTGACTCCCTTGTCTTCGAGTTCCACGGTAGTTTCTCCTTCGTGCCTTGATCTAAGAAGGGGGTTCAAATGGGATAGAATGAGTACGAGCGTACTCAGCAAGTTCATATTAGGAAATAGGTGTATCATGCACTAGCTACAGCCATAGACCAGAAAGTCATAGGCCAATGCAAGTTTTTGTAATCATTTCTTCAAAAGGTTTATTTTATTCTGAAAACTATGCCCGTCAGTCTTCACAGGTTGACTAGAACTTCGTGGAGTTCCTTTCTGCCCGCTGTCATAGCTCCCTTCCCGGAACAGGGAGTGACAGTCCCAATTCAGTATCCTCTGCAGAGGTGCGTTACTTTTCCCATAAGAGACCTTATCCTTGTTGCCAACCAGGCGTATACTTTCCCGTCCACACTTCCTTTGGTGTGAGGCCAGGTGTAAGATCCAAGTCCACACCGCCTTCTCCGCGACTGCAAACCCACCCTTTTGTCCAACTGTACACCCCCAGTAGACTTCTCCCGATAATACGGCTTTACTCACGGTGTACTCCGGACAATCCTTCATAGATCATAGAGCTTATCATCACTAATGGATGGGGATTTAAAAGGATATCCCAACCTATTGCGGCAGTGCCTCCAACACCCCACCGGCTCTACAGATCCGTTGGCGTGCAGAAGGGAAAAGATACAGCTGACTTCCCTAGAGCCATTATAGATCTTATGGTCAACGCGATATGTACGGCGCTAGAATCACTGGACGGCATTGGTACTTAGTCCTAGATGAGTAGTACCCATGCAATGGAACCTCCACCATATCAACACATACCATGGTTCCATTGCCCACCACATAGTCATATTCATAATTGTAAAATAATACTTTGCTTTTCAATGCATGAGTGATAAGTATAGTACTTTGCATATAGTTTGATACAAATAATCAAATGACATGAGCAAGCGATGAACTTGCCTTTCTTGACTGCAAGATTATGCAGGCAAAAGCTTCGATATGTGATAACTCCAAATTCTGAAATACCATCATCGTCCGGTAAGGACAATGTTTAAAGAACTGGCAAAGATGCTATAATGCATAGTATGAGATGTAATCATCCCGAGCGTAATCTAATCTCGATTATTTAGGATGTATGAGTTGTAAAGATTTCTTTAGGGTTGGTTGCACTTTTAGAATGATTCTCAAACAAGGTTCTTATTAGGGTTTGGTTATATTAGCATCATAACAAGTGATATAAGACATCATAATAATCATACACATAAAGAATAGTGGTGGAACAATATATAAAGAACAGTTGTCAATTTTTAAGTTCTACAGGACATGGTTGATGATTACTTATGCTATACTTCAAAAGAATAACTTTTGAAGAACATGTTGTTTAAGAAATATTGAGTATTTCAAAGAAGGATTAGGGCTTCTAAGGTTTGATTGGTATTTGTACTTCAAAAGAATAACTTTTGAATAACAAGTTAAAATAAGAATATGAACTACTATATATAGGAGCTATGGCTTTCTAGGGTTTACTATTGAATTCATTTAGTTTTCTAATAGGGACTAGTTGGGTTCTTAAGTTGAGT
The DNA here is from genome assembly GCF_019359855.2 of Lolium perenne. Classification (NCBI taxonomy): domain Eukaryota; kingdom Viridiplantae; phylum Streptophyta; class Magnoliopsida; order Poales; family Poaceae; genus Lolium; species Lolium perenne. The sequence continues at coordinate 204,447,820 of NC_067245.2, read as the reverse complement.
TGGTTCTATATACAACAAGTATTGGCAGGTGTATTACTATGGTTGATTATGGTATCATATCAAAGGAGGGTTATTTAAGATGGTCCTATAAATTAGCTATCAGGGTTTACTATGGTTTCACAATTGCTTTACTACATAGTCTCTAATGGTTTCTAAGCTAAGTGGCTTATCATTTCCTAAGTAGGGTTGAGTGGAATAGGAATATGTGATGTGCATTACTACACAAGATTGGTATTAGGGTTTATCATTATGGTTCAACTAGGGTTTGATGATGGAAGTTGATCCTAATGGTGTGGTATATAGAATAGTGTTCAATGCTATTAATTCAATTAATAAGTTAGGGTTAATACCTAGGTGATACTAGTGAATCATATAGGTTTTAATTAAGAATAGGAACATGAAATGACAAGCTCATGTGAATTGGTTTTAGGTTGATGGATCATGATTATGCATTCATTGGTTACTTATCAAGGTTCTACAAATAAAGTTGAAATTCACATGATCATATGTGATAAGTAACTAGGGTTTTAGAGTTACTACTAAAGTGTAATGATCACATGGTTTAAATCCTTAGGGTTTTAGGTTTGCAACTACTATGGATGAACACATGAAATAATGAGATCAATGTCTTACTTAAATTAAAACTAGGGTTTCTAAATTATGGTACAACTCCTAAAATGATGAGTGGTAATAGATTTGTGGTTACTAATTACTTTGAATCACAATTAGTAATGGTTTAACATTTTATTAATTTTTTACAAGATTTAATAATTAGAGTAATTCTTATTTAAGTTTAATTAAGAATCAGGGTTTAATAATTCTTATTAGGTTTAAAGTATTTAACGTGTTGACTTAAAATGTTTAAGTAAACAATTGTTGGGCTACCAAAATAGTATTGGCTTTTAATATTTTCTTGAGTTATTACTATTTAAAGAAAATGGTAAATGGTAATTTGCAAATTAGAGTTTATGAATTACCACTAATAATTAAGTTAATGCAAATATGATAAATAAAATTGATCTTAACATTTTACTCTGAATAGTTAAAATTTAATTTTTAAATTTCACTAATTATTGAATTCAATTTGTATTTTAAATAATTGAAAAGGCCTAATTGACCAAATTAAAAATAAGTGAATTTTTATTTTGTCACACATTTTTTTTATATTTTATTTGAATAGAGTTTATTTTTGTGAGCATTTTGATATATTATTCATATTTTTCTGAGTTGAAATAATTTTTCTATGATTTTACAAAGTTTCAGTGATTTTCTGGAATTTGAAATTTAAACGAAATACTAAACGTACCGGTTCGTTTCTAGTCTAAGACACTGACTGGTGGGGTCCTTTGACCAGTCAACTGCCACACAGGCAGAGGACCAGTCAAAGGTTCTGACGTGGCGGTGAACACGCCCCTCTCGCCGTCGGCTTGACGCCGGCGACCAGGCGAGGGTGGCGCCACCGTTTTACTGCTCCCCAGGACGGGCTACTGAAGGTTTCCGACTCGCCTGGATTCACTGAACAAGATGGCGTGGTCGCCCTACTCAGGGGATCACCGGAGCAGCGACGGCGACCTCCTTCCGCGGTGGTTTACTCCGGCGAGACATCGAAATACGGCTACGATTGATGCCTGGAAACGAAAGTGGGCTCTAAAGATGCGGAATCTCACCGTGAAGCTCAAGGTGTGGTCGGCGACGACGTTGGTGGTCGGAGACGAGCTCAATTTCGCCATTGCCGGCGATGTGCTGCGGAAGGGATCGACGAAACTAGCTGGCTTGAGGAAGATCCAGCACGATTCCCTCCTCCCAGATGCTCTACGGTGTCCGGCGCTTCTCCCAGACCTCACGGCAAGCTCCGGGGTGGCTTGTACCGTCGGGTTCGTCCTCGACGCCGGCGACAGTACATGGAAGAATGCGAGAGATAGAGAGATTATGGGAAGAAATGGATGGGCGGCAAGGTGCTAGGGTTTCCTGGCGGTGCTTGATACGTCTCCAACGTATCGATAATTTCTTATGTTCCATGCCACATTATTGATGTTATCTACATGTTTTATGCACACTTTATGTCATATTCGTGCATTTTCTGGAACTAACCTATTAACAAGATGCCGAAGTGCCGATTCTGTTTTGCTGTTTTTGGTTTCAGAAATCCTAGTAACGAAATATTCTCGGAATCGGACGAAATCAACGCCCAGGTTCCTATTTTGCCCGGAAGCATCCAGAACACACGAGAAGGACCAGAGGGGGGGCACTGGGCCCCCAGACCATAGGCCGGCGCGGCCCAGGCCCTGGCCGCGCGGCCCTATGGTGTCGTCGCCCCTTCGACCCTCTGGCGCCGCCTCTTCGCCTATTTAAAGCCTCCGTCGCGAAAACCCTGATAAGTTCGACGAAACCCACAGAAACCTTCCAGAGCCGCCGCCATCGCGAGGCCAAGATCTGGGGGACAGGAGTCTCTGTTCCGGCACGCCGCCGGAACGGGGAAGTGCCCCCGGAAGGCTTCTCCATCGACACCGCTGCCATCTCCACCGCCATCTTCATCACCGCTGCTGCTCCCATGAGGAGGGAGTAGTTCTCCATCGAGGCTCGGGGCTGTACCGGTAGCTATGTGGTTCATCTCTCTCCTATGTGCTTCAATACAATAATCTCATGAGCTGCCTTACATGATTGAGATTCATATGATGATGCTTGTAATCTAGATGTCATTATGCTAGTCAAGTGAGTTTTACTTATGTGATCTCCGGAGACTCCTTGTCCCACGTGTGTAAAGGTGACAGTGTGTGCACCGTGTGGGTCTCTTAGGCTATATTTCACAGAATACTTATTCACTGTTGAATGGCATAGTGAGGTGCTTATTTATATCTCTTTATGATTGCAATGTGTTTGTATCACAATTTATCTATGTGCTACTCTAGCAATGTTATTAAAGTAGTTCTATTCCTCCTGCACGATGTAATGGTGACAGTGTGTGCATCCGTGTTAGTACTTAGTTTATGCTATGATCATGATCTCTTGTAGATTGCGAAGTTAACTATTGCTATGATAGTATTGATGTGATCTATTCCTCCTACATATGCATGAAGGTGACAGTGTGCATGCTATGTTAGTACTTGGTTTAGTCTTTTGATCTATCTTACACTATAAGGTTACTTAAATATGAACATTTAATTGTGGAGCTTGTTAACTCCGGCATTGAGGGTTCGTGTAATCCTACGCAATGTGTTCATCATCCAACGAGAGTGTAGAGTATGCATTTATCTATTCTGTTATGTGATCAATGTTGAGAGTTGATACGTCTCCAACGTATCGATAATTTCTTATGTTCCATGCCACATTATTGATGTTATCTACATGTTTTATGCACACTTTATGTCATATTCGTGCATTTTCTGGAACTAACCTATTAACAAGATGCCGAAGTGCCGATTCTGTTTTCTGCTGTTTTTGGTTTCAGAAATCCTAGTAAGGAAATATTCTCGGAATTGGACGAAATCAACGCCCAGGGGCCTATTTTTCCACGAAGCTTCCAGAAGTCCGAAGACGAACGAAGTGGGGCCCTGTGGTGCCCAAACCCTAGGCGGCGCGGCCCCCCTTGGCCGCGCCGCCCTGTCATCTGGGGCCCCTGTGCCCCCTCCTGACTTGCCCTTCCGCCTACTTAAAGCCTCCGTGACGAAACCCCCAGTACCGAGAGCCATGATACGGAAAACCTTCCAGAGACGCCGCCAACGCCGATCCCATCTCGGGGGATCCAGGAGATCGCCTCCGGCACCCTGCCGGAGAGGGGAATCATCTCCCGGAGGACTCTACGCCGCCATGGTCGCCTCCGGTGTGATGTGTGAGTAGTCTACCCCTGGACTATGGGTCCATAGCAGTAGCTAGATGGTTGTCTTCTCCCCATTGTGCTATCATTGTCGGATCTTGTGAGCTGCCTAACATGATCAAGATCATCTATCTGTAATTCTATATGTTGCATTTGTTGGGATTCGATGAATAGAGAATACTTGTTATGTTGATTATCAAAGTTATATCTATGTGTTGTTTATGATCTTGCATGCTCTCCGTTATTAGTAGATGCTCTGGCCAAGTTGATGCTAGTAACTCCAAGAGGGAGTATTTATGCTCGATAGTGGGTTCATGTCTCCGTGAATCTGGAGGGGTGACAAGAACCTCTAAGGTTATGGATGTGCTGTTGCCACTAGGGATAAAACATTAGTGCTATGTTCAAGGATGTAGTCACTAGTTACATTACGCGCAATACTTAATGCAATTGTCTGTGGTTAGCAACTTAATACTGGAGGGGGTTCGGATGATAACCTGAAGGTGGACTTTTTAGGCATAGATGCAGTTGGATGGCGGTCTATGTACTTTGTCGTAATGCCCAATTAAATCTCACTATACTCATCATGATATGTATGTGCATGGTCATGCTCTCTTTATTTGTCAATTGCCCAACTGTAATTTGTTCACCCAACATGCTGTTTATCTTATGGGAGAGACACCTCTAGTGAACTGTGGACCCCGGTCCAATTCTCTTTCTTGAAATACAATCTACTGCAATACTTGTTCTACTGTTTTCTGCAAACAATCATCTTCCACACAATACGGTTAATCCTTTGTTACAGCAAGCCGGTGAGATTGACAACCTCACTGTTTCGTTGGGGCAAAGTACTTTGGTTGTGTTGTGCAGGTTCCACGTTGGCGCCGGAATCCCTGGTGTTGCGCCGCACTACATCCCACCGCCATCAACCTTCAACGTGCTTCTTGACTCCTACTGGTTCGATAAACCTTGGTTTCTTACTGAGGGAAACTTGCTGCTGTACGCATCACACCTTCCACTTGGGGTTCCCAACGAGCGTGTGCTTTACGCGTCATCAAGCTAAATTTCTGGCGCCGTTGCCGGGGAGATCAAGACACGCTGCAAGGGGAGTCTCCACTTCTCAATCTCTTTACTTTGTTTTTGTCTTGCTTAGTTTTATTTACTACTTTGTTTGCTGCACTAAATCAAAATACAAAAAAATTAGTTGCTAGTTTTACTTTATTTGCTATCTTGTTTACTATATCAAAAACACAAAAAAATTAGTTTACTTGCATTTACTTTATCTAGTTTGCTTTATTTACTGTTGCTAAAATGGCCAACCCTGAAAATACTAAGTTGTGTGACTTCACAACCACAAATAATAATGATTTCTTATGCACACCTATTGCTCCACCTGCTACTACAGCAGAATTCTTTGAAATTAAACCTGCTTTACTGAATCTTGTTATGCGAGAGCAATTTTCTGGTGTTAGTTCTGATGATGCTGCTGCCCATCTTAATAATTTTGTTGAACTATGTGAAATGCAAAAATATAAAGATGTAGATGGTGACATTATAAAATTAAAATTGTTCCCTTTCTCATTAAGAGGAAGAGCTAAAGATTGGTTGCTATCTCTGCCTAAGAATAGTATTGATTCACGGACTAAATGCAAGGATGCTTTTATTGGTAGATATTATCCCCCTGCTAAAATTATATCTTTGAGGAGTAGCATAATGAATTTTAAACAATTAGATACTGAACATGTTGCTCAAGCTTGGGAAAGAATGAAATCTCTGGTTAAAAATTGCCCAACCCATGGACTGACTACTTGGATGATCATCCAAACCTTCTATGCAGGACTAAATTTTTCTTCACGGAATTTATTGGATTCAGCTGCTGGAGGTACCTTTATGTCCATCACCCTTGGTGAAGCAACAAAGCTTCTTGATAATATGATGATCAATTACTCTGAATGGCACACGGAAAGAGCTCCACAAGGTAAGAAGGTAAATTCTGTCGAAGAAACCTCTTCCTTGAGTGATAAGATTGATGCTATTATGTCTATGCTTGTGAATGATAGGACTAATATTGATCCTAATAATGTTCCATTAGCTTCATTGGTTGCACAAGAAGAACATGTTGATGTAAACTTCATTAAAAATAATAATTTCAACAACAATGCTTACCGGAACAATTCTAGTAACAACTATAGGCCATATCCTTATAATAATGGCAACGGCTATGGTAATTCTTATGGGAATTCTTACAACAATAATATGAGTTCACCCCCTGGACTTGAAGCCATGCTTAAAGAATTTATTAGTACACAAACTGCTTTTAACAAATCTGTTGAAGAAAAGCTTGGGAAAATTGATATACTTGCTTCTAAAGTCGATAGTCTTGCTGCTGATGTTGATCTTTTGAAATCAAAAGTTTTGCCTAATGAGAATCATCATAATAAAATTGTTACTACAGCAAATGCCATTCAAGTTAGAATTAATGAGAATATAATATTAATGGTTGAACTGCGTGCTAGGTGGGATAGAGAAGAAAATGAAAAACTAGCTAAAGAGAAGAATGTAGCTAAAGTTTGGACTATTACCACCACTAGTAATGCTAATGCTACACATGTTGCTGCACCTCCTACTAATAATAATAAAAGAATTGGTGTTAGCAATGTTTTCACTTCTAATGCAAAGCGCGAAAAACTGCCTGAAACTGCTAAAACTGTTGAAACTGCCTGTGATAAAGCTGCTGAAATTTTTTCCAACATTGGGGATGATGATCCCATTACTTTAGATTATAATGGTTTGAATTTTGATGATTGCCACATCGAAAATACATTTGTACACCCAAGCATGGGTGTGGGTGCTTCCACAGCCGTTAGATGCTTGGAGATTCGGATAAAATGCTAGGTGAGAGAAATCATCTTACATTATTTTCTTCAATTTCGCATAGCTCGTGGGTCCCAAACAGAAGCAAAAAAAGCCTCCCGACATGGCACCAGGAATCCCGGATGCAGGGCGCACTGTACGCTGCTGTCCGCCGGACTGCTGCGTCTCCTCTCTCACCTGTCTCGTCCACCATCCTCTCTTTCCACCTTCTGCGCGTGACATTCTCTCGTCCACCCCTTCCTTGCGCGCCTCCATTTGCTGCACCATGTCTCAGTCTACTATGTGCAGCAGTGATGCAGCACCGGCGGCGGCCGGATGCGGCTCGTCCTCCACGGGCACACCTCGAGCCGCCGAGCGTGGCGTCCAGGAGGATGGCGGCGGCGCCAACGCACCGTCTGCGGCAAGCGCGCATCGAAAGATGTCCGGGTCGATGATCTTGGCCTCGGTGCTGGGTGACAGCAGCCCGGCCATCTCGTGCCGACGTCCGTGGACGCGCGGATGGCCGTGCTCTCCGTCAGCCCGTACCCGATCTCCACCTGCGGTAGCTGCCTCGGGTGCACTACCATGGCGACCAAGATCGGCGGAGGCAGCGGCAAGTAGGTGACATCGTAGGCGCTAATGTAGCGCAGCATCTCGGGCAACTCGATCTTTGGAGACGGCTTCAGGTGCGCGACCATGACGACCGGCCTCCGACGACGGCTGCGGCAACATCATAGGGCGCCGACAGCCACCGGGGGAGGTGAAGTTATCCTGTCTTCTTAACTTCACCAACAGCCTGTCGTCGTGCTGCGGCGGCCGGGCCGGCGCCCGCCGGGAGGATGGACGTGCAGGTCCGCTCTGGACCATGCGGAGCACATGCCACGCGGGAGCAGGTTGAGCGGTACGTCGGCGCCATGGACCACATCACCATGAGATGCTCGAGGCCGGGTGCCGGGAGAGCCCCAGACTGTTACAGATTTGCTGAATCACAACAGGAATCCATGGCGTAATCCCACTTAAACGCATAGGAGCGGGCGAAAATGCCAATCTAGCCAACACATAGTATTCATGCAGCTGGTTTTTTCATGATTGTATACTAGATACTTACATCAGAGCTACAAAATTTAGATACATTTGCTGCTAACTGCTCAAGTCTCTTACATTTCTGATGACTACACTACATACATTATACATTAGAGCTGCAATCGCATAGGCAGCCTGCAGCCAGCGTAGTAATGAACCAGGAACTATGACACAACAGGGCACAAAGATGACATTGGCCGGCGACGAGAAGTTCAGGTGCGCGTGCGTGCGTCCACCAGCAGTGAGCAACCTCGTCGCTGACGTGAAGTCCAGGTGCGCGTGCGTGTGGCCGACGACGGCCAGCAGCTCGGCAGCTGACGTGAAGTCCAGGTGCGCGTGCGTGTGGCCGACGACGGCCAGCAGCTCGGCAGCTGACGTGAAGTCCATCCGCGTGCGTGTAGTCGTCGACGGCAAGCATCTCGGCCGGCGACGTGAAGGCCAGGTACGTGTACGTGCGGCCGTCGACGTCGAGCAGGCATGTATTGCTCCTGCGGCGAGGTAGAAAGAAAATGGGGCGAATTAAAGAGAAGGCAACCGAAAACAAGACCGAATCACAAAACTGAGGGAACCCAAATCTGATTGAATGCAAGCAACGGAAGAGAACTCGCGCGGTGAAAAGCCAGGCGCTAGTCCATGCCGCAGCTCAAATCTGCCCGGCCGCCGTCTTCGTAGCTCCACCCTTCTTCCCCGACCCCTTCGTCGATGCGAAGGCCTACAGCGCCTGTCGCTGCCTCGCTGGTGCCTTCGTGGGCGGAGGCGCTGGAGTCACCGCCTTGCGAAGCGCCGGGACGAGGTACGAGCGAACCGGTGTACTCTGTTACAGGGGAGAAGAAACATGCCGATTCGGCCCCTTCCAAACACTGCGAAAATGTCTGCTTGGGAGTTCAGCCGGCGACCATTGCCTGCACGCAGCGACTCTTCGCCGTAAGTACAGAATCAAACTCAAGTGAAGGGAGAAGAGAAGAAATCTGATTCCGGCGACGGCGTGTTGTACCTGCGCGCCGCGGGGCACGGTGGAGAGGGCTCTAGGACAGGGCTCCTCCGGCAGCGCCGTGTAGCTTCCTGGTGGTACCACGGCGACGTGTGCACGACGGAGCAGCACGAGGAAGATGGCCGGGGGAATATCACCGATCTTTGCCGCGCGGCCACAGCACGAGGATACAGGAAAGGGAGGTGAGGGATGGAGGACAGGGCCCCTGCTTAATTTCTGGATACAGCGAGGGGCAGCCTCTCACCATGTCCCCGACATGAACAGTCAGGGGACCGTGTCAGCGCAGTGAAAGGAACGAGGATGTGACAGAAAAATTAGAGATGAGGAGGAAAATGTTCAATCCGGCAAGACTTTGCACGAATCTCCAGGTTGAAACGAATGGCAAAGAGTACACCCACACCCATGCTTGGGTGTACAAAATCCGCACTCTTGCCACATCTCTGAAGTTATAAAGTTCTTGCAAAAACTTGCTAAAAGTCCTAATGCTAGTGCTATAAATTTGGCCTTTACACATCATATTACAAATGCTCTCATTAAAGCTAGAGAAGAGAAACAAGAGCGCAAAGCCTCTATTCCTAAAAAGCTAGAGGATGGTTGGGAGCCCATCATTAAGATGAAGGTTAAAGATTTTGATTGTAATGCTTTATGTGATCTTGGTGTAAGTATTTCTGTTATGCCTAAGAAAATTTATAATATGCTTGACTTGCCACCGCTGAAAAATTGTTATTTGGATGTTAATCTTGCTGATCATTCTACAAAGAAACCTTTGGGGAAAGTTGATAATGTTTCCATTACCGTTAACAATAACCTTGTCCCCGTTGATTTTGTTGTCTTGGATATTGAATGCAATGCATCTTGTCCCATTATATTGGGAAGACCTTTTCTTCGAACTGTTGGTGCTATTATTGATATGAAGGAAGGTAATATAAAATATCAATTTCCTCTCAAGAAAGGTATGGAACACTTCCCTAGAAAGAGAATGAAGGTACCTTTTGATTCTATTATGAGAACAAATTATGATGTTGACACTTCGTCTCTTGATAATACTTGATACACACTTTCTGCGCCTAGCTGAAAGGCGTTAAAGAAAAGCGCTTATGGGAGACAACCCATGTTTTTACCTACAGTATTTTGTTTTTATTTTGTGTCTTGGAAGTTGTTTACTACTGTAGCAACCTCTCCTTATCTTAGTTTTGTGTTTTGTTGTGCCAAGTTAAGCCGTTGATAGAAAAGTAAGTACTAGATTTGGATTACTGCGCAGTTCCAGATTTCTTTGCTGTCACGAATCTGGGTCCATCTCCCTGTAGGTAACTCAGAAAATTAAGCCAATTTACGTGCATGATCCTCAGATATGTACGCAACTTTCATTCAATTTGAGCATTTTCATTTGAGCAAGTCTGGTGCCATTTTAAAATTCGTCAATACGAACTGTTCTGTTTTGACAGATTCTGCCTTTTATTTCGCATTGCCTCTTTTGCTATGTTGGATGAATTTCTTTGATCCACTAATGTCCAGTAGCATTATGCAATGTCCAGAAGTGTTAAGAATGATTGTGTCACCTCTGAATATGTTAATTTTTATTGTGCACTAACCCTCTAATGAGTTGTTCTAAGTTTGGTGTGGAGGAAGTTTTCAAGGATCAAGAGAGGAGTATGATGCAACATGATCAAGGAGAGTGAAAGCTCTAAGCTTGGGGATGCCCCGGTGGTTCACCCCTGCATATATCAAGAAGACTCAAGCGTCTAAGCTTGGGGATGCCCAAGGCATCCCCTTCTTCATCGACAACATTATCAGGTTCCTCCCCTGAAACTATATTTTTATTCCATCGCATCTTATGTGCTTTTTCTTGGAGCGTCGGTTTGTTTTTGTTTTTGTTTTGTTTGAATAAAATGGATCCTAGCATTCACTTTATGGGAGAGAGACACGCTCCGCTGTAGCATATGGACAAGCATGTCCTTGGTTTCTACTCATAGTATTCATGGCGAAGTTTCTCCTTCGTTAAATTGTTATATGGTTGGAATTTGAAAATGATACATGTAGTAATTGCTATTAATGTCTTGGGTAATGTGATACTTGGCAATTGTTGTGCTCATGATTAAGCTCTTGCATCATATGCTTTGCACCCATTAATGAAGAAATACATAGAGCATGCTAAAATTTGGTTTGCTTATTTGGTTTCTCTAAGGTCTAGATAATTTCTAGTATTGAGTTTGAACAACAAGGAAGACGGTGTAGAGTCTTATAATGTTTTCAATATGTCTTTTATGTGAGTTTTGCTGCACCGGTTCATCCTTGTGTTTGTTTCAAATAAGCCTTGCTAGCCTAAACCTTGTATCGAGAGGGAATACTTCTCATGCATCCAAAATACTTGAGCCAACCACTATGCCATTTGTGTCCACCATACCTACCTACTACATGGTATTTTCCGCCATTCCAAAGTAAATTGCTTGAGTGCTACCTTTAAAATTCCATCATTCACCTTTGCAATATATAGCTCATGGGACAAATAGCTTAAAAACTATTGTGGTATTGAATATGTAATTATGCACTTTATCTCTTATTAAGTTGCTTGTTGTGCGATAACCATGTTTACTGGGGACGCCATCAACTATTCATTGTTGAATTTCATGTGAGTTGCTATGCATGTTCGTCTTGTCTGAAGTAAGAGCGATCTACCACTTTATGATTAAGCATGCATATTGTTAGAGAAGAACATTGGGCCGCTAACTAAAGCCATGATCCATGGTGGAAGTTTCAGTTTTGGACATATATCCTCAAATCTCAAATGAGAAAATTATTAATTGTTGTTACATGCTTATGCATAAAAGAGGAGTCCATTATCTGTTGTCTATGTTGTCCCGGTATGGATGTCTAAGTTGAAGAATAATCAATAGCGAGAAATCCAATGCGAGCTTTCTCCTTAGACATTTGTACAGGCGGCATAGAGGTACCCCTTTGTGACACTTGGTAAAAACATGTGCATTGTGATGATCCGGTAGTCCAAGCTAATTAGGACAAGGTGCGGGCACTATTAGTATACTATGCATGAGGCTCGCAACTTGTAAGATATAATTTACATGATACATATGCTCTATTACTACCGTTGACAAAATTGTTTCATGTTTTCAAAATCAAAGCTCTAGCACAAATATAGCAATCGATGCTTTTCCTCTATGGAGGACCATTCTTTTACTTTCAATGTTGAGTCAGTTCACCTATTTCTCTCCACCTCAAGAAGCAAACACTTGTGTGAACTGTGCATTGATTCCTACATACTTGCTTATTGCACTTATTATATTACTCTATGTTGACAATATCCATGAGATATACATGTTACAAGTTGAAAGCAACCGCTGAAACTTAATCTTCTTTTGTGTTGCTTCAGTACCTTTACTTTGAATTATTGCTTTATGAGTTAACTCTTATGTAAGACTTATTGATGCTTGTCTTGAAGTGCTATTCATGAAAAGTCTTTGCTTTATGATTCACTTGTTTACTCATGTCATATACATTGTTTTGATCGCTGCATTCACTACATATGCTTTACAAATAGTATGATCAAGATTATGATGGCATGTCACTCCAGAAATTATCTGTGTTATCGTTTTACTCCGCTTCGGGACGAGCAGAACTAAGCTTGGGGATGCTGATACGTCTCCAACGTATCGATAATTTCTTATGTTCCATGCCACATTATTGATGTTATCTACATGTTTTATGCACACTTTATGTCATATTCGTGCATTTTCTGGAACTAACCTATTAACAAGATGCCGAAGTGCCAGTGGCTGTTTTCTGCTGTTTTTGGTTTCAGAAATCCTAGTAAGGAAATATTTTCGGAATTGGACGAAATCAACGCCCAGGGGCCTATTTTTCCACGAAGCTTCCAGAAGTCCGAAGACGAAACGAAGTGGGGCCACAGGGTGCCCAAACCCGGCCCCCCCCCCCTTGGCCGTGCCGCCCTGTCATCTGGGGCCCCTGTGCCCCCACCAGACTTGCCCATCCGCCGAATTAAAGCCTCCGTGACGAAACCCCCCCTACCCAGAGCCACCATAAGGAAAACCTTCCAGAGACGCCCCCAACGCCGATCCCATCTCGGGGGATCCAGGAGATCGCCTTCGGCACCCTGCCGGAGAGGGGAATCATCTCCCGGAGGACTCTACGCCGCCATGGTCGCCTCCGGTGTGATGTGTGAGTAGTCTACCCCTGGACTATGGGTCCATAGCAGTAGCTAGATGGTTGTCTTCTCCCCATTGTGCTATCATTGTCGGATCTTGTGAGCTGCCTAACATGATCAAGATCATCTATCTGTAATTCTATATGTTGCGTTTGTTGGGATCCGATGAATAGAGAATACTTGTTATGTTGATTATCAAAGTTATATCTATGTGTTGTTTATGATCTTGCATGCTCTCCGTTATTAGTAGATGCTCTGGCCAAGTTGATGCTAGTAACTCCAAGAGGGAGTATTTATGCTCGATAGTGGGTTCATGTCTCCGTGAATCTGGAGGGGTGACAAGAACCTCTAAGGTTATGGATGTGCTGTTGCCACTAGGGATAAAACATTAGTGCTATGTTCAAGGATGTAGTCACTAGTTACATTACGCGCAATACTTAATGCAATTGTCTGTTGTTAGCAACTTAATACTGGAGGGGGTTCGGATGATAACCTGAAGGTGGACTTTTTAGGCATAGATGCAGTTGGATGGCGGTCTATGTACTTTGTCGTAATGCCCAATTAAATCTCACTATACTCATCATGATATGTATGTGCATGGTCATGCTCTCTTTATTTGTCAATTGCCCAACTGTAATTTGTTCACCCAACATGCTGTTTATCTTATGGGAGAGACACCTCTAGTGAACTGTGGACCCCGGTCCAATTCTCTTTACTGAAATACAATCTACTGCAATACTTGTTCTACTGTTTTCTGCAAACAATCATCTTCCACACAATACGGTTAATCCTTTGTTACAGCAAGCCGGTGAGATTGACAACCTCACTGTTTCGTTGGGGCAAAGTACTTTGGATGTGTTGTGCAGGTTCCACGTTGGCGCCGGAATCCCTGGTGTTGCGCCGCACTACATCCCGCCGCCATCAACCTTCAACGTGCTTCTTGACTCCTACTGGTTCGATAAACCTTGGTTTCTTACTGAGGGAAACTTGCTGCTGTACGCATCACACCTTCCACTTGGGGTTCCCAACGAGCGTGTGCTTTACGCGTCATCAAGAGTGTCCACTAGTGAAAGTGTAATCCCTAGGCCTTGTTCCTAAATACTGAAATCACTGCTTGTTTACTGTTTTACTGCGTTACTACTGCTGCAATACTACCACCATCAACTACACGCCAGCAAGCTATTTTCTAGCACCGTTGCTACTGCTCATATATATTCATACCACCTGTATTTCACTATCTCTTCGCCGAACTAGTGCACCTATTAGGTGTGTTGGGGACACAAGAGACTTCTTGCTTTGTGGTTGCAGGGTTGCATGAGAGGGATATCTTTGACCTCTTCCTCCCCGAGTTCGATAAACCTTGGGTGATCCACTTAAGGGAAAACTTACTGCTGTTCTACAAACCTCTGCTCTTGGAGGCCCAACACTGTCTACAGGAAAAGGAGGGGGAAGTAGACATCAAGCTATTTTCTGGCGCCGTTGCCGGGGAGGAAAGGTAAAAGGTACTCACACTCCGGACCTCGGCTACTAAGCTATTTTCCGCCGTCGTAAGTACTCAAAGCTATTTCCTTTAGATCCTGCAATTGCATCTTTTTGTTTCTTGTTTACACTAGTAAGGCATAATGGACAACAATGAGCTTTTTACTCTATTTCCTGATTTAAGACATGGATGGTTTGATCCGAAAATTAAAAAACCCATGGAACAAGTTAGTATGAACACTTTGAACACCATTGTTGCTAATGATATGGAAAATTCTAAGCTTGGGGAAGCTGGTTTTGATGAGCATGATATTTTTAGTCCCCCAAGCATTGAGGAGAAAATTTTCTTTGATGATACTTTGCCTCCCATATATGATGATTATAATGATAGTGGTCTTTTGGTGCCACCTACTATGGAGAGTAAATTTTGTTGTGATTATACTATGCCTCCTACACTTGATGAGAATAATAATGATAGCTACTTTGTTGAATTTGCTCCCGCTATTACGAATAAAATTGATTATGCTTATGTGGAGAGTAATAATTTTATGCATGAGACTCGTGATAAGAATGCTTTATGTGATAGTTATATTGTTGAGTTTGCTCATGTTGCTACTGAAAGTTATTATGAGAGAGGAAAATATGGTTGTAGAAATTTTCATGTTACTAAAACACCTCTTTATGTGCTGAAATTTTTTAAGCTACACTTGTTTTATCTTTCTATGCTTGTTGCATTATGCTTCTTGAACTCGTTTATTTACAAGATTCCTTTTCATAGGAAGCATGTTAGACTTAAATGTGTTTTGAATTTGCCTCTTGATGCTCTCTTTTTGCTTCAAATACTATTTCTTGCGAGTGCATCATTAAAACTGCTGAGCCCATCTTAATGGCTAAAAAGAAAGAACTTCTTGGGAGATAACCCATGTGTTATTTTGCTACAGTACTTTATTTTATATTTGTGTCTTGGAAGTTGTTTACTACTGTAGCAACCTCTCCTTATCTTAGTTTTGTGTTTTGTTGTGCCAAGTGAAGCCTCTAATCGAAGGTTGATACTAGATTTGGATTTCTGCGCAGAAACAGATTTCAATCTGTCACGAATCTGGGCTGTTTTCTCTGTAGAAAAATCATAAAAATATGCCAATTTACGTGCGTGTTCCTCAGATATGTACGCAACTTTCATTAGTTTTGAGTTTTCTGATCTGAGCAATGGAAGTATTTATTTAAAATTCGTCTTTACGGACTGTTCTGTTTTGACAGATTCTGCCTTTTATTTCGCATTGCCTCTTTTGCTATGTGGGATGGATTTTTTTGTTCCATTAAACTCCAGTAGCTTTGGGAAATGTCCAGAAGTGTTAAGAATGATTGTTTCACCTCTGAACATGTGAGTTTTTGATTATGTACTAACCCCTCTAATGAAGTTTATGAGAAGTTTAGTGTGAAGGAAGTTTTCAAGGGTCAAGAGAGGAGGATGATATACTATGATCAAGAAGAGTGAAAGCTCTAAGCTTGGGGATGCCCCGGTGGTTCACCCCTACATATATCAAGAAGACTCAAGCATCTAAGCTTGGGGATGCCCAAGGCATCCCCTTCTTCATCGACAACATTATCAGGTTCCTCCCCTGAAACTATATTTTTATTCCATCACATCTTATGTGCTTTGCTTGGAGCGTCGGTTTGTTTTTGTTTTTGTTTTGTTTGAATAAAATGGATCCTAGCATTCACTTTGTGGGAGAGAGACACGCTCCGCTGTAGCATATGGACAAGTATGTCCTTAGTTTCTACTCATAGTATTCATGGCGAAGTTTCTCCTTCGTTAAATTGTTATATGGTTGGAATTGGAAAATGATACATGTAGTAATTGCTATAAATGTCTTGGGTAATGTGATACTTGGCAATTGTTGTGCTCATGTTTAAGCTCTTGCATCATATGCTTTGCACCCATTAATGAAGAAATACATAGAGCATGCTAAAATTTGGTTTGCATTTTTGGTCTCTCTAAGGTCTAGATAATTTCTAGTATTGAGTTTGAACAACAAGGAAGACGGTGTAGAGTCTTATAATGTTTTCAATATGTCTTTTATGTGAGTTTTGCTGCACCGGTTCATCCTTGTGTTTGTTTCAAACAACCTTGCCAGCCTAAGCCTTGTATCGAGAGGGAATACTTCTCATGCATCCAAATACTTGAGCCAACCACTATGCCATTTGTGTCCACCATACCTACCTACTACATGGTATTTCTCCGCCATTCCAAAGTAAATTGCTTGAGTGCTACCTTTAAAATTCCATCATTCACCTTTGCAATATATAGCTCATGGGACAAATAGCTTAAAAACTATTGTGGTATTGAATATGTAATTATGCACTTTATCTCTTATTAAGTTGCTTGTTGTGCGATAACCATGTTCACTGGGGACGCCATCAACTACTCTTTGTTGAATTTCATGTGAGTTGCTATGCATGTTCGTCTTGTCTGAAGTAAGAGAGATCTACCACCTTATGGTTAAGCATGCATATTGTTAGAGAAGAACATTGGGCCGCTAACTAAAGCCATGATCCATGGTGGAAGTTTCAGTTTTGGACATATATCCTCAATCTCATATGAGAAAATTATTAATCGTTGTTACATGCTTATGCATAAAAGAGGAGTCCATTATCTGTTGTCTATGTTGTCCCGGTATGGATGTCTAAGTTGAGAATAATCAATAGCGAGAAATCCAATGCGAGCTTTCTCCTTAGACCTTTGTACAGGCGGCATAGAGGTACCCCATTGTGACACTTGGTTAAAACATGTATATTGCGATGATCCGGTAGTCCAAGCTAATTAGGACAAGGTGCGGGCACTATTAGTATACTATGCATGAGGCTTGCAACTTGTAAGATATAATTTACATGATACATATGCTTTATTACTACCGTTGACAAAATTGTTTCATGTTTTCAAAATCAAAGCCCTAGCACAAATATAGCAATCGATGCTTTTCCTCTATGGAGGACCATTCTTTTACTTTCATTGTTGAGTCAGTTCACCTATTTCTCTCCACCTCAAGAAGCAAACACTTGTGAACTGTGCATTGATTCCTACATACTTGCATATTGCACTTATTAAATTACTCTATGTTGACAATATCCATGAGATATACATGTTACAAGTTGAAAGCAACCGCTGAAACTTAATCTTCCTTTGTGTTGCTTCAATGCCTTTACTTTGAATTATTGCTTTATGAGTTAACTCTTATGCAAGACTTATTGATGCTTGTCTTGAAGTACTATTCATGAAAAGTCTTTGCTATATGATTCACTTGTTTACTCATGTCATATACATTGTTTTGATCGCTGCATTCACTACATATGCTTTACAAATAGTATGATCAAGGTTAGAGAGTGGATTTGGTAACCGGGTGTATACGTGAGCACGCAGCCATTAGCATTGGATTTGCTTTAAGATACGTGTCTCACAAACGGAGCCAAACGGCGCGGGGCAAACAAACAAACTAGCATCTCTTCCGCTCCTCCCCTGGCAACCACCACGTGAATGCACTCACTTATCGGCTGATCGCTAGTTATCCACGCTATGAACCATACATCACATCATCCTTTCTTTTCTCTCCCTCTCAGACCACCACTGCAAGAAGCGCCGCGCCGGAGAAGCAGAGGAAACTGTAGCCGTCGGACGCGCAGCGGGGATTCCGCCGCCAACGACCGCATGGAGGCGCCGTTCTGGCCGCCGCGGCAGGAGCTCCGACGACCTACATCCCACCATAGCCGCCGCCGATGTGAGCCTAGTTGTGCCTCGGCGTCATCCGAGCCGGCGATGGGGAATGGAGGCGATCCAGCAGCCACCTCCGCAATCCCACCGCCTCGCCGCCGTCTATTTCTTCCCCAACCTGCACCAAGATTCCAAGAGGCCACCGCCCATCCCGCTGCCGGCGTGGCGTCGGTCGTGTCCGTGTCGTTCAGCACGCCGCTGGAGTCGCTGTCGGAGGACCCAACGCCGGCTGGCGGCGGGCCGTCGGACGCCGCCGGTTCATCCTTCAACGACGTGGCGGCGGCGAAGGGAGTCGAATAGTGCCAGAGCTCGGTCGAGGTCCCCGCGGCTGCAGAGGGAGCGGAGGATGATGTTGTAGGTCTGGAGGTTGGGGGCGATGCGGCGGCCGAAGGCGCCGTGGGAGAGGGACGCGAAGAAGGCGTCCGCGTCGGAGAAGCGACGGGCCCGCACGAAGGCGTCGAGGAGCGCGTTGTGGGAAAGGACGCCCGGGTTGCAGCCGAGGAAGGCGGGGAGGTGGCGGAAGGCGGCGAGCGCGGCGTCGGGCATGAGCGCGCGGGAGAAGGCGGAGAGGACGACGAGCGCGGCGGACTCGGAGAAGCGCACGCGGTGGCGGAGGTTGGGGAGGATGCCGAGGAGGCGCGGCAGGCGGGACGGGGAGGAGGTGGCGAGGCGGCGGAGCAGGGAGTCAAATAGTGCCAGAGCTCGGTCGAGGTCCCCGCGGCTGCAGAGGGAGGAGGTGGCGAGGCGGCGGAGCGGACCAGGTTCATCCAAACTGCTTAGGGGGAGGAATAGATCAAGCGGAGGAGCTTGCGCGGCCCCTGCCGCACACGCGCCTGCGAGCGCTGACCCTATGCCGCCTCGATCCTCCCAATTTCCTCCGCCGCCGGCAGCCGCACGACGCCGCTCTTCCCAAGCTCGGCCGCCGCACTTCTGTCCGGTCACGGCCCTGCACGTCGCGCGCCCCTGCTTGAGCGGATGGATAGAGGGGCAACGGCAGCCATACGTTCTTGATTTGGGAATCGGAAATGACCAGTGGAATCGCACTGTTACTCGCCCTGGGGAATCAGAAAAATCATCTCACGGTAACAGTAACACCGTTAGACACGTGTCAATCTCTCACCGCGTGCTCACGTATACACCCGGTCACCAGGCTTCATCCGTATATATGCTTTACAAATAGTATGATCAAGGTTATGATGGCATGTCACTCCAGAAATTATCTTTGTTATCGTTTTACCTGCTCGGGACGAGCAGAACTAAGCTTGGGGATGCTGATACGTCTCCAACGTATCGATAATTTCTTATGTTCCATGCCACATTATTGATGTTATCTACATGTTTTATGCACACTTTATGTCATATTCGTGCATTTTCTGGAACTAACCTATTAACAAGATGCCGAAGTGCCGATTCTGTTTTCTGCTGTTTTTGGTTTCAGAAATCCTAGTAACGAAATATTCTCGGAATCGGACGAAATCAACGCCCAGGTTCCTATTTTGCCCGGAAGCATCCAGAACACACGAGAAGGACCAGAGGGGGGGCACTGGGCCCCCAGACCATAGGCCGGCGCAGCCCAGGCCCTGGCCGCGCGGCCCTATGGTGTCGTCGCCCCTTCGACCCTCTGGCGCCGCCTCTTCGCCTATTTAAAGCCTCCGTCGCGAAAACCCTGATAAGTTCGACGAAACCCACAGAAACCTTCCAGAGCCGCCGCCATCGCGAGGCCATGATCTGGGGGACAGGAGTCTCTGTTCCGGCACGCCACCGGAACGGGGAAGTGCCCCCGGAAGGCTTCTCCATCGACACCGCTGCCATCTCCACCGCCATGTTCATCACCGCTGCTGCTCCCATGAGGAGGGAGTAGTTCTCCATCGAGGCTCGGGGCTGTACCGGTAGCTATGTGGTTCATCTCTCTCCTATGTGCTTCAATACAATAATCTCATGAGCTGCCTTACATGATTGAGATTCATATGATGATGCTTGTAATCTAGATGTCATTATGCTAGTCAAGTGAGTTTTACTTATGTGATCTCCGGAGACTCCTTGTCCCACGTGTGTAAAGGTGACAGTGTGTGCACCGTGTGGGTCTCTTAGGCTATATTTCACAGAATACTTATTCACTGTTGAATGGCATAGTGAGGTGCTTATTTATATCTCTTTATGATTGCAATGTGTTTGTATCACAATTTATCTATGTGCTACTCTAGCAATGTTATTAAAGTAGTTCTATTCCTCCTGCACGATGTAATGGTGACAGTGTGTGCATCCGTGTTAGTACTTGGTTTATGCTATGATCATGATCTCTTGTAGATTGCGAAGTTAACTATTGCTATGATAGTATTGATGTGATCTATTCCTCCTACATATGCATGAAGGTGACAGTGTGCATGCTATGTTAGTACTTGGTTTAGTCTTTTGATCTATCTTACACTATAAGGTTACTTAAATATGAACATTTAATTGTGGAGCTTGTTAACTCCGGCATTGAGGGTTCGTGTAATCCTACGCAATGTGTTCATCATCCAACGAGAGTGTAGAGTATGCATTTATCTATTCTGTTATGTGATCAATGTTGAGAGTGTCCACTAGTGAAAGTGTAATCCCTAGGCCTTGTTCCTAAATACTGAAATCACTGCTTGTTTACTGTTTTACTGCGTTACTACTGCTGCAATACTACCACCATCAACTACACGCCAGCAAGCTATTTTCTGGCACCGTTGCTACTGCTCATATATATTCATACCACCTGTATTTCACTATCTCTTCGCCGAACTAGTGCACCTATTAGGTGTGTTGGGGACACAAGAGACTTCTTGCTTTGTGGTTGCAGGGTTGCATGAGAGGGATATCTTTGACCTCTTCCTCCCTGAGTTCGATAAACCTTGGGTGATCCACTTAAGGGAAAACTTGCTGCAGTTCTACAAACCTCTGCTCTTGGAGGCCCAACACTGTCTACAGGAAAAGGAGGGGGAAGTAGACATCAGTGCTCTAGGAATATTTATAGGGCAAGAGAGGATCTGGTTCGTCGGCTCGCCGGCGGTACTGGCCGAGATGCGATGGCGACGGTGAGCTGCATTCGGGCGTGAATCTTGATGCGGAAGGGATAAGACGGACGCGAGAGATATAGGGTGGAGTTCTAGAAGCTTCTGCGGCGTCCAGGGCGTCCTTATCGCCGTCGAGGACGTGGCCTGAGCTCACCTCTGCGCTGTCAACGCCGGGGAAGAGAACGAAGACGTTTCCCTCTCGCACGATCTTTAAAGCATTGAAACGGTAAGTGGTTTGGGTCGTTTCGTTCGTGGGCTGGTTACTGGTGGGCTTGGTGTTAGGCTTCGACCGGAGAGGTGCTGGGCTGCGACGGTCCAGGTAAGTTTCCCTCCTTTTCTCATTTCAAACTTTCTATTTTCTGTTTTTATTTTCTGTTTTGATATTTGAATTCAAATTTGAATTCTGTTTTGTTTTGCAGGTTATAAAACATTTGAATGTCAATATAACTTGATAACAATGCTTACTGTATAATCTTGTTGTTTAAACAAATATTTAGTTTAGGATTTAATTAATATCTTGTGAGGCTTAAGTAAAATAGAAATGGTTTAGTTATTCATTTTAATTCCCTTTTTAATTTAGAAACCAGATCTATTTAAGTGGTTTGAGAATTCATAACCTGTGCATAATGAACACATGATTAGGTTGAGCTAGTACTTAATAATATGGATTGTTCACATATAATTCTCCTTATGACTAGAGTTTAAATTAAATGATAATGAGAATGAGATGAATTCATCATTTTATGTGAAGGATTATTTCTTAGCGTTTAAGAAAATGGTTGAACATTTTATGTTTGTTAATCTTGGTTAGCAAATTTCTAACTTGAATCATTTAAAATGGATCCAAAGCTCATTATGGTTAACTCACTTGTTAAGGTGTTGGTTTAATTATGACACAATATTCCATTTGGGCAACTAAACAAGGTGATTCGAAATCAAAGTGGAATTGGTTATTGGTTTCACTCTACTCACCAAATGGAATCTAGTCTAAAGCTATATATATGGCTTGGGTTATCATTTGTGATACATGATACACAAGTTAGGAAACAATATTTTATATGGAGTGGATTCTATGTGATAAGGTTTGTAGTTTTGGTGATGCTTCCCTAATTGAAGTATAAAATAGGCATGAGGCATGGCAGGGTTCCATTTATAATCCAAAGTAATGCTTGGATTGGAATTCAAATATGACCTAGGGTTTTAAGTAGTGATCACCAATGTGATACACAACTAGGATTAGAATATGAGCATAAGCTTTGGTTATGTTTCACTAATGGAACATGGCTCTCATCTACAAGATTAAAGGTTGGTTTAAACAAGTAAGATGTAATACTACTCTAAAATTCTCTAGGATAGACATGGCTATGGTTAGCATCTATAATCTCTCTCACATCTAAATGTCTTGTAATAGCCTAAGGTCCTACTCAAGATATGATGATATGATCCTCTAAATATATGGTTTGCCTAGGGATTCTACCTTGCAATATTCTGTAGCTTGTTCTTCAGGAAATCTGATAAACCTTCGTCTTGTGGTATGCCTCCACCTCCTAGCTTCTTCATCTTGATCCTAGCTAATTCACATGGAGTGGCTCTATGTGTTTGTTCCCATGTATCATGGTACTTGATGAGCAAATGGATGAAGGGTGTGGCTCTATTTATAGGCTTGGGCAAGCTTTAGCATCATGACACATAGGTGGTGACTCTTGTGTTGGTTAGATGACTAAGGTGCTTGGGTGTCATGCCCTCATCCATAGCAATCCTTTGAGCATGAGGTGGCATAGCTTGGAAAGCAAGTCATGTAGATATTTTCATCCTATATGGCAAGATCATTATCCTCTCATATGATTTATTTTTGGATAGCCAAGTGGCATTTGTTACTAAATATCTTGTGGATGGTTTTATTATTGTGGATGAGTCACTATATCATATTGGATGGGATTTATATTATAATATTGATCAAAAGATCAAGGTTGAAGGTTATTCCTCAAATTTGGATAGTTGGTGTTTGATTTCACCAAGGCATGATCATATGAGTTTCAAAATACTCATAGTCAGTTTGATTCAAATAGTTTGAACTATAAATCGTAATGTAAATGGATTTAGTTTTATGATATTCCATATACTTAATAAGTTATGATTTAAATAAGAATGTGTGGCTTTTATGCACTTTAGACCCTGTGGTTTACCTTATTTGGTAATAAGTTTAGAAGTGAATTAATTTACACACAAAGGTAGTTGCTAACTTTTAAGTGTTAATAAGTTAGGGTTTGATTCTTAAAGAATGTGTTGTTGTAAATATAATTCCATTTGATCTAGCCCATAGATCAAATCATCTCTACCCAAAACAAGGTTTTAGCAAAGATCACAGTGAAGTTTATAGCGCTTGACTTGATGATCTACTTCAATTCCATCAAGTCAAGTGAAACTTCAGTTATTGTGGTAAGTTTTATTTGAAGCGCGAAAATTCCCCGGATTTTTCATGCATGAATGCAATGCACACTTTGGTGTTCTCTCATTTTCTTGCCTCTAAACCTGGGATATTACATTCTCTGCGTATCTTCGCAGAGCTTGAAAAGTTCGATAGTCCTTCAGGAGATGACCCGACTATCTCTTTCCCTCATTGTCGAGGTAAAAGTGCATCTGGCATGGCCCGTTCAACAAATCTTCGGGTGACATGCTGTATGGCCTTGGGAATCTAGGCCGGTTATTTTGCCTGCTGGAACTCGGTGTATCTATATGATCGTTGCACTGGTCATTGTTCTGCTGGTAATCATCCCGATGATTTCCTCCACTATTTCCTCGGAAGCCAGCCGCCCACTTGGCTGGGACCGTCGTAATCTATGAAGGGTCGAAAACCTCGCCTATTTTGATTGTTATTCCTATTGCGGTCCTCCTCGGGTGACCTATGTCGTTTGTTATGTACAACATCTTCTCCGTCAGCCCAGCGATTCGCTATCTCTATGAGGTCAGCTTTTGTTCTTGGGTTTGATCTTCCCAATTCCTCGATAAGATCCCTTCTTCGAATTCCTGCAATAAACGTGTCGATTGCTCTTTCATCTGACACATTTTCAGCCGAATTTTTTATGATGCTCCATCTCTGGATGTACATCCTCATGGATTCGCCCGACTTCTACCTGCAGGTCCTTAGCTGCTCTATTGATGCAGGTTTCTTTCACGTGGAACGAAAATTCCTCACGAACAAATCCTCGAAAGTTTCCCAGCTGTCAATGGATCCTTCCGGTAGTTTTTTTATCAAACAGTAGTAGGAGAGGCTCCTATTGTGATACTCTATTATAACTTCTGAATATTTACATCATCTCGGGTGCATACACCCACTTTTACAACAGTCTCAAAAAAGTCTATGAAAAGAGAGATTGTATTTTCCAGGTTTTGGTTAACCTTGAACCTTAAAATATGTAAATCTAAGGTGACTCTTGGCTTCCAGGACTCTCTTGAGGTTGCAATTCCTTTGAAAATAAGGTTATTTCTTTCTTTCCAGATCCCCCAAGCTCCTATGGTGAAGATCTCAAAAAATAAGTTTTCATGGAAGTTTGATTTTGCTTGACTTAACATATCAAACCTATCCTGATCAGCACTCCATGTAATGTTCAAACTGGACCAGCAATAGGTTCTAAAACGACAGTGAAATAATAAATGTTCCAACGTTTCTTCCTCCCCCATGTTACATAGAGCACATGAAAAGTTACTTCCAATGTTTAAGTGTCTTCTTTTCAACATATTTCGAGTATTCAATCTGTCGGAAAGAAGAAGCCATACGAATACTTTTAGCTTTGGCCACAATTTAGATTTCCAAATCCAGGTGAAAGGATTCGGTGGGTCAATTAGCCTATGAACAAACTTGTAATACTTTCTAGAAGAGTATTTGTCCCCCCCCCCCCACTTAAAAGTTCAGATATCATTGTCCTGCTGAGTTATATTCAGATTTTGGATGATTACTTGTATCTCTTGGTATTGACTAAAGGCTTCAGGTGAAAGGGGTAGATGAAATATCTCTGAAATATTATTGGAATAACATATATATCTGCCACTGGAATGTCCTCTTCTTTTGCATATGAGTATAAGCAAGGAAACTTGTCTTGCAATATTGTATTATTCCAGTCATCTTTCCAGAATAGTACCATATTACCATTGTTTACTTGACAAGATGTAATTCCTCTAAAAATAGGAGATAATTTCATAATAGATTTCCACCAAAATGAACCACACATATCTGATGCATGCGGTATAGAATGTTGATAATAAGTCTGCCAAATTAGATGCATCCATTGTATATCCTTCTTGTTGTAGAACTTGTCCAAGAACTTGAGAAGTAATGCTTGATTTTGAATTTTCAAATTCAACACTCCCAAGCCTCCTTTGTCTTTAGGTTTGCATACCTTATCCCATGCTGTCCACCTTGAAACCATTGTAGATATTGTTTCTGGGGCTACGACGGACTGCAGTTGTGATCTGCACCTCCTTCTTGCGCCCAACACGAGTAGCTTTAACGACCAATGTGGATGATTTCTTCATGACCTCAATGCTGGAGTTGCCTGGCACCAAATAATAAGCTGGTACAATATTATCAGAAGCTGGTGTGTCATCAAAGCACAGCTTCCTTGCAACCCTTCTACCCATCACAGAAGCTTCTTCTGCATTGTTACCCTTGCTAGAGAAGAAAGTCTTGATCAGACTTAAAGAAGGAAAAGCAGCTGCCCTTAAAGAAGTTGCACCAATATAGATGTTTGGCTGATGAAAATTCAGTATAACTGTCCTGGCCACTATGTCATTTGGTGAGAAAGAAACAGCTCTTCTCCTAGCTGTAGCTGCTCCCCGAGCACTTGATTCAGCCATCTCATCATCTGTAGTTATTATCTGTAGTGTCTCAGTCGAAGTAGAGCTATGATCTGACATCATATCATGCCAAGCAGTCATAGGGCTATCAAGAATATTGTTTCTAGGTTGAACTCCATCAGATAAAAGAACTCCCTGTTCCCTAAGAATATTCTGGTAATTTACTTGTCCTCTGCTTGGAAGGTACATCATTGGTTCATCAGTTGAATCCTCAGAATCATGTCTAGCATGCTGTCTTCCTTCATCAGCTACTCCTCCACCCATACCATTCTGCTGCAGCCAGATTTGCAGCCTCTGTTGGAACCTTTGCTCAGCACTGACATGTGGGCCATGAAACGGATGAGGATTTCCATCCACCGGTGGTTCCTCCTCCACATTAGCAGGAACGGCATGAATGTGTGCATTCCAATTATCGGACCTAAGCAAGTAATCTGGGATAGTCCATGACATCCTCCTACCACCCATCTGACGCAGCACAAAGCTCCGAGGAACTAAAGCATCGCTCATAAGCCAAACTTTCACCAGAACACGTGCATGACTGCTATGATTATCATTAAAAGTGTGTCAGACAATCAATCTACCAAACTGTTCTACTGCTCTCTCAATCCAGTATCCAGTTTGGTAATCCAGAGGAAAATTCAGGAAGATGACCCACTTCTCTTGACCTAAGTTTGCTGGCCTCATATTCAATGCTTCATCATGCTTAACAAAGGTAACTTATAGCCAATCATCTATAACATAAGTTCTTCCAACTACCACATCTCTAACAAATTGATTGGCAAAACTGAACAAACCAAGCCCAATTGCATAGTTCTCCTAGATCTAACCTCAAAACCATCATGGTTTAGCATCCTGCGTAGCTCTCTCCGAGCATCAAAGCGTTGCTGGATCGGGACTTCCAAATTGGTCTCAGCAATGACGTAATTGTCATGGTTCAGCGGTGGAGTCGCACTGACCGCCAAGTCGCACCTCACCCTGCGCCGTTGTGGCCCATGATCGATGGCAAGACCATCAGGCACAGACGCAAAGGGATTGCGTGGGTAATTTTCCATTGATGAACCAAGGAGAAGGATGCAGCTAGAGAAGGAGGAGGCGCCGCCAGAGCTAAAACCCTGATCAACCCGATTTGTTTCTGAACTAATAACCAACGATAGCTCTCGCTGCCCCTTAACTCGCCAATATTGTTTGCGGTATTGTTTTTCCGTTCTGCATGCTGTAACTGAATGGCCATATCTCCAACAAAAATGTCAACGTGGTGTAGAATGACAGATGAACGAAACGTGACCCACCCTTAGACATCTAACACAAACCTCATCCGGTGATTTCTTTAGCCAAATCTGTTTTGAACGTGTAGATATGTTTGTTGGAGCAACGGACTGTATAGAGATCTTAGGTATCAAAACCTTAGGTTGAGTATCGTCCGAAATATGCTCTGATATCTTGGGCTTCCAAATCTTATGACGCAAAGAACAATCTTTTTTCATATGACCCAATTGTAAGCAGCCCAAGCATCTGATTTTGTTTTTGCATTTGATATTCTGATGGCCCATAGATATACATCTAGTACATGCAAATTTGAAAAGTTCAACATATGAAATAATACCTGATGGCGAATACCCAGCAGTAATTAGATCATTAATACTGTCCAACGAATAATCCTCAAGAAACTTTTTAGGTGTTGTAACTGCTTCACGGCCAAACTGCAACGGTAACAAAAGAGAATCTGAATCTCTGCATGCACCCTCTGAGAAAGAGAAACTCCCAATTTGAAGATTGTTCAATAGATCCTGTTTCTTTGTTGTGCCCTCTGAACGAAGTGAATCCTCCTTTGCATTTCTCTGCAGAATTCTCAGATCTGGTTTAATAGCAAACAATCTAGAGGACTGTCCATTTGGTTTCCCTTTAAGGTGTAGAGGAAAATTCCTGAGGTATGATGGAGGATGATATGCTTTAGATTTTCCAGGAACTTCCCATGATCCCTCAGATTGTGAAATTTCTGCCAGTAAAGATTTCCTAGTGATCTTATCATGAAACAGATTGAAATAACATGTGAAATCTGCACACCTGAAGAAATCCAGGGCATGAATGAAATGACCAACCCTATTTGATGCGACACGAAACCGGAAGCTTTGATCATATAACCAGATAACCTGAAGCCGACCTGCAAACCCTCCAATACACGATTCCAATGCTAGGGCCGCATTTTCCTCATTGAGTTTGAAATTGAATTCCGAGAACTTGGCAATCATGAAGAAACCAGACGAGGGAATACAATCTTGAAGATGAACCGAAGATTCAAAACGTCGACGTACCTAACTTGCCACCTTAGATCCATGGGAGAAATCCCACGTGATCATAGAATCCATGATGGCAGATGGATCCTACCTTGAGGAGAAGGTTGAATGGATCATATGGATGGAGATCCATGATCGCCGGCTAGGTTGGTGGTGGGGGACGGGAGAGGGTGGAGAGGGAGAGCCATCTCGGATACTGGAAGGCAGATCCTTGACGTACACGGCAAGATATTGTACTGTAGTTAGGCAACTTGTATTCCCGGTAGTTTCTTCATCCAAGTTCTTGCGGCTCCGCTGAGGTGGACCTGAAAGCTCTGCATGGCCGTTGCCCTGGTTCCGCACATCAGCTTTACTGTCTCCAAGTAGTCCACTAGCCAATCCTCAGGATCTTGTAATCCATCAAATTTTCTGTAGCTGTCTGGTAACTTGAAGCTAGAAGGAACTTTAGTTTTGCGAACTCGTCTGGTGAAGCAAGGGAGCCCACATAAATCCTCTTCGCTAACCTCCGGTGAGTGCCGACGCTCTCGTGTTCTGTTTTCACGGTCCCTCTCCTGTCGTGCTCTGTCGACTCGTGCTTGCGTTACCGTGTTTCTCGCGTCACCTTCTAGTGGAGGATCTCGCGCCGCCACCTTAGTGGGTCGAGGACTATATTGCCTTGGACTATTCCTTCTTGGAGCACTTTCGGGTTGCGGTGTACTCGATCCTGCTATTGATGTCCCCATGACGTCAACTCCTGCCATAGCCATCTGATACAGTGCTTCCCTGGGATCTCCTGGAGGTGGTTTGGATGCCAATATGAAGGCATGTGTCGCTATATATCCTGCTTCCGGTGTTTTCGGGATGATGTGCCCTCTCGTGTCTATCGACATAAAGGACATGTCGAGGTTTTGGATCAAGTTCTCTCGTTCATGCTTGGGCACATTTTCCAGTCGAGATCTTCCTCTCGCACGGGCATCTCTGTCACTGTCTCCCGAAGTTCCTGATTGTCGACTTAGGGCGGTCCTGCGCGCACTTGATGCAGAAGCTGCAGCTCTCCTTTTGCCGAGTGCCCTTCTTTGTTTCTCTAACTCTCGTCCAGCACGAGCGAGTTTATATTGATATGCTTGCAACGCCTCCGGTGTAGATGCGGTAGTCATCGGCTCTGTGCCATCCATAGCTCTCTGAGCTCTATCCCAAGCTGCTTGCAGCAGCTGTATTTTCTCTCGCAGCGTGGACCCGATGTATTTTTTTCCTATTCCACGTGTGAGATCTGCGGGATCGATGTATGGATTGCCCAAATCATCGAAAGCCTCCGACGCTTCATCCTCTTGGCGGCTTGATTCCCCGATTGCGCAGACTTGACGATATATTGTGGTTTTGTTTTCATCTTCAGGGTCGGTGACACCATCGTATAGATCGGCGAAGACCTCCCTAATAGAAGTAGATATGTCGATGAAGTCGAAGTTGTCGATGCTTTCCGAGTCGCTGCCCAGATCGGAATCCGTGAACGACCCAAAAGTCATGTCGCCGAATAGATCGGCGAGTCCCCTACCGACGGCGGGCTTGGTGAATCTTGGTGGCGAAACCTCCTCATCGCCTGACTCGATTGATGATGTTGGTGATATTGACGATGCCATCGAGATCACCTCCTTGCAGCCTCCAATTCTCACAGACGGCGCTAATTGACAAGGGATTAACTTGTCAATGCCTACGTATTGTAGACTTAGGATTTCATAGAAAGTAGAGGGCAAGTAGATCTTGAAGTTTCAGCCGAAAAGGTGCTCGACTAAGAAAACTAGGGTGTATGTTGACAATAGATTATATATAGGAGGGAGAGCCGAGGGATTTCTTGCCGTACAAGTTACAAACTCTGGGAAGCTATCCGAGTCTTTCCCGTCTGATTACATGATTCGTGATTCCTAATATAACTCTAGATTCCTTATCGATGTTCACCGGGTACTTTATTCGGCAGGCCCATTCGGGATGCCTATGTCACCATGGAAACGCACTGATGCAGAACATAGAGGATGCCAGTAGGAGGGGAGTCAGTAGGTTGTCAATCGTGGAGAAGAGAATGCCACGATGGCCCAACTGGATAAAGGAATGCGGAGAAGAGCAAGCCATGTTGCTTCCCTCATTGCTCCATTGATGTGGACTTTGACCTTGGGTCGCATGTGTGTCACTTTGTAGCGCTAGGATACGCCAGTTGGGAGATCAGGAGGGAGAGACGCAGGCCTGCGACAACATGTTGTGTGGGAATTAGGTCACTCCATCGCGACTCATGAGCTATCCAGAAATGAGGTGTCCGGCACCACCAGTGTGTAGGAGGATTAGGTCGAGGACGGAGGTGTGCGGGATTGTGGGTAATACTTTACAGCGCTACGGACATGTGAGGAAAGGGTTTTGTTTCCCATGATGGCTAAAAGTACAGTAGTTCTATTGGGTTGCACACTTGCATATACGTTACACGACTTCTTCTCTAGTTTGGGCTAATCGGGTACCCTACCATATACTCGAATTTCCTTAATTTAGTTCAGGTATGTCAAGTTGCCTCCCGTAAAATATATCAAGCTTTTAAGGTTTGGGATGTTCAGGCTTAGTCTCGGGTAATTTGGATTCGGGGTCCGGGTTTCGGGTTTTATTAGCACCGTGACCGTACATTCCATGGGGGTGTGTTTGCTAGGGGATGGGGTCCATCGGATGATGGATAATCAGCATTCACGGTTTTTTGGGGGTGCTGGTGGGCCTAAGCGCAAACACCACTAGGTGAGGTGAGATGTGAGCCTAAACCCAAATCTTGTGGGGGGGGGGGGGCGGTTATGGACACAAATATGATGAACAGTTTCCTCATGGATAAGTGGATCTGGTACCTTGCCCCTATGTTTGTTTTTGGTAATTGATGACAATTCCTTGGACTAATATTTTCATTAAGTTCTTGTTTGAAGGAATACTCCATAGGTTTTGCTTGAAATCCATTGGTTGGATTCAAGACAGTAGATGTCAAGAGAGAAGGTTTGGCTCGAAGTCGGTGTCACGATCCTCCAACCTCATGAATTGGGCTATTGGTGACCAAGAACTAGAGCATGCAATTAATTGAAGTGTTCCGGCTTGAATGAAGCATAAGCGTTGTCATCAAGATCAAGCGAAACATGGTTAATTCTCTCGCCCTCTTAAGGTGTTGGGTCACGGTGTGAAAAGGAAGAGGAAGAGCGCTTGAAAACGGAGAGCGCGACAATGTAGTCTCCTCTTTTCGGTTTTTTCTTGAGTATAGAACCCCGCACTACTAAGAGGAGGTTAGAGTCGTTATTTGGTTTTTTTTTTTTTGGGTCAAATCACCTTTCTCTTTTATTCATTTTCTTGAGTATAGAACCCCGCACTACTAAGAGGAGGTTAGAGCCGGTCATTTTGACTACCTTGCTTTCCACTAGCCTCACCCGGCCCGGTTATACCGGCTGTCTTTTTTCTGTCCGAAAATTGCGCTGTAACCATGTGTTGTAATATTTAAATCTTCTATGATTGTGCCAGTGGTGGCTTCATTAATTTAAAGCCGAGCTCTTCTTGAGCCTTCCATCTAAATTTTACGGTGTAGTGAACAAATGGTTAACTATTTAGTTTTTTTATCAACAGTGGTGGCAACTGCCAGGCGGAACCCTTTCCATATGGCAACCTCTGGATGCATCTGCTCTAAGAAATGTTCCCTCTGTAGGAGTGTTTATTTTAGAATAACTTAATACTCCATCTGTCCGAAAATATAAGACACTCTTAAATCTCGTTGGTCAACAACTTATAAAGTTGACTATGATATGTACTTATAATAATTTCACAAAATCTATATAAATTTATAAGAAATGAAAGATATTTACAAAACAAATGCAACTATGCCATTTATACATTCCAAACCCATATAATTTTGTATATATTATTAGTCAAAATTGTGCATCAACGACTATGCAAAAGAACTTGTCTTATATTTCAGGATGGAGGGAGTAAGAATTAGGAGCAACTGGCCACCGTGGAGCGACCGGCAAGACCGAGACCAGTGCGGGATTGGACATGATTCAGAAATAATTTTGACGGGATGTGGCAAAAAGGCCAAAAAAATATCCAACGAACAAGTAGGATCTACATGTAAGTAAAATATAAATTTTATGTGCTCATTGTGGAGACTATAAATTCACTAGTAGGGACAAGCCTACTAGTTGCGTCTGTATTTTGGCTACCAGTCGCGGGCCCTGGCCCGCGCTTGGTACCTCGACACGGGTTGTCAGTACTAATCGCGTGCCAACTATGCACATGACCGGTAGTCCAGGTACTAGTGTATCTCGATTTTGGCGCGCTAATATTTCTATATTGGTCGCCTGCATATTTTTGGTCCGTTGCTAGTGTGTGTTTTTTGCAATTTTTAAAAAGTTGGAACCATCGCCTAGCTGGCCACGTGATTTTACACAAAACACTCTAAAAACCAAAAGAAAGCAATCGACTCCATGCCGCCTCCTCATGGCGTTCATGAGATCTAGGAGAGGAGAGGAGCCGGAGCAGGGAGTCGGCGACGGCAGCGCAAGGCGTCGGAGGTGGGCATCGGAGCAGGGCTTTTGAGGTGGTCGCCGTCGTCAGGGAGGAGGTGGTCGCCGTCGTCAGGGAGGAGGTGGTCACCGTTGCTGGAGAGGAGGTGGTCACCATCGTCGGGGAAGAGGTAGTCGCCGTCGTCGGGGAAGAGGTGGTCGACGTTGTCGGGGAAGAGGTGGTCACTGTTCTTGGGGAGGAGGTGGTTGCCGTTGCAGGAGGAGGAGTGGAGATGGTGGAGAACTAGAAGTGGATGAGGGAAAGAGGGTGGAGAGAAGTGGGATGTGCAAAGTGAAAAAAAATTGAAATTTTTTAGATTTGATTTTTTTTGCATTGAAATCTTCAACCTCCAAAATCTCTTTTATCCTTTTCGATTTGTTGGATTCTAAAAAATTGGTAAATGGCCAGGCGTTGAATTCGGATGTAAATCTTTCCGTAGATAAATTTTTATATAAAAAAATCTTTTTCATCGGAGGTCGTATGCAAAATCTAAAGCCATTTTACCAAAGATGACGTCATTCTGCAAAATAGATCAAAATTATTCATGTTTGTTAACTTTCATTAAAACTAGATAACATAACACATGGGCATCTTAGAAGATTTTTTTTGAATTTTCTATCATTCTTTTTCAAAACTAAAAATAATATATCGATCGGGGGTGGAAATCCTAGGAATTAGTAGTAGCATGCCAAAATAAGTTTTGGCATGCTACCAATAAGCTGATTAATAGTAGCATGTCAAAATATGACACGCTACTAGTAAGGGTTAGTAGTAGGGTGCTGAAATGAGGCACGCTACCAATATTTTGGCTCACCCCGCCCCGTCAACCAAATATATTTAAGGGGGCTAACAAAGGGACTCGCGAGCGGTATGGACATAGCAGTCCACCTTCATGCATCCACTGGCACCCTCTGCGGGTACTTTCTTGACCCGAGTGCATACAGAGCTCATGAAATAGTCGTGTGCGCTATTCTCCTCTATGCTACCAGTACGAACACACTAGTCGCGTTCATGTTTTCGGCCCATAAATAGCAGTCGCGTGCGTTTAGACTAATGCGGTGGCAGTGAGCATCCTATATAGTGTTTCTCCTACTAGTAAATTTACTTATAGAACAATATAAGAAAATTTTAGGGAGATCCCTAAAAAAGGTTGACCTTGGCAAAGGGAAGGACAACGTGCTATGCATTCAATATGAATGCTACAGGAGGGGAGAGGTGTCTCGGTTTTTTCCTTTTTTAATTCAAATTTTCAAAAATAAATTTCTTGAAACCCATTTTTTCAAATTACAAACCGTTTTTATTTTTGAGATCCTCGCGTTGACAATTTTGAAACTTCTTTTTCGTAATTTAAAAACTACCGCAATTATACTTTGGGTCTGCTTGTGTTTTAATATAGTTGTACTTCGGGTTCATAAATTAAGTTGTACTTAGGGTTTCAGCATACATGTACATCGGTGTACTTCAGGTTTCATTACGGGTATACTTCGGTGTATTTCTATTTCAGCAAAGCTGTTCTTCGGGTTCCTAACTTAAGTTGTACTTCAGGTTTAATTACGGGTATACTTTGGTGTACTTCGATTTCAGCATAGTTTTACTTCGGTGTATCTCAGGTTTCACCACATGTTTACTTTGGTATTTCGATGTAGTTGTACTTTTGGAAACCCATGAGTGCACATTACTAATATTTTGATTAGCACGCCTTATGAAACTTTTGAGTACACTTATGGGATGCATAGGGAAGTACGTGCACGCGGAAGTACACCTGGGCACAAAAATACGCTTGCGGGAATCACCCCGAATGTGGCACGTAACAGCATGCAAGCGCTCCATGATGCATCAACAGAACTTCAGAAAGGTCTACTTTTTTGCTAGTGGTACCGAAATTTTAGAGGTTTTTTATGGGGAGTCCGCTTACTCTTAATTCCGCTAGTTCCTTTTTTTCCCAGTAAAAACATATATTTTTTGAAAAAACTCTAGCAGAAATGAATTATAGCATGTTCGAAACACAGGATAGGAAAATTGCAGGAACATGAAAATTACAGGAAAATGACAGGAATGCACCTGCAAACTCTGGATTGGAGAGCACAAGAAAACTTCCTACGCGGACGTTTGGGTGAGCTCAGAAAAAACACAGGAAAATTTAAGAACCATGCAAACAACTTCTTGTGATGACATTGCTACGCTCCTTGCACAGGAAAAGAGGCCGGAGCCAATGTTTTCATCCATGTACTTTCCCTTTGAAATTAGGGGCAAAGCAAACTTTCCTGTAAAATTACTATGAGTGAATCCTGCGTTCCAAACAACCCTACAGTACCTATTTTACAGGATTGTCAATTCCTACATGGCTACATATTTCCTATGAAAACCCTGTGTTTCAAACAAGCCCTCAGGGGGTAAGTTTCCTCCATTGAATGGACCAGTATGATTTTGAATTTCGGTTTATCTAAGGCCTAGGCCGCCTAGGGCTCTTTAACTAGGACCATACTTAGGACTCGATTAATGCCAGTTTATTGAGGAAGCAACTATAGTTTTGTTATCGTAAAAAAAAACTATTGTTTTGTTGATTCACCAAGAAAATTATAATTACATTGAGATGGTCGCCAATGCATTGGATCATACATGACCCCACACCCACAGGGGAAGCTAACTAAGAGAAACTCCAATAGTATAGCCAGCTGCTGGCTATAAGAAAATGACATGTCATTTGTAGTTAGCATATAGCTTACATGTACAATAGTTGGCTATTAAAATGATATACTTTACTAAAATTTGGCCAACCTTTTACTCACACAAAGTACCTAGAAGCACGTGCAAGAGCTGGCTATTGCATGAGAGCTCACCTCCCATCTTTCTCCTCTTCTCTCTCATCTAACTCATCTAAAATATACTATTTAAAATCTTATAGTGAGCTGATTAGACTTTATTGTTCTTGCTCTAAGTAGCGTGATGCTTGCAAGGCATATTTCTTTGCTGGACACATGCCTGCAACGATCAAAAGTCGACTCAAAATCTGTACTCCCTACATTTTCAATGAATAAGATTATCACTAGCAGTGTCCTCAAACTGCTCAAACCCTCAAATTAACTGCTTTTTTGAGGGTTGAGACCGAAAGTTGGCGCGGAACAGAGCCCTCAAACCTATGAATCCTCAAAAAAAATTGAAGGTCTGATGGTACTCCGGTGATGGCGCCAAACAATTTTGTTGGCAGTTGTTGTGGAAGCGGTTGGGAAACCCCAAGAGGAAGGTGTGATAAGCACAGCAGCAAGTTTTCCCTTAGTACGAAACCAAGGTTTAATCGACCAGTAGGAGAAAGGCGTGACTTCGGAAGGTGTTGTTGGCTGACTAGTGGCAGGGCGCACTACCGGCATCAGCAACAACGTGGAACCTGCACACAACACAACCAAAGTACTTTGCCCCAACTTACAGTGAGGTTGTCAATCTCACCGGTTTGCTGAACACAAAGGATTAGACATATCGAATGGAAGGAGATGTTTGCAGAAAGTAAACAGAATATGATTGCGGTTGAATTTATCAGTAAAGGAAGAAGGACCGGGGTCCACAGTTCACTAGAGGCGTCTCTCCATAAAGAAATAGCATGTTGGGTGAACAAATTACAGTTGGGAAATTGACAGAATATCGATCATACATGACAAGATGATTACTATGAGATTTGGTATTGGGCATTACAACATAATACATAGACTGTAATCCAACTGCGTCTATGACTAATAATCCACCTTCAGGTTAGCATCCGCACCCCTTCCAGTATAAAGTTGCAAGCAACGGACACTGGTGGAAAAATGGCCTTTGGTCGCGGTTCGCAACTGCCATTAGTCGCGGTTGCGCAACCGCGACCAAATTAGCGCGACTAAAGGCCCCCCCCTTTAGTCGCGGTTGCTTACGAACCGCGACTAAAGGCCCGTCCACGTGGGCGCCAGGCGACCGTCGGGGCGGATGACCTTTAGTCGCGGTTCTTCTGGCCAACCGCGACTAAAGGCCGCCGCAGGTTTAGGGTTTTAGGCCCCCCCTAAACCTGCCCCCCCCCCCCCCCCTAAACCTGTTTTCTGTTTTATTTGTATTGTTTTATTTCTTTTGTGCTTTATTGTAATTTTGAAGGAGTTTCACATATTCTACGGTACTACATACATGCATATGAATGTACAATTTCAAATAAATTTGAAATTAGAACCAAAAAGAATTCAAGAGGAATATACAATATATATTCAATATCATCGGATGACCATATACAAGTTTGAACAAGTTTCCGTACATAATTTAATGCATGTATAGTTCTACGTCCTCATAATGGTGTTCTCCTTTAGGATCGAGGACTTCCCTCCTGAACCATCCAGCTAGTTCCTCTTGAAGTGGTCGGAAGCGAGCTTCTGGACTAAGCATCATCCGGAGGTTATTCCTCTGAGCATTGAGCTCACTCGGAATGCGCTCAGAGGTGTATCTCCGGATCATCTCACAGACATAGTATCCACACAGATTGGTTCCCGGTGGCTGAATATCGCTACCATTCTTAGCCTTTGACCGCATGAAATTTAGCTCTTTTTTGAATTGACCGACCTTTGTATCTGAGAACCGTCTCCAAACCCTACGAGGCAAAGAAAATTAAATGAACAAGAGAGTTATTAGTTAATTACTTGAAGCTTAATTAGGAAAATGAACGAAATAGGCCGATCGATATAGAGCGCAAATGAATGAAAACAATTACTTTTGAATCATTTGTCTCATGTCGGCCCACTCCGCCCTATCCATATTCAGAGAGTCGTGGACGAGACATTCTGATTTGTCAACTTTAATTACTAGCAGAATCCAGTGGAACCTGCGGACACTCACCCAAAATGGTAAGGAAATAGAATATCACTTTTGAGTTCCTGCTTTTCAAGAAACCGCCACAGGTCTTCCTCCACGTCGGCGGGGTGATGCTGTAACGTATATCCATTAACGATGTGTGGGTCAATGAACCCAACATCATGGATGTTCCTTACTCTGCATTCCTTAATCTTCAATCTGCATGTATAATAGCGGACACAACAATATAGTTAGGACATATATATATATATATATATATAGTGCAGGCAATATGAACGAGATGGGGTAGAAATAAATCACTTACAGAACGTAGCAACTGATGATAGATTTGTCGAGCTCGCGCAGATTGAAAAGCTGGAACAATTCACTCAGATGAATTTGTACAGAGTAATGTTTGAAGTGATGCTCATATCCAACTTCCGCAAAAATATAATCTTTGGCGTTTTTATGTTTTATGTAACCCTTGTACCAGTTCAGCAGACCTTTCATTTGTGGAGGTAGATCCTCTTCCTGCGCAGGCTCGACGAGAGGCCCATTCTTCACATATGTAAGTACTACCTCCTTCACTGGCACCTCATCAAGGCCTAACAGTTCACGAAGAGTAATACCTAAGTTGGCCGCTTGTTCTCTGGCACTCGTTACAGTCAATCCCTGTGCTGCCGCAGCTTCTATGATTTCGGGGGCATCCGGACCGGCGGCTGTCACTATAAGCGGGGCAATCGATTGTTTACTTTGTTCCCCGAGCTGGGCAACAACTCGTTTCCCGCTTTGTCCACTTTCTAATTCCGCTTTCTCGGCCTCCTCTTTCTTCTTCTTGAACATGCGTGCCTGATTCTTTAGTTCACGTGCATAGTCATCAGGCAGATTCTTCGCGGCTTGGGACGGTGTGTTCAAAAATGACTTAGCCCACTTCTTTTGCTCATCAGAAAATACTGGCTTGGGCTCGGGCTCTCTTTTCTTCTTGCAGCCCGCCTTCCATTTCTCTAATTCAGCAGTCGCGGCCGCCTCGACTTCCTCGGCACTACGTTCCCAAGGCCTCGTGGGGAGAGGCTTCAGTGATGGCTCCGGTACCTTTGTTTTCTTAGGTACATAAGGGTCCGGGTTAATAATCCAGGACTGCTGCTTCTGCTTCTTCGCCGGAGGTGGATTGGGGGGCGGCGTCTGCTTACCCGCCCGGGGCGGACTAGGGGGCGGCGGCTGCTTACCCGCCGGAGGTGAATTGGGGGGCGGCGTCGGCTGACGTGAAGGAGGTGTAGGTGAAGCACCACCACCACCACCGCCACCGCTGCCACCACCACCACCGTAGGGGGGTGGACTTGTTGGCGCCTCGCCTGGAAACTTGATAAACTTCTTCTGCCATAAAATGAACTGGCGCTTGACATCTCCAAGTCTTGTCGCCCCTTCAGGTGTAGCAATGTCAATGTCCAGGTCCTCAAACCCTTGGACTATGTCCTCCACCGTGACACGAGCATAGCCATCTTGAATGGGGTTGTTGTGGTGGAGTGCTCCAGGTGGTAAAGCACTGCCGATGGCTACCTTCATGGACATGTTCCCGATAGGATAATACAGATGACATGCTTTCATCTCCTTTATATCGTCCACGGGGTAGCGAGGAGGCTCCGGTGCAGTAATTTCGACCACCAGAGGCTCCGGATCATCGCATGATGTACTGATCATTTTCTTATCTTTCCGTTTCCTCGGTTTGCTACTCATGTCCTTCACATAGAAAACCTGAGCGACATCTTTCGCTAGGACGAATGGTTCGTCAAGGTAACCAAGATTGTTGAAATCCACCATTGTCATTCTGTATTGCTGGTCCACCTTTACCCCACCTCCTGTTAGCTTGAACCATTTGCACCGGAACAAAGGGACCCTAAAGGAGGGTCCATAGTCAAGTTCCCATATCTCCTCTATGTAACCATAATATGTGACCTTTTGCCCATTCTCGGTTGCTGCATCAAAGCGGACACCACTGTTTTGGTTGGTGCTCTTTTTATCTTGGGCGATCGTGTAAAATGTATTCCCATTTATCTCGTACCCTTGGAAAGTCGTTATAGTCGAAGATGGTGTCTTGGCCAACATGTACAGCTGATCTACAACATGATCGTCATTCATTAAATGTTTTCTCAACCAACTGCCGAAAGTCTCCATGTGGGCCTTCCTAATCCAGGATTCAGGCTTCCCAGGGTTGTCCGAGCGTAAAATATTCTTGTGTTTCTCAAAGTACGGAGCCACCAAGCTGGAATTGGTCAGAACTGTGTGGTGTGCTTCAGTCAGAGAATGGCCGTCCATACATATCGTTGATTTCCTTCCGATCGTGCCTTTTCCACTTAGTCTCCCCTCGTGCCGCGATCGAGGAAGACCAATCAGCTTAAGGTCAGGAACAAAGTCAACACAAAACTCAATTACCTCCTCATTTCCATAGCCCTTGGCGATGCTTCCTTCTGGCCTAGCACGGTTACGAACATATTTCTTTAATATTCCCATGAACCTCTCGAAGGGGAACATATTGTGTAGAAATACAGGACCGAGAATGGAAATCTCATCGACTAGGTGAACCAGGAGGTGCGTCATAATATTGAAGAAGGATGGCGGGAACACCAACTCGAAACTGACAAGACATTGGATCACATCGTTCTGTAACCGTGGTAGAACTTCCGGATTGATTACCTTACGAGAGATTGCATTGAGGAATGCACATAGCTTCACAATGGCTACTCGAACATTTTCCGGCAGGAGCCCCCTCAAAGCAATCGGAAGCAATTGCGTCATAATCACGTGGCAGTCGTGAGACTTCAGGTTTTGGAACTTTTTCTCCGCCATGTTTATTATTCCCTTTATATTGGACGAGAATCCAGACGGGACCTTCATACTGCTCAGGCATTCAAAAAAGATGACCTTCTCTTCTTTGGTCAGAGCGTAGCTGGCACGACCTTGAAACCGTTCCGGATGCCGGTCATCAGGGTCTTTCAAACGTTGCTGGTCCTGCCGTGCTTCCTTTGTATCATTTGTCTTCCCATACACGCCCAAGAAGCTTAGGAGGTTCACGCAAATATTCTTCGTAACGTGCATCACGTCGATTGCAGAGCGGACTTCTAGGACTTTCCAATATTCTAGCTCCCAGAATATAGATTTCTTCTTCCACATGGCTGCGTGCCCGTCAGCTCCCTTCGGAACTGATTGTCCGCCAGGACCCTTTCCAAAGATGACTTTCAAATCCTTGACAGTATCAAATACCTCAGCACCAGTGTGTTCCGCAGGCTTCGGCCGGTGATCTGCCTTGCCGTTGTAATGCTTGCCTTTCTTTCTTACTGGATGAATTTTCGGAAGAAATCGACGATGCCCAAGGTACACGTTCTTCTTACAATTTGGCAAATGTACACTTTCGGTCTCATGTAAGCAGTGCGTGCATGCATTGTATCCCTTATTTGACAGTCCCGAAAGGTTACTAAGAGCAGGCCAATCGTTGATGGTTACGAAAAGCAACGCTCGTAGGTCAAATTCCTCTTCTTTGTGCTCATCCCACACACGGACACCAGGTCTGCCCCACAGCTGTAAAAGTTCATCAACTAATGGCCTTAGGTACACATCGATGTCGTTGCCGGGTTGCTTCGGACCTTGGATGAGCACTGGCATCATAATGAACTTCCGCTTCATGCACAACCAAGGAGGAAGGTTGTAGATGCATAGAGTCACGGGCCAGGTGCTATGGCTGGAGCTCTGCTCGCCAAAAGGATTCATGCCATCTGTACTTAGACCAAATCTTATGTTCCTTGCGTCAGCTGCAAAATCTTTGAACTCTCTGTCGATCTTTCTCCATTGTGTTCCATCTGCGGGGTGTCTCAACTCCCCGTCCGACTTACGGTCCTCTTTGTGCCATCGCAACAACTTGGCATGCTCTTTGTTCCTGAACAGACGTTTCAACCGTGGTATTATAGGAGCATACCACATCACCTTGGCGGGAACCCTCTTCCTGGGTTTCTGGCCCTCAACATCGTCACCAGGGTCATCGCCTACGATCTTATAACGCAATGCGGTGCATACCGGGCATTCATTCAAATTCTCGTATTCACCGCGGTAGAAGATGCGATCGTTGATGCATGCATGTATCTTCGAACCTCTAAACCTAGAGGGCAGACAACCTTCTTTGCTTCGTACGTCTTTGGCGGGCAACTCGTTATTCTTTGGAAACATATTCTTCAACATTTTCAGCAAGGTTTCAAATGCCGAGTCAGCTACACCTGCCTGTGCCTTCCATTTCAGCAAATCCAGTGTGCAGCCCAGCTTTTTCAGACCATCATCGCATCCGGGGTACAGCGCCTTTCTGTGATCCTCTAACATGCGATCCAAATTCTCCCTCTCCTTTTCAGTTTCGCAGCGTCTCCGTGCATCAGCAATGGTCCGACCAAGAGCATCAACGGGATCATCACGTGCCTCTTCTTCACCTTCCCCTTCACCTTCCCCTTCACCTTCAGCATCCTCCATGAAAGTATCACCGAAATGAGCAAGATAGCTTTCATCGATGAAATCATCCCTTCTTCATCTTCTTCCATTATAACCCCTCTTTCTCCATGCTTGGTCCAACAATTATAGCTTGGCATGAAACCGTGCCAAAGCAGGTGCATGTGAACATCTCTTGAGGAAGAGTAACCCTTCTGATTCTTACAGTTAACACATGGACAGATAACAAAACCCCCCTGCTTGTTCGCATTAGCCACTACGAGGAAATCTTTCAAACCCGTAGTGAACTCGCCGGAGAGTCGGTTACCGTACATCCATTGCCGATTCATCTGCATTATTATAATATAAAATATATAATTAACCATCATGCAT
The DNA here is from genome assembly GCF_019359855.2 of Lolium perenne. Taxonomy (NCBI): domain Eukaryota; kingdom Viridiplantae; phylum Streptophyta; class Magnoliopsida; order Poales; family Poaceae; genus Lolium; species Lolium perenne. The sequence continues at coordinate 204,405,275 of NC_067245.2, read as the reverse complement.
TTGTTAAACTAACTAGCTACAAACAATATAAATTAAACAATGAACTACACACATGCATATTTTATCAATGACACATCAAAGGTTCAAGTTGCTAACCGCGATCGAGGAGGAAAAAATAAATGAGAAAGCTCAAGTGTGGCTCCAACACTTCATATCATGTTTGTTTCATGCTCTTGGGGCATTTCATCAAACACCTTATGTGCATAAGAGGAACCAAACGCAAACCTAACACCCACTTGTGAAGTTTGTGAAGAGAATGGCTCCAAATGGCTAAGTGTTGGCTGCTGGATGGGTATATATAGGGGAGGGGCTTTAGTCCCGGTTGGCCTGGCCAACCGCGACTAAAGGCCTTCGGGCACCTTTAGTCGCGGTTGGCCAGGCCAACCGCGACTAAAGCCCCCCACGTGCACCAGCTGGCCACCGAGCGCCCTGGCCCCAGGCCTTTGGTCGCGGTTCGCCTCCCGAACCGCGACTAAAGGTCCCATTAGTCGCGGTTCCTATAGCTTCGCGACTTATGGGGCTGGACGGAAGCCTGTTTTTCTACCAGTGGGACTATCGCATTAATCAATGTGTGTAAAGTAAACAATAGAGTTACCCTTGGATAAAACATTGTTGTTTTTTCCCTAGTAGCAACAGCACATCTACAACCTTAGAAGTTATAAAGTCACTCTCCCAGGAAACTAGAGGCATGAACCTACTATCGAGCATAAATAGCCCCTCTTGGAGTCACAAGTGTCCACTTGGCCAGAGTTTCTACTAGCAACGGAGAGCATGCAAGATCACAAATAACATATGACATGAATATATAATCAATCTCAACATAGTATTCAACATTCATCGGATCCCAGCAAACCAAACATATAGGATTACATAAAGATGATCTTGATCATGTAGGACAGCTCACAAGATCGATACATGAAGCACAAAGTGGAGAAGATAATCATCAGGCTACGGTTATGGACCCATAGTCCAGGGATGAACTACTCACGCATCACTTCGAAGGCGGACATGGCGATGTAGATGCCTCCGGCGATGATTTCCCCCTCCGGCAGGGTGCCGGGAAGAGCTTCAGAATCCCCCGAGATGGGTTCGGCGATGGCGGCCACGACGCAACTTTTCGTGGATGGAGGCTCGGGTATCCAGGGTTTCTCCGAGAAGATGTATAAATAGGCGGAGCAATTAGGTCGGTTGGGCGCCTGGTGGGCCCAGACCCCCTAGACGTGGGCCAGGTCCAGGCCATGCCTAGGGGTGGATTGGCCGCCCTGTGGTGCCTCTTCGACCCCCCTCTGGACTTCATCTTCATTTCGGTAAAATATTGACGTCGGCTTTTGTTTCGTCCAATTCCAAGAATTGGACCTGTACAACTTTTCTAAAATACAAAAACAGCAGAAAACATGGAACTGACACTGTAGCATCTTGTTAATAGGTTAGTGCCGGAAATCATGTAAAAGTGCAACGAACTATAAACAAAAAATATATATTTGGTGTAAAACAAGTATGGAGCATAAAAAATTATAGATACGTTTGTGATGTATCAGCATCCCCAAGCTTAAAAAATTAAGTGATTACAAAATAATTTTCGAGGTGACATGAAAACAACACAATCTTGATCAAGCATGTAAAGCATTGTGAGCTGGGATCAAAGTACTCTAACATAGGCATGATAGATATGATTCAAATGAACTTAGGAACTATGTTATAACATGAAGAGTAACTCAAACAAAGGATCATGAATAATAGTGCATTAAAAGAAACTGAGTGTTTATGATCATAGAGTAAACATAATAAAGTGGTACTCAACATGTCCTTATGGAATAGAAAAACATAAATGCAAGGACACCTTCAATGTTCAGAGGGTGACTATATACAAATAATTTGAGAGCAAGCAATAACACAATCATGAATCAATCAATAATAACTTTGGGACTATGCATATTGCATAAGAATGACAACTATGCTCTCTTAATTGGTGCATAAGGTAGAAGATGAAGACTCAACATAAAAGTAAAAGAAAGGCCCTTCGCAGAGGGAAGCAGGGATTACCCATGTGCTAGAGCTTTTTATTTTGAAAGCAAAAGAAGTGTTAAAAATATTTATTTTGAGAGGTGCTACTCATGTCGACGGTAGTGTTAAATAGTATGGCTTATGCATAATTACTTCCTATAAGTTTGCTTGCCTCATGCATTATATACCAATGGTGCTCACACCTTTTCCTAATTAGCTTGGACTTCCATGGATTTTCATCACATGCATATGTTTTAACCAAGTGTCACAAACGGGTACATCCTTGCCTCCTGTACAAAGGTCCTAGGAGATGAATCTCATTTGATTTCTCAAATTTGATGAATCTCAACTTTTTGGACATCCATACCGGGAAACCAAGGACAACAGATATTTGAACTTTTGCCCAACTGAAACTTCCACCATTTGAACATGGATTTAGTTGGCGGCCCAATGTTCCTCTCTAACAATATGCATACTCCAATCTTTGAAATTCATGGTAAATCTCCCTTACTTCAAACAACACGAGCATGCATAGTAATTCACATGATAATCGACAAAAGCATATTGATGGTGTTCCCCATGACAACATGGTTATCACACAACAAACAACTTATAAGAACTAAAAATGCATAGGATATAATACTTACTACAATAGTTTTTAGACTACTTTCCCATGAGCTATAATTTACACAAAACAAGTGATTATTTTTTAAGGTTTAAAGGTAGCACACAAGTAATTTACTTTGGAATGGCGGTGAAATACCACATATAGGTAGATATGGTGGACATAACTGGGAACTTTGGTTTTTGGTGGTTGGATGCACGAGTAGAGCTCATACTTAGTACAGGTGAAGGCTAGCAAAAAAGACTGGAAGCGACCAACTAAGAGAGCAATAATGGCCATAATCATGCATAGCGACAAAAAATTATCAATCAAAGCACAAAGTGATATTAAAAATCAAAAACTAAATGATCATAGAGGCTTTAGTTAACTGGTTATAGTCATAACATGGTATAACCATGCGCCAAGTCAACCCAATAAAGCATTAAAGGAGAATACCACAATACTATGCTTTTATGATAGAAACAACACATGATTCTTTCAATGACACATTATGCACTCTCAGCCATTTGAAACAAGTCATTCTAAAACAATAAATACTAAGCATATGACAAGAATAAAATCCAACATGACATGCCAAAGTCTATGCCACAGTCTAGACAAGCTTCCTTTTGTATCACCATAGTTATGAAATATTTTACTCGTATCCAACACCAATCAACTTATCTGAAATAACACTCAGAGATGAAATTAAATATGGAACAGAGAGCTAATCATACACAAATAAATAATACTAACGTTCTCTGAACAAAATTAAAGTGAAAGAAAAAAGAAAAAAGAGCTAAACGCAGTACCAGAAAACTAGAACGTTCGCAAAACAATAACAGCGAAAACTAGAACATTCTATGTAATTAAAAAGGAGCGGGTCTTTCTCAAAACGAATATGCCGGGATCCAACATATACTACAGCAAACAAAACAAAACAAAATAAAGACGCTCCAAGAACAACATATAGTGTATGAAGCAATAAAAATATAGCGTATAGAGAGATGACTTATTGCTTTGTTGATGAAGAGGGGATGCCTTGGGCATCCCCAAGCTTTGACGCTTGTACCTCTTGAGTATGTCTTGGGGTGCATGGGCATCCCCAAACTTGAGCTTTTGTCCATTCTTCATCTCATCACATCATTTTTCTTTCCCTACACTTGAAAACTTCCTTCATACAAAACTTCACACAATTCTCTATTAGTAGCATTAGTACAATCAAAATAACCAAAATCACTTGGGTTCAGTACTAACATATATCAAACATCTATTAAAGCATAAGCTACTATAGCAACCTTTCAGAAGGCTCTTTGATCAAAAGAACTCAAAAAGAAAGAGATTCAAGAGGCAAATGCAAATAGTGTAGAAATCTGTCAAAACAGAACAACGGGTAAAGATCGAAATTTTTGAAAATCCGATGTTGCTTATCTCGAAAATTGGTCAACTAACGAAAGTTATATAATAACCTGGGGCATATGCATAACAAATGACAGATCAAAATTACGCTCTGCCTATTTTTACGAATTTTTATGGTAACAACACAAAATCTGTTTTTAGGACAGCAACTTCCACAAACATTACTTTCTTCCTATTAGAGGCTATTCTTGGCACAAAAATAAAATAAAAATGATAAGGAGAGGTCATTACGGTAGTAATAACTTCCAAGACTAGAAAAAGATAAATTACTGTAAATAAAATATGGGTTGTCTCCCATAAGCGCTTTTCTTTAACGCCTTTCAGCTTGGCTCAGTAATTTGAGAAGAAGCTCATATAAGAAATATGAATGGAAGTAAAAGAGAGCATCAAGGAGAAAATATGAGACACATTTAAGTCTAACCCACTTCCTATGCATAAGAATCTTGTACACAAATAAATTCACAAAGAACAAAGTGACAAGCATAGGAAGATAAAACAATGGTAACTTCAAAACTTTCAGCATATAGAAGAGGTGTTTTATTACCATGAAAACTTCTACAACCATATTTTCATCTCTCATAATAACTTTCAGTAGTATCATGAATAAACTCAACAATATAACCATCACATAAAGCATTATTATTATCATGAGCCACATGAATAAAATAATTATTACTCCCCAAATAAGCATAGTCAATCTTATTAATTGTAGTGGGAGTAAATTCAACAAAATAGCTATCATTATTATTCTTATCACCATAATCATCAGATATAGGAGACATATTGTAATCAATTAATTTTCTCCTTAATAGTAGGTGGACCAAAAATATCATATTCATCATTCTAATCATCATAGCAAATTTTCTCGTGTAAAGCGGGGGAAGTAAAAAAGATAATTTTCATGAAAACTAGCTTCCCCAAGCTTAGAATTTTCCATAGCATTAGCAATAATGGTGTTCAAAGAATTCGTATTAATAACATTGTCATTAGCATGCAAATACCATTGGTTTTTTAATTTTCTCTTCGAACACTTCATGTCCTAACTCAAGATAAATACTATAAAGCTCTCTAATTTTGTTGTTATTTTCTATTAAGCCTAACTAGTGAAAAATAAAAAACAAGAAACATCAACATGGAAAGTAAGCATGGAATAAACTAAGCAACAGAAATAACAACTATAATATAAACTATTTTTTGTGTTTTTGATATAAAGATAACTGTAAAAGTAAACTAATTTTTTTGTTTTTTTTTAAATAATAATGTAAACAAGAAAATAAAGTAAACTAAGCAAACTATAACAAAGTAAAGAGATTGGAGATGAGAGACTCCCCTCGCAGAAATCCTCTTTCTCCACGGCAACGGCGCCAGAAAATTTCTGCTGCCGTGCAGGTTACATGGGAGTTAGAAATCTTTGTGGTGTAACTTTTCTTCAGGTCCCCGGCAACGGCGCCAGAAAATCTTGATGGTGCTCCGGTGATGGCGCCAGACAATCTTGTTGGCAGTTATTGTGGAAGCAGTTGGGAAACCCGAAGAGGAAGGTGTGATGAGCACAACTGCAAATTTTCCCTCAGTACGAAACCAGTAGGAGAAAGGCGTGACTTCTGAAGGTGTTGTTGGCTGACTACTGGCAGGGCGCTGATACGTCTCCAACGTATCGATAATTTCTTATGTTCCATGCTTGTTTTATGACAATACCTACATGTTTTGTTCACACTTTATATCGTTTTGATGCATTTTCCAGAACTAACCTATTGACAAGATGCCGAAGTGCCAGTTCCTGTTTTCTGCTGTTTTTGGTTTCAGAAATCCTAGTAAGGAAATATTCTCGGAATTGGACGAAATCAATGCCCAGAATCTTAAAATTCCACGAAGCTTCCAGAACACCCGAGAGGGGACCAGAGGAGGGCCACAGGGCCACCAGACAGTAGGGCAGCGCGGCCCAAGGGGGGGGGGCGCCCCCTATTGTGTGGCGCCCCCGTAACCCATCCGACTCCGCCTCTTCGCCTATAAGAAGCCCCCTGACCTAAATCTTCGATACGAATAAGCCACGGTACGAGAAACCTTCCAGAGCCGCCGCCATCGCGAAGCCAAGATCTGGGGGACAGAAGTCTCTGTTCTGGCACGCCGCCGGGATTGGGAATTGCCCCCGGAGGCATCTCCATCGACACCACCGCCATCTCCATCAACGCTGCTGTCTCCCATGAGGAGGGAGTAGTTCTCCATCGAGGCTAAGGGCTGTACGGGTAGCTATGTGGTTAATCTCTCTTCCCATGTACTTCAATACAATGATCTCATGAGCTGCCTTACATGATTGAGATTCATATGATGAGCTTTGTATCACTATTAATCTATGTGCTACTCTAGTGATGTTATTAAAGTACTCTATTCCTCCTCCATGATGTAATGGTGACAGTGTGTGCATCATGTAGTACTTGGCGTAGTTTATGATTGTGATCTCTTGTAGATTATGAAGTTAACTATTACTATGATGGTATTGATGTGATCTATTCCTCCTTTCATAGTATGATGGTGACAGTGTGCATGCTATGTTAGTACTTGGTATAACTGCATTGGTCTATCATGCACTCTAAGGTTATTTAAATATGAATATCGAATGTTGTGGAGCTTGTTAACTCCGGCATTGAGGTGCTCTTGTAGCCCTACACAATTAGTGGTGTTCATCATCCAACAAGAAAGTGTAGAGTGGTTTTATTATGTGATCAATGTTGAGAGTGTCCACTAGTGAAAGTATGATCCCTAGGCCTTGTTCCCCAATAGCAAAGTTACACCACAAAGATTCCTATCTCCCACATCAACTGCACGCCAGCAAGCATTTTCTGGCGCCGTTGTCACTGTTTGTTTACTGTTCCACTGCATGTTTACTCGCTGCCATATTTTATTTAGATTGCTATTGCCACTCATATACATCCATATTACTTGTATTTCACTATCTCTTCGCCGAACTAGTGCACCTATACATCTGACAAGTGTATTAGGTGTGTTGAGGACACAAGAGACTTCTTGCATTGTGATCGCAGGGTTGCTTGAGAGGGATATCTTTGACCTCTTCCTCCCTGAGTTCGATAAACCTTGGGTGATCCACTTAAGGGAAAACTTGCTGCTGTTCTACAAATCTCTGCTCTTGGAAGCCCAACACTGTCTACAGGAAAAGAAGCGTGAGTAGACATCAAGCTATTTTCTGGCGCCGTTGCCGGGGAGGAAAGGTAAAAGGCATTCACACTCCGGTCCCAGGTAACTAAGTTATTTTCTGGCGCCGTTGCCGGGGAGGAAAGGTAAAAGGCACTCACACTCCGGTCCTAGGTAACTAAGTTATTTTCTGTTGCCGTTGTGAGTGCTCAAAGCTATTTCCTTTAGATCCTGCAATTGCATCTTTTTGTTTCTTGTTTTTCACTAGTTAGGCATAATGGAAAGCAACTATGAGCTTTTTAATCTATTTCCTGAGTTAAGACATGGATTGTTTGCTGCGAAAATTAAAAAACCTATGGAATCTTATTTGCATGCTAGTAGCAATGATATTAGTATGAACGCTTTGAACACCGTTGTTGCTAATGATATAGAAAGTTCTAAGCTTGGGGAAGCTACTTTTGATGAGCATGATATTTTTAGTCCCCCAAGCATGGAGGAGAAAATTTTCTTTGATGATACTTTGCCTCCAATTTATGATGATTATAATGATAGTGGTCTTTTGGTGCCACCTACTATGGAGAGTAAATTTTATTATGATTATACTATGCCTCCTACACTTGATGAGAATAATAATGATAGCTACTTTGTTGAATTTGCTCCCACTATTACTAATAAAATTGATTATGCTTATGTGGAGAGTAATAATTTTATGCATGAGACTCATGATAAGAATGTTTCATTTGATAGTTATATTGTTGAGTTTGTTCATGATGCTACTGAAAATCTTTATGAGAGAGGAAAATATGGTTGTAGAAATTTTCATGTTACTAAAACACCTCTCTACATGCTGAAAATTTTGAAGTTACACTTGTTTTATCTTCCTATGCTTGTTGCATTATGCTTCATGAACTTGTTTATTTACAAGATTCATTTTCATAGGAAGTGGGTTATTCTTAAATGTGTTTTGAATTTGCTTTTTGATGCTCTCTTTTGCTTCAACTCTTATTTCTTGCGAGTGCATCATTGAAATTGCTGAGCCCATCTTAATGGCTATAAAGAAAGCACTTCTTGGGAGATAACCCATGTGTTTATTTTACTACAGAAATTTTGTTTTATATTTGAGTCTTGGAAGTTGTTACTACTGTATCAACCTCTTCTTATCTTTATTTTATTGCATTGTTGTGCCAAGTGAAGTCTCTAATAGAAGGTTGATACTAGATTTGGATTTCTGCGCAGAAACAGATTTCTTGCTGTCACGAATTTGGGCAGTGTTCTCTGTAGGTAACTCAGAAAAATCTGCCAATTTACGTGCGTGATCCTAAGATATGTATGCAACTTTCATTAGTTTTGAGTTTTCTCATCTGAGCAAGTTTAGTGCCCCCAAAAATTCGTCTTTACGGACTGTTCTGTTTTGACAGATTCTGCCTTTTATTTCGCATTGCCTCTTTTGCTGTGTTGGATGGATTTCTTTGTTCCATTGACTTCCAGTAGCTTTGAGCAATGTCCAGAAGTGTTAAGAATGATTGTGTCACCTCTGAACATGTGAATTTTTGACTATGCACTAACCCTCTAATGAGTTTGTTTCGAGTTTGGTGTGGAGGAAGTTTTCAAGGGTCAAGAGAGGAGGATGATATATGATTAAGAAGAGTGAAAAGTCTAAGCTTGGGGATGCCCCCGTGGTTCATCCCTGCATATTTCAAGAAGACTCAAGCATCTAAGCTTGGGGATGCCCAATGCATCCCCTTCTTCATCGACAACATTATCAGGTTCCTCTAGTGAAACTATATTTTTATTCCGTCACATCTTGTGTACTTTACTTGGAGCGTCTGTGTGTTTTTATTTTCGTTTTTTTTATTTTCATTCTCTGAATAAATGCTTGTGTGGGAGAGGGACACGCTCTGCTGGTTCATATGAACACATGTGTTCTTAGCTTTTAATGTTCATGGTGAAGGTTGAAACTGCTTCGTTCATTGTTATTTAGTCGGTTCAGAAAATGTTGCATGTGGTAGTGGTATAATGAAACACTTGCATAATCTTGTAGATCATTGAGCTTTGATAACTTGATTCTTTGCAAACGTTTTGAGGTATTTAGATGGTAAGGCTTGTTGTTTAAATAAGTTAAAATCAGTAGTGGATTGTTGTCTTTAAGCTTGTGCCGTACTACAAACTCTATTTAAATAGTTGAAGGTGTAGTTGGCTTTGATAGCTTTCCATGTCTGAGAGTTCATCGTAATAATTAAGTTGTGCTGAAGGTCGAGGGAGCTAGCGGGGTACTTGTGCCACCGTGAACGGCCCTCCTTGGAGTAAATTTTAATCATGCTCTTAATGTTGAACCTGCTAGATGTTTGCAATAAGCTTGTGAGTTCTTTTTGACTAATGTTAAGCTACGGTTTTTGGCACTTCCACCATCCAAATTTGCTAGCCTCTTCGGTACTGTGCATTGCCTTTTGCTCACATTGAGAATTGTGCATACTTCGCCGGTACATCCAAACCCGTGGGAGGACTTTCTCTTGTTCTCCTACACATAAGCCCATACATCTCCTCAAAACAGCCACCATACCTATCTACCACAGCATTTCCATAGATGTTCCGAGATATATTGCCATGCAACTTCCATTTTACATTACATGCCATGTTGTCATTTATCATTTATACATTGCTTTGCATGATTCTATACAGCTGATGTGAGGTTTACCCATGTTACGCTAGATCATTGCACATCCTGCTACACTGGCAGAGGCATACAGTTTCATACATCATGTTTTATTCATTATGAGTTATTTGTACCAAAAAGTGTGTTGTCATATTAGGATGTTGCCCCTAAAAGTGAAAACAGCCATGGAGGCCATCAAAAAGAGGAAAAGAAAAGAAAGAAAAAAAATAGAAAAGAAAAAGAAAAAGAAAAAAAGAGAATAAAGAAAAAGGGGGCAGCATTACTATCTTTTATCCACACTTGTGCTCATGTTTTAGCACCTGCATTATTCATAGTCATCACTTGTGCTCATGTTTAGCACCTATATTCCATATGAGAGAGTTTTCATGTTTTACTAGTATAACTATGTGGGGAATTTACACTATAGAACTTGGGTTGTATATTCCAATGATGAGCTTCCTCAAAAGAGCTCTAGGTCTTCGTGAGCAACCAAGTTGGATGCACCCCCACTAGTTCCATTGGAGAGCTTTCATACACATATAGCTCTATGTGCATCCGTTGCATGGCAATCACTACTCCTTGCATAGCTTCGATCATAAGACTTCCTCTTGTCTAATGATCACTTATAGCTTTATAAGACTTTCTTCCATTTGGCCTTCCAAACCCCCATTAACGTTCTTTATGCCATAACATCCTGGTGCTAATACCAAATGCTTGTGCTCACCGGTTGAATAGACTTCGAAACAGTTGATTCATGACGTTCATGTTTATGTTTACTTGACTGAATCCTTCTTATGTTGTGAAAATTTACTTGATGCTTGGAATGAAGGATAGAATGTCTATCCTGGATACTTAACACATCTTTAATGAATTTTGTACGGTTTCATGTCTTTGAAGCAATAGTTCATGAAAACTTCTAGCTTGTTTAACTCTTGCATTATCATCTCTTATATCAATATAGACATTTTCTTTGAGTGATTTGATCTCAGTTCATATGCTTTACATCATTATTGGATCAAGATTATGTTGGTAGCATGTCACTTCAGAAATTATCTTTGTTATCGTTTACCTACTCGAGGACGAGTAGGAACTAAGCTTGGGGATGCTGATACGTCTCCAACGTATCGATAATTTCTTATGTTTCGTGCTTGTTTTATGAAAATACCTACATATTTTGTTCACACTTTATATCGTTTTGATGCATTTTCCGGAACTAACCTATTGACGAGATGCCGAAGTGCCAGTTCCTGTTTTCTGCTGTTTTTGGTTTCTGAAATCCTAGTAAGGAAATATTCTCGGAATTGGACGAAATCAACGCCCAGAATGTTAAAATTCCACGAAGCTTCCAGAACACCCGAGAGGGACCAGAGGAGGGCCACAGGGCCACCAGACAGTAGGGCGGCGCGGCCCAAGGGGGGCGCGCCCCCCTATTGTGTGGCGCCCCCGTAACCCTTCCGACTCCGCCTCTTCGCCTATAAGAAGCCCCCTGACCTAAATCTTCGATACGAATAAGCCACGGTACGAGAAACCTTCCAGAGCTGCCGCCATCGCGAAGCCAAGATCTGGGGGACAGAAGTCTCTGTTCCGGCACGCCGCCGGGACGGGGAATTGCCCCCGGAGGCATCTCCATCGACACCACCGCCATCTCCATCAACGCTGCTGTCTCCCATGAGGAGGGAGTAGTTCTCCATCGAGGCTAAGGGCTGTACCGGTAGCTATGTGGTTAATCTCTCTTCCCATGTACTTCAATACAATGATCTCATGAGCTGCCTTACATGATTGAGATTCATATGATGAGCTTTGTATCACTATTAATCTATGTCCTACTCTTGTGATGTTATTAAAGTACTCTATTCCTCCTCCATGATGTAATGGTGACAGTGTGTGCATCATGTAGTACTTGGTGTAGTTTATGATTGTGATCTCTTGTAGATTATGAAGTTAACTATTACTATGATGGTATTGATGTGATCTATTCCTCCTTTCATAGTATGATGGTGACAGTGTGTATGCTATGTTAGTACTTGGTATAATTGCGTTGGTCTATCATGCACTCTAAGGTTATTTAAATATGAATATCGAATGTTGTGGAGCTTGTTAACTCCGGCATTGAGGTGCTCTTGTAGCCCTACCCAATTAGTGGTGTTCATCATCCAACAAGAGAGTGTAGAGTGGTTTTATTATGTGATCAATGTTGAGAGTGTCCACTAGTGAAAGTATGATCCCTAGGCCTTGTTCCCGAATAGCAAAGTTACACCACAAAGATTACTATCTCCCACGTCAATTGCACGCCAGCAAGCATTTTCTGGCGCCGTTGTCACAGTTTGTTTACTGTTCCACTGCATATTTACTCGCTGCCATATTTTATTCAGATTGCTATTGCCACTCATATACATCCATATTACTTGTATTTCACTATCTCTTCGCCGAACTAGTGCACATATACATCTGACAAGTGTATTAGGTGTGTTGGGGACACAAGAGACTTCATGCATTGTGATCGCAGGGTTGCTTGAGAGGGATATCTTTGACCTCTTCCTCCCTGAGTTCGATAAACCTTCGGTGATCCACTTAAGGGAAAACTTGCTGCTGTTCTACAAACCTCTGCTCTTGGAGGCCCAACACTGTCTACAGGAAAAGAAGCGTGAGTAGACATCAGGCGCACTACCGGCGCCAGCAACAACGTGGAACATGCACACAGCACAACGAAAGTACTTTGCCCCAACTTACAGTGAGGTTGTCAATCTCACCAGTTTGCTGAACACAAAGGATTAGATGTATCGAATGCAAGGAGATGTTTGCAAAAAGTAAACAAAACATGATTGGAGTTGAATTTATCACTAAAGGAAGAAGGACCGGGGTCCACAGTTCACTAGAGGTGTCTCTCCATAAAGAAATAACATGTTGGGCGAACAAATTACAGTTGGGCAATTGACAGAATATCGATCATACATGACAAGATGATTACTATGAGATTTGGTATTGGTCATTACAACATAGTACATAGACCATAATCCAACCGCGCCTATGACTAATAATGCACCTTCAGGTTAGCGTCCGCACCCCTTCCAGTATAAAGTTGCAAGCAACAGACTATTGCATCAAGCAATGTGTGTAAAGTAAACAATAGATTTACCCTTGGATAAAACATTATTGTTTTGTCCCTAGTAGCAACAGCATATCTACAACCTTAGAAGTTATAAAGTCACTCTCCCAGGAAACTAGAGGCATGAACCTACTATCGAGCATAAATAGCCCCTCTTGGAGTCAAAAGTGTCCACTTAGCCAGAGTTTCTACTAGCAATAGAGAGCATGCAAGATCACGAATAACATATGACATGAGTATATAATCAATCTCAACATAGTATTGAACATTCATTTGATCCCAGCAAACCAAACATATAGGATTACATAAAGATGATCTTGATCATGTAGGGCAGCTCATAAGATCGATACATGAAGTACAAAGTGGAGAAGACAACCATATAGCTACTGTTATGGAGCCATAGCCCAGGGATGAACTACTCACGCATCACTTCGGAGGCGGGCATGGCGATGTAGATGCCACCGGCGATGATTTGCCCCTCCGGCAGGGTGCCGGGAAGAGCTTCAGAACCCCCGAGATGGGTTCGGCGATGGCGGCCGTGACGGAACTTTTCGTGGATGGAGGCTCGGGTATCCAGGGTTTTCCCCAGAAGATGTATAAATAGGCGGAGGAATTATGTCGGTTGGGTGCCTGGTGGGCGCGGGCCAGGTCCAGGCCGTGCCTAGGGGAGGTTTGGCCTCCCTGTGGCGCCTCTTCGACCCCCTCCGGACTTCGTCTTTGTTTCGGTAAAATATTGACTTTGGCTTTTGTTTCGTCCAATTTCGAGAATATTTCATGTACAACTTTTCTGAAATACATAAACAGCAGAAGATAGGGAACTGGCACTGTGGCATCTTGTTAGTAGGTTAGTGCCAGAAATCATGTAAAAGTGCAACGAAGTGTAAACAAAACGTATATGAATTGGTGTAAAACAAGCATGGAGCATAAAAAATTATAGATACGTATGAGACGTATCAAGGCCCAGCCCTCTTTTTCCATCCCAACCTGCACAAACACAGGTTGAGAGGCAAAATACACGGGGGCCTTCATCTGGTCAACGCCGCGTCGCGGGAGGGAAGTTTCTGTTGGAGATATGCCCAAGAGGCAATAATAAAATGGTTATTATATATCTTTGTGTTTATGATAAATATTTGCATACCATGTGATACGTCCAAAACGTATCTACTTCCCGGAACACTTTTGCTATTGTTTTGCCTCTAATTTGTGTATTTTGGATACAACTAACACGGACTAACGCTGTTTTCAGCAGAATTGCCCTGGTGTCTTGTTTTTGTGCAGAAACTCAACTTTCAGGAAAATCCCCGGGATTAATTCCAATGGGCCTATTTTCACATAATATTGACGGAGCCAGAAGACCAGAAGGAGGGGGGCCACGAGGCGCCCACCCCACTAGGCGGCGCGGCAGGCCCCTGGGCCGCGCCGGCCTATGATGGCGGCGCCTCGGCCAGCCTCTGACGCCCCCCTCTAGACTACTTAAGGGTTTCGACCTAAAAAAGCACGGGGGTTAGACGAAATCGCCAGAAAACATCCAGAACACCGCCGCCATCGAAAAACTCCGTCTCGGGACCAGAAACTCCGTTCTGGCACTCCGCCAGGACGGGGAATTGGAGGAGATCATCGCCATCATCACCACCGACGCCTCTACATCGACCAGCCATGTTTCCCCCATCCATGTGTGAGTAATTCCCCCGCTGTAGGCTGAAGGGGATGGTCGGGATTGGATGAGATTGGTCATGTAATAGCATAAGATTTTTAGGGCATAGTGCCTAGTATCCGTAGTTGGTACTTTTATGATATTGTTGCAACTTGTTATGCTTAATGCTTGTCACTAGGGCCCGAGTGCCATGATCTCAGATCTGAACATGTTATCGATTCATGATGATATTCATTGCTTTATGATCTTACCTGCAAGTTGTATACACATATTGCTGTCCAGAACCCGAGGCCCCAAAGTGACAGAAATTGGGACAACCGGAGGGGAAGGCGGTGATGTGAGGATCACATGTGTTCACGGAGTGTTAATGCTTTGCTCCGGTGCTCTATTAAAAGGAGTACCTTAATTACCAGTAGATTCCCTAGAGGCCCGGCTGCCATCGGCTGGTAGGACAAAAGATGTTGTGCAAGTTTCTCATTGCGAGCACGTACGACTATATATTGAACACATGCCTATGGTTGTTTAGTACTTGGATACTTTTTTATTACTATATGCAAATGCCCAACCTTGATTGTTACATGATTTCTCTCATCCATGCAGCGCCCATTCATCCATCCCTGTGCCTACAATATTTTAATCCTGCTATTTACTATAATCACTACTGCTGTCTTTGTTACACTGCTGCTGGTATTTCACTATTGCTACTGCTATAAAACTGTTGCTACTGATAAACTCTTGCGAGCAAGTCTGTTTCCAGGTGCAGCTGAATTGACAACTCCGCTGTTAAGGCTTACAAATATTCTTTGGCTCCCCTTTGTCGAATCAATAAATTGGGTTTTACTTCCCTCGAAGACTGTTGCGATCCCCTATACTTGTGGGTCATCAAGACTATTTTCTGGCGCCGTTGCCGGGGAGCATAGCTTTATTTGCAAGTTCACTTGGAGTGATATTGTTCGCTGCAAATTCTCCATCATGGGTAAACCTCGCGATACTAAAGTCGCCATATTACCATCCACTACAAGAAAAGGTACAACTCTGAGTACCTCTGCTGCTCTTGATTCACCATCTGTGATAGGTCAACTTGTTTCACCACCACAAACTTCACATGCTGGTACTTCTGCTGAATCTGAAAATTCCTCTTATAATTTTAATGATGCTTCTGTTGTGCTTGATGATAGTGATTCGTTAGGATCTTTTCTAGATGCTACAATTGCTAGGTCTAGACAAATTGAAAATGCTGAAATTCCTAATGAAAATACTGTTACACCTGGTAATTCACCTGAGTCTGAATACTCTAGTGATGATCTTGATGAAGATTATGTGGAACTTGATGATGATTTTATTGTTAAATGCAATGCTACTACTGATGCAAGTAATATTAAAAAGCTTCTTGCACAACATACTGTTAGATATAAGCTGTCTCCTAATCCTAAATTTGCCACATCTCCTATAAACATTAAGGATAAGGATTATGATTTTTCTCTTGATTTATCTCATATACCTATTGTTGAGAAAACACCCTTTGTGGTACTGAAAAAGAAAGTGTTGTAGAACACATGATTGAGCTGTCTACTTTGAGTAGCTTATTTTCTGATGATATCAAGAAGCATACTTATTTTGTTGCTAAATTTTTTCCTTTCTCATTAAAGGATGATGCTAAAACTTGGTATAATAGTTTGCCTCCTGATTCTATTGATAGTCCAAGTGGTTTGCTTGATGTTTTCTTTCGGAAATACTTTCCTGCTAGTGCTCAACATATTGCTTTGCAGAAAATTTATAGTTTTGACCAGGAAGATGGAGAGAAATTGCCTGAAGCTTGGGCAAGGTTTTGTTCTCTTATCAGAGCTCGACCTGGACATGATCTGGAAAAGCATGATTTACTTGATATATTTTATAGTGGACTAACCATTGAGTCTAGGGCATACCTGGATAGTTGTGCTGGTTGTGTTTTCAGGAAAAGAACTCCGGATGAAGCTGAAGAATTATTGGCTAGAATAAGCCGAAATCATGATGATTGGACTACACCTGAACCAACCCCGACACCAATATTGAAGAAGAGGGGTATGATTAAATTAAATGATAAAGATATGAGGGAAGCCAAGAAATCTCTTAAGGAGAAAGGTATTAAATCTAAAGATGTGAAGAATTTACCTCCCATAGAAGATTTATGTAAGATAACTCCCCCTTCATCCATGGTTGAGGAACATTCTCTTCAACGCTTTACTAGGGAAGATATTCCTTATTCAAAACCTCCTGATCAATGCTTAGATGAGTTTGATAATTATATTGTTAAGCAAGATAATTTTAATATGAGAGTAGAGAATCATTTAATGGAAAATTCTCAAGCTATTAGTAAATTGCATGATATTGTGGAGAGAACCTCCAATGATGTTAAGATGCTTGTTAAACATTTTCATATGATTCAAACTCAAATTGATCAACTCACTAAAGTGCAAAATGACTTGTTAAAAAATATTTCTAAAGAAAAACATGCTTATGAAGTAACAACTAGAGGCAGTGTTTCTACTCAGGATCCTCTATATCCTGAGGGGCATCCCAAAAGAGTTGAACAAGATTCTCAACGAACTGAGCCTAGTGCTCCTTCTAAGAAAAAGAAGAAGAAACATAAAACTGTTGTAGAATCCTCTCAGCCTGTTAATGATCCTAATAGTATTTCTATTTCTGATGCTGAAACTGAAAGTGGTAATGAACATGATAAAGATAATGATAAGAATAATGCTTCTGATAAAGAAGAGGTTGAAGATGAACCTGAAAAGCATGCTAAAATAAAAAGTATACTAAAGAAGATTTTATTGCTAAGAAACATGGTAATGAAAGAGAACCTTGGGTTCAAAAGCAAATGCCTTTTCCTGCTAAGAAACTAAAATCAAAGGAAGAAGAACACTATAATAAATTTTGTGATTGGATGAAACCTTTGTTCTTGCAAATCCCTTTGACTGATGCTATTAAATTGCCTCCTTATTCAAAGTATATGAAATATATTGTCTCTAACAAAAGGAAAATTCCTAATGAGGAGATTTCCACTATGCTTGCTAATTACTCTTTCAATGGCAAAGTTCCAAAGAAGCTGGGCGACCCAGGTATACAGACTATTCCTTGTTCCATCAAGAATAATTATGTTAGAACTGCTCTATGTGATTTGGGAGGAGGTGTTAGTGTTATGCCTTTTTCTCTTTACAAGAGACTTTATTTAGATAAGTTGATACCAACTGATATATCTTTGCAAATGGCTAATAAATCTACTGCTATTCCTGTTGGTATATGTGAGGATGTTCCTGTTCAAGTTACTAATAATTGCTTAATATTAACTGATTTTGTTGTGTTGGAAATGCCTGAAGATGATAATATGTCTATTATTCTTGGAAGACCTTTTCTTAACACTGCAGGGGCTGTTATTGATTGCAATAAAGGAAAAGTTACTTTCAATGTTGATGACAAGGAGCATACCGTTTATTTTCCCAAGAGGATTGATAAAGTATGTGGAGTTAATACAATTTCTAATGTGAGAACTATCAAAGTGGGAGTTATTGATTGTCCTCTATATGAGCCTAAAGAAGGATATCAAAATATTATGATTGGATCCATATCAATTCAATACAAGGTAACATGATTGATTTGAGGTTTATTTCTTCTTATGTCATGTAAGATTTATTTGGTGGCAAGACTTGATCAACCTTGTTAACAAGTACATTTTATATGCATAGAGGAGCTAAACAACATTTCTTTCTTCCTCCACTTGTTCTACTTGCTGTAGCACTACTTGTTTTGCAAGGTTCTTTAATTGTTTAGAGGTTTGAAAATCTTTTTCTGCCCAGTAATAATAATTTTAACACCCAGAAATGTGCATTTTTCAAAGTTTTCAAAAATTTACAAAAATTATACCGTTGGTCTTATTTTTCGAAGAGCTACCTGGGAGCACCTGGGGCTGACCAGTGGGGCACCCCAGGGCTGCCCCCCTGAGTCGGCGCGGCCAAGGAGAGGTCGCGCCACCCTGTGGTGTGGGCCCCTCCTTGCCCCACTAAGTCATCTTTTCCTCCCATTCTACTCTCTCTCCCGAAAAAACTCGTACCAACTTTCTCTCACTCGCATTTTTGCTCAAGAGCTCAGGATTTCTCGATCTCTTTGCTCAGCCCAGATTTCTGTCTGAAATTTGGCACATTTGCTTTCCAGTATGTGACTCCTCCGATTATCCAAATAGAATTTTGTTTGGTTGAGTATATCTTGAGTATTTTGCTGTTGTAGGTAACATGTTAAGTGAGCTTGCATGCTTTTTCTAAGTTGTAAGAATTAGTTTGATGCATGTTTAGTACTCTACCAAGTTCCTATAGTAGTTTCCCTCATTTATATGTCTCCAAATCAACTTTTATAATAATTGTTGAAAAATTTCAGAAAATGGAGTGGAATAGGCACCAACTCAACCAACAAGAATTGGAGGTGCAAAGTTATGAGAGTTCACCGCGAAGAGGGAGTATACCCCTCTTACTACCCATGCACTGATTTTATGAGGAGTGCAGGAATCTTGCAAGATGTTCAAAATCTGATTTCCAATGCAGGGTTGAAAGTTTTGTTGTTGGTGAACCTTACCAATATGCGAAACTAACCATGTCAGTGGTGCAGGATTTTGAATTCAATTGGTCCCAACGTAACCCCATGGTTCGATACAAAATTTATAATAAAATTGTCAACTTTCCCTTTGATGATTTTTGTGCAGCAATTAGAGTGCCACAATGGGGATCATGCGAGAAGGTTAGGGGACTGCCGCAGGAGCTCTTGAGTCTATACAAGATGATCTGTCAATGGGAGGAGCTTCTCAGATGAGAGTGGTAAAGTTCGTAGTATTCAACTCCCAGCTATTCGCTACTTTGCTTA
Source organism: Lolium perenne (assembly GCF_019359855.2). Lineage (NCBI taxonomy): Eukaryota > Viridiplantae > Streptophyta > Magnoliopsida > Poales > Poaceae > Lolium > Lolium perenne. The sequence goes on along the minus strand of NC_067245.2, from coordinate 204,385,798 downwards.
CTTAATCACCAAGTGCGTTCTTGCTAGAAAGAATGCAAATAAGTTATCTATCCAGGATTTGGCTTTCCTAGCTGCTGCATTGCAATGTGATAGGACTTATAATTTGGCTGCTTTGATAGCTTTTAGACTTGCTACTAACCGTGATAAAGGAGGAATTTGTGGAGCTCTCATCGCCTCTCGTTTGCTAGCTATGCATGGTGTAGAACCTCATCCTCTTGATGTTCAGCTTTCCATAGAGAGACTTGATATTGTTTCCATGATAAAACATGACTTTGTTTCTGATTGGTATAATTTGAGTAACATGTCTTATAAGATAACCTTTTACAAGAAAAATTGGAGAACAACTAAAAAAACTGAAAGGCTAGTAGGATTGCCTGCACCTGTTTTGTTTAACCTTGATTCCAGCAAAAATTGGTCGGTCACAGAAGATGAATTAGATGCATACACAGAGGGAGATGGCCATCATGCAGGGGACGGCACGGAGGAGGCCGAGGAACCCCTCGACTTGTCATCCGATGCAGCGAGTTCTTCACATCAACATTTTGGGCATGTGGAGTCTTCACCCTTTTCTTCTGCACCAGGACCTTATTATGACCACGCCATGTATGATCCACCGGCGTGGAACCCTGACCCTCGCTGGGGTTGATCTCCACTTAGACCAAAAGCCTAAGCTTGGGGGGAGGTATGCCGGCATCACTCATTCATTGCATATTACAATTGCCGGATACTTGTACATACTTGTTTAGCTTCTTAAGGTGGTTTCTAATAAGAGGGAGATGATATTTGGGGAAGTGCTGTTTGAAAACAGATTCTGGACTGATACCAAAAAAATCCCAAAAACAGCCAGAACATTATTTTGCGAAGCCAATTTTTGTTCATGTTCCTCAGGTTATTATCTAGCTTTCATTAGTGGAGCACTTTTCGAGTTGAGCAACGGAAGATTTTCTTTAAAATCGATTACTGTACTACTGTCAAGTTTGACGAATTTTTGCTACTTTGTGTTTGTGTGACTCTTTTAGTTTTCATTTTCTTGTTTTTGCCTTGTTTCTTTCCTAAAACACAAAAGGACCAAAAATATTTCTGTTGTTTCTCTTTAACATTTGTTTATCTTGGTTTCTTGCTCCTATTTTGCTTTATTTGCTATCGTTGGTTTGCTATGAGAAAATCCAAAAAGATTTCGCTTTGTTTGTCTGTTTCCTTTAGTCTTGTTTCCAATTCGAAAACACCAAAAATATGTGTTGTTCTTCTTTGGTTTTGTAAAGTTTATTGTGGAGTTCAACGGTCTCCGGTGGTTGGAGCTTGGTTTTCATTTCATATTATTCAAGCTACACAAGTGAAAGGCAATAATGACGATCTACGACAACTCGACTGTGGTGAGAGGCTGGTATGAACTCTATTTGTTTTCATTTTTGTACATATACTCATCCATGTGAGCATGCTTAGTTGGTTCATGTGAGGTATATGTCATTTAAGAAAGTCTAGTAGTTCATGATCTCTCATATTTAGCTCCAATCTATTAATATGAGTAGCATGTCATAAATATTTGCTTGCATTGTTTTATTCATAAATAGGTATGACATTGTGGTATTCTCCTCTGAATAATTCACTTGAATTGACTTGGCACATGCTCACGCATGCATATGACTGAACAAAAGTCAATTAAGCCTCGATGATTTACTTTGCCTCAGAGTTCTTGTATCACTTTTATGCCTCCGTTAATTTATTTTGTCGCAAGCATGATTATGACAGTTATTGCTCTCTTAATTGTCGCTTCCCAGTCTATTGCTAGCCTTCACTTGTACTGAGCGGGAACGCTGCTCGTGCTTCCAAACCCCTGAAAACCAAGTTATTCCAAAGTGTCCACCATAAATACCTATGCATGGCATTTCAAACCATTCCAAGTAAATTCTCATGTGCTACCTTTAAACCTTCAAAATACTTCTCAATTTGTGTTGATGTTTTATAGCTCATGAGGAAGTATGTGGTGTTTATCTTTCAACCTTGTCATTTACTCCTGACAGACTTTCATCAATGGACTAGTGGCACATCTGCTTATCCAATAATTTTGCAAAAAGAGCTGGCAACGGGGTTCCCAGCCCCAATTAATTAACTTTCATCAATAATTTTCTTCACATGTTTTTCCCTGATTTATCAGTAAGCAACTTAATTTGCAAATAGACACTCCTCCATGGTATGTGAATGTTGGAAGGCACCCGAGGATTCGGTTAGCCATGGCTTGTGTAAGCAAAGGTTGGGGGGAGTGTCATCCATAATGAAACAAAAATACGTGTGTAAACAAAAGAGAAGAGTGATGATTTACCTTGCTGGTAGAGATAACGTCCTTCATGGGAGCCACTCTTGAAAGTCTAGTTGATGAGGTAGTTAGAGTGCCCGCTACGATTCGTTGACAACAACAAACACCTCTCAAAATAATTTTACTCCTGTTTTAAAAATTAAAAGCTCTAGCGCATGTTAATCCCTGCTTCCCTCTGCGAAGGGTCAATCTTTTACTTTTACATTGAGTCACCATCCTTTCTTTGAGCACCTTCTTGAGAGCACAACTGTCATTCTTAGTATAATATGCTTGTCCCAAAATGTGATTAACTGTGGTATAACTCTGATGCTTTTATCTTTGATAATCTCTACTTCCAGTCTTTCCATGAACTTCAAAGGTGCCCGGGCATTTATGTTTTGCTGTACAAATACGGGCAAGCGAGATACCACTTTATCATATCCTTTTATGAACATTGCAATCTTGCTGATATACATGGTTCATGATGCTTATTATTAATTTGTTGGTACCTTTTCCATGATTGACATAGCTATTAGATGACTTTATTTGCATGTATCTTATTATGAATTGCCTAAGTACTTGACCATATCATGAGAATATTTACATCATATGAACAAATGTGTTCGTGAAAGTTCTTTTATCGCACTCAGTTGTTAACTGAATTGCTTGAGGACAAGCAATAAGCTAAGCTTGGGGGGAGTTGATACGTCCAAAACGTATCTACTTTACTGAACACTTTTGCTATTGTTTTGCCTCTAATTTGTGTATTTTGGATACAACTAACACGGACTAACGTTGTTTTCAGCAGAATTGCCCTGGTGTCTCGTTTTTGTGCAGAAACTCAACTTTCAGGAAAATCCCCGGGATTAATTCCAATGGGCCTATTTTCACATAATATTGACGGAGCCAGAAGACCAGAAGGAGGGGGGCCACGAGGCGCCCACCCCACCAGGCGGCGCGGCAGGCCCCTGGGCCGCACCGGCCTATGGTGGCGGCGCCTCGGCCAGCCTCTGACGCCCCCCTCTGGACTACTTAAGGGTTTCGACCTAAAAACGCACGGGGGTTAGACGAAATCGCCAGAAGACATCCAGAACACCGCCGCCATCGAAAAACTTTGTCTCGGGACCAGAAACTCCGTTCTGGCACTCCGCCGGGACGGGGAATTGGAGGAGATCATCGCCATCATCACCACCGATGCCTCTCCATCGACCAGCCATGTTTCCCCCATCCATGTGTGAGTAATTCTCCCGCTGTAGGCTGAAGGGGATAGTAGGGATTGGATGAGATTGGTCATGTAATAGCATAAGATTGTTAGGGCATAGTGCCTAGTATCCGTAGTTGGTACTTTTATGATATTGTTGCAACTTGTTATGCTTAATGCTTGTCACTAGGGACCGAGTGCCATGATCTCAGATCTGAACATGTTATCGATTCATGATGATATTCATTGCTTTATGATCTTACCTGCAAGTTGTATACACATATTGCTGTCTAGAACCCGAGGCCCCAAAGTGACAGAAATTGGGACAACCGGAGGGGAAGGTGGTGATGTGAGGATCACATGTGTTCACGGAGTGTTAATGCTTTGCTCCGGTGCTCTATTAAAAGGAGTTTACCAGTAGATTCCCTAGAGGCCCGGCTGCCACCGGCTGGTAGGACAAAAGATGTTGTGCAAGTTTCTCATTGCGAGCACGTACGACTATATATGGAACACATGCCAATGGTTGTTTAGTACTTGGATACTGTTTTATTACTATCTGCAAATGCCCTACCTTGATTGTTACATGATTTCTCTCATCCATGCAGCGCCCGTTCATCCATCCCTGTGCCTACAGTATTTTAATCCTGATGTTTACTATAATCACTACTGCTGTCTTTCTTACACTGCTACTGATATTTCACTACTGCTGCTGCTATAAAACTGTTGCTACTTATAAACTCTTGCGAGCAAGTCTGTTTCCAGGTGCAGCTGAATTGACAACTCCGTTGTTAAGGCTTACAAATATTCTTTGGCTCCCCTTGTGTCGAATCAATAAATTGGGTTTTACTTCCCTCGAAGACTGTTGCGATCCCCTATACTTGTGGGTCATCACCATGCTATAATTGTATTAACCGAAACATTGATACATGTGTGTTATGTAAACAACAAGGACTCCCTAGTAAGCCTCTTGTATAACTAGTTTGTTGATTAATAGATGATCATGGTTTCGTGATCATGAACATTGGATGTTATTAATAACACTGTTATGTCATTAGATGAATGATATAATGGACATACACCCAAATAAGCGTAGCATAAGATCACGTCATTAAGTTCAATTTGCTATAAGCTTTCGATACATAGTTACCAAGTCCTTCGACCATGAGATAATGTAAATCACTTATACCGAAAGGGTACTTTGATTACATCAAACGCCACTGCGTAAATGGGTGGTTATAAATATGGGATTAAGTATTCGGAAAGTGTGAGTTGTCCATCCTAATGACGGATAGATATACTCTGGGCCCTCTCGGTGGAATGACATCCAATTAGCTTGCAAGCATGTGAATGGTTCACAAGGGATATCATATCACGGTATGAGTAAAGAGTACTTGCCGGAGACGAGGTTGAACAAGGTATGGAGATACCGATGATCAAACCTCGGACAAGTAAAATATCGCGTGACAAAGGGAATCGGTAGAATATGTAAATGGTTCAATCGATCACTAAGTTATCGTTGAATGTGTCGGAGTCATTATGGATCTCCAGATCCCGCTATTGGTTATTGGTCGGAGAGGAGTCTCGACCATGTCTGCATAGTTCACGAACCGTAGGGTGACACACTTAAGGTTTGATGTCGTTTTAAGTAGATATGGAATATGCAATGGAGTTCGAATGTTTGTTCGGAGTCTCGGATGGGATCCGGGACATCACGAGGAGTTCCGGAATGGTCCGGAGAATAAGATTCATATATAGGAAGTCAGTTTCCATGTTTGGAAATGATCCGGTGCATTTATGGAAGGCGCTAGAATGTTTTAGAACCTTCCGGAAGAAATCACCATGGAAGGTGGAGTCTCGGTTGGACACACTCTGCGATTTGGAAGACGGAGGAAATTAAAGTAGAAGAAGTTATCGAAACTCGGAACCACATGTTCAATCTTTTTTTAGCGGTTTCCCCAGAGATCTTTATCATTGACACCCTTTTTAGGTCAAGAGATTCGTTGCGAGATCACGAATCATATTATGGGTCTCTTGGTATATCTCAGTATAGAAGATGGAATTAGTTATATTTTTTGTTTATAAGGGTGGAGTCCATGGTGGACTCCACCTCCATGGACTCCACCTCCTTGGCCGGCCAAAGAAAGGGGGAAAGGGAGAGTCCCTATCCCTCTAGGTTTCGTCCATATGGCAGTTTTTGAATTGGGGTCTTATTCGAAGACTTTGGGCAAACCCTTGGGGTTCCACCTATATAATGAGGAGGAGAGGGAGGGGGCAGCCTTGTACTTGACCGCACCACCCAAGGGGGCCCCTGGCCGGTGCCCTAGCCACCCGCTCTCTCCCAAACCCTAGCCTCTCTCCTCCTCCATCTTCTCCCACAGCGCTTAGGCGAAGCCCTGCCGGAGATCTCCACCACCACCGACACCACACCATCGTGCTATCGGGATTCCGAGGAGGATCTACTACATCCTCTGCCCGCTGGAACAGGGAGAAGGACGTCGTCATCAACACCGAACGTGTGACCGAGTACGGAGGTGCTGCCCGACTGTGGCACCGTCAAGATCTTCTACGCGCTTTTGAAAGCGGCAAGTGATCATCTTCTCCAACAACGAGATCTAATCTCGCAGGTTTTGGAAATCTTCGAGGGTTAGTCTCATGATCTTCTCGTTGCTCTCATCTTTTAGATTGCATCTTGGCTTATTTTTCGTTCTTGCGGTAGGAATTTTTTTTTCTATGCTACGAATCCCTTCAGTGGTATCAGAGCCGTGTCTATGCATAGATTGGTTGCACGAGTAGAACACAATTGTTTTGTGGGCGTTGATGCTCTTGTTGTTTTTAGTTGGTGTACTTTGCATCTTGCGGGATGGTGGGATGAAGCGGCCTGGGCTAACTTTACATGACCGCATTCATGAGACTTGCTCCATGCTCGACATGCAACTTGTATTGCATAAGTGTCTTTGCGGGTGTCTGTCTCTCTCACCATAGTGAAGATTCAATCTACTCTTTCTATTGACAACACTAGTATCACCGTTGTGGTTCATGTTCGTAGGTAGATTGGATCTTACTCGAAAACCCTAAACCACGTAAAATATGCAAACCAAATTAGAGGCGTCTAACTTGTTTTTGTAGGGTTTGGTGATGTGATATGGCCATGATGTGATGATGAATATGTATGAGATGATCATTATTGTATTGTGGCAACCGGCAGGAGCCTTATGGTTGTCTTTATATTTCATGTAGTAGTATTATTTCAAAGTAGTTGTAATAGTTGCTACATGTGGTGAACAACCATGAAGACGGCGCCATGGACCTTGACGCTACGCCGACGATGATGGAGATCATGCCCGTTGATGATGGAGATCATGTCCGTGCTTTGGAGATGAAGATCAAAGGCGCAAAGACTAAAGGGCCATATCATATCACATATGAATTGCATGTGATGTTAATCCTTTATGCATCTTATCTTGCTTAGATCGCGACAGTAGCATTATAAGATGATCCCTCACATTAATATCAAGATAATAAAGTGTTCTCCCCTTGTATGCACTGTTGCTACAGTTCGTCGTTTTGAAGCATCTCGTGATGATTGGATGTGATAGATTCTACGTTCACATACAACGGGTGTAAGCCATGTTGCACAAGCGGAAATACTTGGGTTTGCTTGACGAGCCTAGCATGTACAAACATGGTCTCGGGACACAGGAAACCGAAAGGTTGAACACGAGTCATATGGATGATATGATCAACATGGTGATGTTCACCATTGAAGCTAATCATCTCACGTGATGATCGGTTTTGGTGTAGTGGATATGGATCGTGTGCCACTTAACAACTATGAGGGATGTTGTATTAAGTGGGAGTTCATTAGTAATTAGATTAAAACATGAACTAATTATCATGAACATAGTCTGAATAGTATTTTGAATTAATTTGTAGAATTGGCATCCGTTATCTACCATGCACTAGTCTTGTGATCGAGATAGAAATACTGTTAAGTCTGATAAGTAACTTTACGGACTGGTACCGTATTGTTAAAGAATCAAGAAATGATTAAGTCCTATTGCAAACTTTTAGTAAACCTCGCATTGCTGATTCAATGAGCAATGGTTTCAATTAGTACCTAAAATCATCTTGTCTCTGTGAAACTTAAAATTCAAATCCGTTTGAAAAGTAAGGAGCTGGAAATTTTGTTTTCGAAAATAAGCAAGGTATGAGATATATGTGATATCTAAGACCTTATTGCAAGATGATAGAATATAATCTAGTGAGATTACATAAACTCATAAGTTTTATGGGAATGTACGAAGGTTGAAGATGCTAGGCGTCCCAATCCTCCAACTAGTTGGGCACTAACGATATTCGCATATCCATGAAGTGATCATCCTTAGTATGCACCATTGCTAAGACTCGTCGTTTCGAAGCATCACGTGATGATCGGGTGTTATAGATTCTACGTGTGCATAAAACGGGTGCAAGCCAGATTTGCACATGCGAATACTGAGGTTAAACTTTACGAGCCTAGCATGTACAGACATGGTCTCGGAAAGTCGTCATGATATGATGGATAAAATTATGAGTGAAATTGTTTATCATATTACAAAGTTACTAATAGTGAAATCTGGAACACTTGTCATATGATGATCAACTTCAAAGTAAGAACCTCAAGGTTATTGGTATTTGACCAATGGACCTAGAAGTTATTGAAGGTGAAGTGTTTTCTGAGAATGAGGAAAGCTAAAAGAGAAACTACAAAAGATATTTTGGCAGAAAAAAAAAAGAAAAGACTAGAAAGTCTAGCTCAGGTGTTGTTGACGCGTAAAGCACACGCCCGTTGGGAACCCCAAGTGGAAGGTGTGATGCGTACAACAGCAAGTTTCCCTCAGTAAGAAACCAAGGTTTATCGAACTAGTAGGAATCAAGGGCCACGTGAACGTTGTTGACGGAGGAGTGTAGTGCGGCGCAACACCAGGAATTCCGGCGCCAACATGGAACCTGCACAACACAATCAAAATACTTTGCCCCAACTTAACAGTGAGGTTGTCAATCTCACCGGCTTGCTGTAAACAAAGGATTAAATGTATGGTGTGGAAAATGATGTTTGTTTGCAAAGAGCAGCAGAGAACAGTGATTGCAGTAGATTGTATTTCAGATGTAAAAGAATGGTCCGGGGTCCACAGTTCACTAGTGGTGTCTCTCCAATAAGAAATAGCATGTTGGGTGAGCAAATTACAGTTGGGCAATTGATAAATAGAGAGGGCATAACAATGCACATACATATCACGATGAGTAATATGAGATTTACTTAGGGCCTTACAACAAAGTACATAGACCGCTATCCAGCATGCATCTATGCCTAAAAAGTCCACCTTCAGGTTAGCATCCGTACCCCTTCCAGTATTAAGTTGCAAACAACAGACAATTGCATTAAGTATGGTGCGTAATGTAATCAACACAAATATCCTTAGACAAAGCATTGATGTTTTATCTCTAGTGGCAACAGCACATCCACAACCTTAGAACTTTCTGTCACTGTCCCAGATTCAATGGAGGCATGAACCCACTATCGAGCATAAATACTCCCTCTTGTAGTCACAAGTATCAACTTGGCCAGAGCCTCTACTAGTAACGGAGAGCATGCAAGATCATAAACAACACATATATGATAGATCAATAATCAACTTGACATAGTATTCCATATTCATCGGATCCCAACAAACAGAACATGTAGCATTACAAGTAGATGATCTTGATCATGATAGGCAGCTCACAAGATCTAACATGATAGCACAAGAGGAGAAGACAACCATCTAGCTACTGCTATGGACCCATAGTCCAAGGATGAACTACTCACACATCAGTCCGGAGGCGATCGTGGTGATGTAGAGTCCTCCGGGAGATGATTCCCCTCTCCGGCAGGGTGCCGGAGGCGATCTCCTGAATCCCCCCGAGATGGGATTGGCGGTGGCGGCGTCTCTGGAACTTTTTCCGTATCGTGGCTCTCGGTGATAGGGTTTTCGCGACAGAGAGTTTAAGTAGGCGGAAGGGCAGAGTCGGAGGCGGCACATGGGCCCCACACCATAGGCCGACGCGGGCCCCTCCTTGGTCGCGCCGCCCTATGGTCCGGGCGCCTCGTGGCCCCACTTCGTATCCTCTTCGGTCTTCTGGAAGCTCCGTGGAAAAATAAGACCCTGAGCGTTTGTTTCGTCCAATTCCGAGAATATTTCCTTTGTAGGATTTCTGAAACCAAAAACAGCACAAAACAGGAACTGGCGTTTCGGCATCTTGTTAATAGGTTAGTACCGGAAAATGCGTATAAATGATGTAAAGTGTATATAAAACATGTGAGTATTGTCATAAAACAAGCATGGAACATAAGAAATTATAGATACGTTTGAGACGTATCAGGTGTATATAGATGATATACATGTTATGAATGTATTCTTTGATTGGTCACGCAATGAAGTTCTTGGGTATTTGTACCATATTGGTTGGTATGAGATGTCATACAATACAACGCAATACAAGAATACGATGGCCTAAGTGACTAATAAGGAATATGGTAATAATGCACGTGTAGAACATAATAAAGTATTATTATGTTTGTCGTTGGCACTCTACCTAGCCCTTAGGATTTATAATAAAGAACTTAATAATTGTTATTTTTCTCTGGTCAAATGAAAACAATGAGTTGTTCAAATTATGACATTACTCCATGTACAATGGATAAGTTATTATAAATCTTAATGGTGAAACACACATACATAACACTGACGCTAATATGCCGCAAGGCAAATGATTTGAACTCCACTTATTTGTGGAACCGCCATTTAGTTCATGTTGGAAAGGAACGCATGAAAAAACTCCATGCAAATGGATTTTTGGAGTCATTTGATTTTTGAATCGTTTGACGCTTGCAAATCTCTTCTAAAGAAAATGACTGAAATACCGTTCATAGGCCAAGAGTTGAATGGGCAACTAAGTTAGTGGAAACATACATGATGATGTATGTGGTTCACTGGGCATAGTTGTGTGCAGGAGATTCTTCTACTTCATGAAAACTTCCAACAATGAATTGAATATATATATGTGGATATATTCGATAAGGAAGAAGTTTGAAACATTTGAATGGATTCAAATAAATTTCAGCATAAAGTGGAAATCATCGTAATAGAAAAGTCAAATATCTATGATTGGATCATGGTGCAAATATTTGAATTACGAGTTTTAGCGAACATCTAAGAGAGTTATGAAATTGTTCTACAACTCACGTTTCTTGGAGTACCATAGTGATGATGTAGTATCCGAGAGACGTATCCAAATCTTGTTGGATTAATGATGATAAATTGACGCCATTATATTTTTGTGGATTATGCTTTAGAGACTACCGCTTTTACACTGAATAGAGCATCATCATGATCCGTTGAAATGACACCATACGAGTTATGGCATGGGTATAAACCCTAATAGTCCTTTCTTAAATTTTGGTATGCATAGCATAAGTAAATAAGTTTACAACCAAAATCGGATGAATGTCTTTGTTGGTTATCCCAAAGAAATAATTGGGAATTCTTCCACTATGGAGACAAAGAAAAAAGCGTTTGTCGATGTTTCTTACTTATTTCCAAGAAATTGTTTTTAGCGAAGTATTTGAGTGGGAGGAAAATGGAACTTGATAAGGTTTATGAACCTGAGCATAATAATCAGAGTAGCGCAGCATAGGAAATGGTTCCGGAAGCGGCCATGAAGATCCTAGCTCCATGTCTACAAAGTTTTATAGTCATGGAGATCAAAGTACCTATTGAACCTTGTAGATATGGTTTAATTTGTGATCAAATAAATGATTTGTGGACAAAGGATTGATTTTGAACAATGATAAACCAACTACATACAAAGAAGTTATGATGGGCCCTGACTCCGTTAAAATGGCTATGCGCCATGAAATCCAAGATAGGTGAATACTTTTTGAAAGTAAATGGATCTATAAAATTGATGGACTTGGATGCAATATCCTTGAAGAAGCTCGACTTGTCGAAAAGTTGTTTACAACAAAGTTCAAAGAGTTGACTATGATAAGATTAGATCTTCCGTAGCGATGCTTATAGTCTATGTGGATTATTCTAGTAATCATTACATATTTCTTTTATGAGATATGCTAGTAGTGATGGGATTCGTAGCATAGAAAATAAAAAATTTCCTACCGCAAGAACGAATAACAATCCAAGATCCAATCTAGAAGATGGTAGCAACGAGAAGATTATGAGACTAACCCTCAAAGATTTACAAAGCATACGAGATTAGATCTCGTTGTTGCTGGAGTCGACCACTTGCCGCTTTCAAAAGCGCGTAGAAGATCTTGACGGTGCCACAGTCGGGCAACACCTCCGTACTCGGTCACACGTCCGGTGTTGATGACGACGCCCTTCTCCCCGTTCTAGCGGGCAGCAGATGTAGTAGATCCTCCTCGAAATCCCGACAGCACGACGGCGTGGTGTCGGTGGTGGTGGAGATCTCCGGCAGGGCTTCGCCTAAGCGCTGTGGGAGAAGATGGAGGAGGAGAGAGGCTAGGGTTTGGGAGAGAGGGGGTGGCTAGGGCGCCGGCCAGGGGCCCCTTGGGTGGTGCGGTGTAACGTCCCGGAAAATATTCCAAATTAAATTTGTTTGTTGTTTTGTTTTTCACGGCAGCATGATGTCATCTGCATATTTTTCTACCATATTTTCAACCACGAAAATTATTTTCCGAAAAAACCCTATTTTGTTTTATTAAAATGCCCCGGCGATTTATAAAGCGACCCCACTCTTTTCTTAATTTTGAAAATCAAAACAAATAATATTTTCCGGTCCGTTACTTTAAATAAAATGTTATGCTAAAATTATTTTATCGTTTGCTAAATAAAAGTGGGCGAAAGCCTGACAAAATTTTAGTCCAAAACTAGCCCAAGCCCACCTAACCCTTTGGCCTATTTAAGGGCAGCTCTTCCCCCTTCTTCCTCCTCCCCAAACCATAGCTCCCAAATCAGATCTGAGATCCCCTTCTTTTACTCCAAAAATCCCCACCAAAAAATCCTCCCCTTTCTTCCCCAAATCTCTGTCAAAATCGGGTTCCATTTCTGCGCCGGTCGCCGTCCTTGCTCAGCTTCCTGTGCGCGCCGTACGCCGCAGCGTTTTTCCGCCCGGCCGACCGCCTCGGTCGCCGCGTGCGTGCCGCTCACCACCGCATCGCGCGCCCGCTCCTGCCTCGCCTCGGGCCGGCCGCCGCGCCAGGCCACACGCCCGCGCGCGCATGCAGCGCCGACCGCACCCGCCCCTGCCTCGCTCGCCGCGCCTCCTTTCCCGCCTCCCGCTCGCAAGCAGTAGCTGCAGCTGCGCGCGCCCAAGCCAGCAACCGCCCCGCTTCTTTTTCCCTTGCATGCAGGTGCAAACGCCACACCAAGCCGCGCGCCAGCAGCGCAGCAGCTACTGCAGTGGCACAGCAGGCCAGGCTACTTTCAACTCCACGCTGCATCTCCACAAAACCAACCAGTTCCTTGTTTCTTTTTTTTAATCGAGCACATCTCTTTGATCAAACAGCAGTTCAGCAGCAGCAGTGCACGGGCGCACTCTTTTGTCCAGATTTTTGTCCCGTGTTTTGGCCAGTCGCCACGTGCTCGACAAAATACCCGCATGATTTTGGCCTCCGTTCTTTCCGCCGACCGTGTCTGTTTATTCCTATCCGGCGCGACCGCTACCCTTTCACCGACGCCGTCTCTCCGACAAGTGCTTCTCCGATCTCGGCGACGATTCAAGTTCGGCATCGACAACCGCGCCGAGTTCGCCGACGTCTCACCGCCCAGGTCTACTTCCCGGCGTCCGACGCATCGACTACTTCCGCTACGACACGGAGACGACGACATGGACCGAAGACCCCGGCTTCGGCTACTTCCTCGACGTCGGCGACTTCCGCCACTTCCACTCCGCACCGGCGACCACTTTTGTTCCGGTACCGTGAGACCCCGACCATAAGCCCTATTTTCTAAATGTGCTATTTTGATCTTGTTGCATCTTTCTTACATGTGCATCTATCTTGTTGCATTGCATCGCATCACATATGTGGGTTTGGGTAAATAGCGAAACACCTAACAATTAAATATGGAATTGTGCGGGATTGTTATCTTATCCTGGTTTCATTTAATTTTGCGTAGCGCACCTATGCCATGTTTATGCCATGCTAATGACATTTAATATGCGGGGTAGATAAACAACTCGAATCTAATAATTGTTTGTCGGAATTCCAATTCCGTTTAAATTCGATATAAGTTGCATCTCCGCATCATGTTTGCCATGCCATGCATGCATACCATATCATGAGCATGCCGATTCTTCTGCCGTAGTAGTAAGATTTGCATCCGATGTGTGTTCCAGCATTTGCTTCTTCCCGGATAGGATCGCGAAGTGGTGTTGTGAGATACGACAAGTCCCCCGGATGTTCCTCGGCAACCTTTAACAGGCAAGCATTTCCCCTATACTTCTGCCTCTGCAGAAGTCGCTCACCTATTTTATTTTGCCTTCTCCCTCATGCTATCCTTAAGTTGCGTTCTTGTCACGTGTCCCTTCCACTTGTTACCTCAAGCAGCCTATATTGACTCCACCAACCACCTACAGCTATCGTTTGGTTATCGGGTCTGCCTTGCGAGTCGTAGTGCATGCTAGTGCTGTTTTATCTTGTTACCGTTGTTGTTATCTTATCGGGATATGTTGGGTTGTTGGAAGGTTATCACATGCTGTATCAGTTGTTGGAGATACACATGTTTTACTTAAATGTTAACAACTAAAATTGTAAGCAGAGGCATCTGTGAGCCCCTTTGCGAAAGCATCGGAACTTTGACTCGCTAATGTCCCCTAGGACCCGAGTTCTTGTTATCTGTTCCGAGATTGAGCGCTCTACCCATGCGTGGGGATTCACTGGATCCCCCTCACCCATTACCTTTTCTCGAGTTAGGTGAAAAGGGGGCCACAAACTTGGTTTTATTTGGCGCATACATGTTTATATACTGTTGCCTTCGGGTGTTTACTTCCTGTTGCCTTCGGGTGGTTTATTTCTGTACTGCACTGCATAATTGCTAGACGACTTATCTAGTGCTTGGTCGTTAGTGCCCGCCTAGATGCCTACGCAACCTCTGGGTCCGTCTCGGAGTACGGCCGAACTTCGTCACGGGTAGCTTAGTTGGGTGGCCCCCCTAGACTTTCTTGTTGAACTGGGAACGGTCTTGTTGTGAGACATCGCCTGTAAGAAGCGGGTCGAGCATGCGTATGGTTACATTTGGGCAACCCCTGCAGGGTGTACATCTTATCGATAAGCCGTGTCCGCGGTTATGGACGACTTGGAATTGTATAGCTTGATCATAGAACAACTTACACCGTTATCTTGTTGCTAATAATCTGATAATAACTTGCGTAGTAATATAGCCTTACTACAACCGTTACCCAATAAAATCTGTCCACCGTTGAGTGCCTTTTACATTGCCTCTTCGCAATTGTTGGAGGGGATATGTGTAATCGGCTGGGTTATGTTTGTGTAGTATTTTATCTGTTACCTTATGCGCTCTCTCACCTTCTCTGATTAGACGGATGTTGTAGAGTGTCTCTATAGGTTTTTAGTGCTTGCGCTGCCGCTTAACTCCACCATATTGCCTATGATGTTCCTCTTGCGTCCTCTAAGTCCCCTGCGTGCCTCAAGTACAAAGGACGACTGGTTGACGAATGCTTATACGTCTTGAAGTCTTGTTAAGTACGAATCCGTACTTATTGCTGCTTCTACGGGATATAACCGGGCAGGTATGAAGATATGTTCGTTGAAGACGACGTTAGCAAGGTTACCCTTCCGGCTTGGCCTGGGCAGGGTTATGGACGCCACTAGTTATCTTCAGGACTCTTAGTCCAATTTGTATCTTGTCCGTACTCGGACGTATTCGATCTTATGTATGATTTGGATCTTTGTATTGTATATTTGTATCTTGACTCGTTGGAGTCGTTGTTGTAATATATGTATCTTGTGGGCTCTATTGTAATCCTGTTGTAATGTTACCGCTCGTGTTAATTCCTCTGGCATCACGTGTGTGATTTATCGCGCACGTCGTGTCGGAGGGCGTCTCTGGATCGATATCGTGCGGATTTCGGCGGGATCGCTGGAATCCTCAGGATACCGGTTCCGGGGCCTCACATGCGGCCAAGAGTGGCTGCCCCTCCCTCTCCTCCTCATTATATAGGTGGAATCCTTAAGGGTTTGCCCAAAGATCTGAATAAGACCCCAATTCAAAAACTGCCATATGGACGAAACCTAGAGGGACAGGGACTCTCCCTTTCCCCCTTTCTTTGGCCGGCCAAGGAGGTGGAGTCCACCATGGACTCCACCCTCCCACTTGGTTGGCTGGTTAGAGTTGGTGGAGTCCAACCGGAACTCCACCTGCCATGGTGATTTCTTCCAGAAAGTTCTAGAACATTCTAGCGCCTTCCATAAATGCACCGGAGCATTTCCAAACTTGGAAAGTGACTTCCTATATATGAATCTTATTCTCCGGACCATTCCGGACCTCCTCGTGATGTCCTGGATCCCATCGGAGACTCCGAACAAACATTCGAACTCCATTCCATATTCCATATCTACTTAAAATGACATCAAACCTTAAGTGTGTCACCCTACGGTTCGTGAACTATGCAGACATAGTCGAGACTCCTCTCCGATCAATAACTAATAGCGGGACCTGGAGATCCATAATAGCTCCCACATATTCAACGATGACTTCGTGATCGAAAGAACCATTCACATAAAATAACAATACCCTTTGTCTCGCGATATTTTACTTATCAGAAGTTTGATCGTCGGTATCTCCATACCTAGTTCAACCTCGTTACCGATAAGTACTCTTTACTCGTACCGTGATATGATATCCCTTGTGAACCAGTCACATGCTTGCAAGCTAATCGGATGTCATTCCACTGAGAGGGCCCAGAGTATATCTATCCGTCATTAGGATGGAAAAATCCCACTATTGATCCATATGCCTCAACTCATACTTTTCGAATACTTAATCTCATCTTTATAACCACCCATTTACGCAGTGGCATTTGATGTAATCAAAGTACCCTTCCAGTATAAGTGATTTACATGATCTCATGTTCAAAGGATTAAGTTACTATGCATATTAAAGCTTGAAGCATAAAGAACTAAATGACTTGATCATATGCTACGCTTTACTATGGGTGTATGTCCATCACATCATTCACCAAATGATATGACCTTGTTATTAATAACATCCAATGTTCATGATCAGGAAATCATGATCATCTATTAATCAACAAGCTAGTTAAACGAGAGGCTTACTAGGGACTCTGGTTGTTCACACAACACACATGTATTAATGTTTCCGGTTAATATAATTATAGCATGGGGTGTAAACATTTATCATGAACACTAAGATATAACAATAACTACTTCATTATTGCCTCTCGGGCATATCTCCAACAAGTAGGATGGCAAAATACATTACTTAACAGAAGTGTGTATTAAAAGTGTATACAAGATACAACTAAGAGTTTTGCTGGTCCGTGGAATACTAGATAGGTATACAAACTTCACTGGATGAAGTGAGTATCACGGAGATGGAATCTTCACCAGATGAAATAATCAAAGAGTTGTGATTTCATCAGAAACAATGAAGATGCTTGCATTTGCAAGAAATTAAGTGGGAGCGCTGAGACATAGTTATAATATTATATGTGGATGACATATCATTGATTATAAATGATGTAATTATATACTTGATGATTAAAAGGTTTCATTGAGAATTAACTTAAATGAAAGGATATGAACTGAAACATATTTAGTGTCAAGAATTATGAAGATAGATTGAAACACATAATAAGTTTAAGTTAAAGTACATATGATGGATATTGAAGTAGTTCAATATAAAAATATTAAGAAGGTGTTCTTTTTATGTGAAGGTTTAACAAGATTTGAGTGTATTTGACACTCGATGAGTAAAAACACATGGGTGATTTTAGATCACGAATAATATGTACAAAATCAGATGTCTTGTGCTCTAAAGAGTTAAGAGCATATACCAGAATGATTCATGTAATGATCATTGGACAACAGTAAGAATATCCCTGAGTACTTTAGAAGAACCAACGATATATATATAGTTTTGTATGGGTAATGACAAACAAATCGCTGTAAGGTGTGATACGTCTCCGACGTATCGATAATTTCTTATGTTCCATGCCACATTATTGATGATATCTACATGTTTTATGCATACTTTATGTCATATTTATGCGTTTTCCGGAACTAACCTATTGACGAGATGCCGAAGGGCCAGTTCGTTTTCTCATTGCTTTTGGTTTCAGAAATCCTAGTAAGGAAATATTCTCGGAATTGGATGAAATCAACGCCCAGCATCTTAGAATCACACGAAGCTTCCAGAACACCCGAGAGCCGCCACAGGAGGGCCCTGTGGGCCCCAGACGACAGGGTGGCGCGGCCCAGGACTTGGCCGCGCCCCCCTAGTGTGTCACCACCTCGTCGACCTTCCGACTCCGCCTCTTCGCCTATATAAAGGTCCCTGACCTAAATCTTCGATACAAAAAAGCCACCGTATGAGAAACCTTCCAGAGCCGCCGCCATCGCGAAGCCAAGATCTGGGGGACAGGAGTCTCTGTTCCGGCACGCCGCCGGGACGGGGAAGTGCCCCCGGAAGGCTCCTCCATCGACACCACCGCCATCTTCATCACCGCTGCTGTCTCCCATGAGGAGGGAGTAGTTCTCCATCAAGGCTAAGGGCTGTACCGGTAGCTATGTGGTTAATATCTCTCCCTATGTACTTCAATATAATAATCTCATGAGCTGCCTTACATGATTGAGATTCATATGATGATGCTTGTAATCTAGATGTCATTGTGCTAGTCAAGTGGATTTTACTTATGTGATCTCCGGAGACTCCTTGTCCCACGTGTGTAAAGGTGACAGTGTGTGCACCGTGTGGGTCTCTTAGGCTATATTTCACAGAATACTTATTCACTGTTATGAAGAGCATAGTGAAGTGTTTATTTATATCTCTTTATGATTGCAATGTGTTTTGTTTCACAATTTATCTGTGTGCTACTCTAGTGATGTTATTAAAGTAGTTTATTCCTCCTGCACGGTGTAATGGTGACAGTGTGTGCATCGTGTAGTACTTGGCGTAGGCTATGATTGTGATCTCTTGTAGATTATGAAGTTAACTATTGCTATAATAGTATTGATGTGATCTATGCCTCCTTTCGTAGCGTGAAGGTGACAGTGTGCATGCTATGTTAGTACTTGGTTTGGTTATGTTGATCTGTCATGCACTCTAAGGTTATTTAAATATGAACATCGAATATTGTGGAGCTTGTTAACTCCGGCATTGAGGGTTCGTGTAATCCTACACAGTTAGTGGTGTTCATCATCCAACAAGAGGGTGTAGAGTCTAGCATCTATCTATTTATTCTGTTATGTGATCAATGTTGAGAGTGTCCACTAGTGAAAGTATGATCCCTAGGCCTTGTTCCTAAATACTGCTATCGCTGCTTGTTTACTGTTTTACTGCATCTCTACTGCCCGCAATATTACCACCATCAACCACACGCCAGCAAGCACTTTTCTGGCACCGTTACTACTGCTCATACTTATTCATACCACCTGTATTTCACTATCTCTGCGCCGAACTAGTGCACCTATTAGGTGTGTTGGGGACACAAGAGACTTCTTGCTTTGTGGTTGCAGGGTTGCATGAGAGGGATATCTTTGACCTCTTCCTCCCTGAGTTCGATAAACCTTGGGTGATCCACTTAAGGGAAACTTGCTGCTGTTCTACAAACCTCTGCTCTTGGAGGCCCAACACTGTCTACAAGAATAGAAGCACCCGTAGACATCAAGCACTTTTCTGGCGCCGTTGCCGGGGAGGAAAGGTAAAAGGCACTCATACTCCGGTTCCAGGTAACAGTACTTTTCTGGCGCCATTGTGTTTGTGCTCGAAGCTATTTCCTTTAGATCCTGCAATTGCATCTTTTTGTTTCTTGTTTACACTAGTTAGGCATAATGGAAAACTACAAAAATATGAGAGATCTTTATGAACTTTATCTTGAATTAGGACATGATGTGTTTGAAGAGAGAATTAAAAAACCCATGGAACTTTATATGCATGCTAATGGGAATGTTATTAATATGAATGCTTTGAACACTATTGTTGCTAATGCTATGGAAAATTCTAAGCTTGGGGAAGCTGGCTTCGATGAGCATGATCTCTTTAGTCCACCAAGCATTGAGGAGAAAATTTACTTTGATGATACTTTGCCTCCTATTTATGATGATTATAATGATAGTAGCCTTTTGGTGCCACTTGTTATGGAGGATAAATTTGATTATGATTACAATATGCCTCCTATATTTGATGATGAAATTAATAATGATAGCTACTTTGTTGAATTTGCTCCCGCTATTACTAATAAAATTGAGTATGCTTATGTGGAGAGTAATAATTTTATGCATGAGACTCATGATAAGAATGCTTTATGTGATAGTTATATTGTTGAGTTTGCTCATGTTGCTACTGAAAGTTATTATGAGAGAGGAAAATATGGTTGTAGAAATTTTCATGTTACTAAAACACCTCTCTATGTGCTGAAATTTTTGAAGCTACACTTGTTTTATCTTTCTATGCTTGTTGCATTATTCTTCATGAACTTGTTTATTTACAAGATTCCTATGCATAGGAAGCATGTTAGACTTAAATGTGTTTTGAATTTGCCTCTTGATGCTCTCTTTTGCTTCAAATACTATTTCTTACGAGTGCATCATTAAAACTGCTGAGCTCATCTTAATGGCTATAAAGAAAGAACTTCTTGGGAGATAACTCATGTTTTTGTTTTACTACAGTATTTTTGTTTTATATTTGTGTCTTGGAAGTTGTTACTACTGTAGCAACCTCTCCTTATCTTAGTTTTGTTGCATTGTTGTGCCAAGTAAAGTCTTTGATAGTAAGGTTCATACTAGATTTGGATTACTGCGCAGAAACAGATTTCTTGCTGTCACGAATCTGGGAAAAATTCTCTGTAGGTAACTCAGAAAATTATGCCAATTTACGTGAGTGATCCTCAGATATGTACGCAACTTTCATTCAATTTGAGCATTTTCATTTGAGCAAGTCTGGTGCCTCAATAAAATTCGTCTTTACGGACTGTTCTGTTTTGACAGATTCTGCCTTTTATTTCGCATTGCCTCTTTTGCTATGTTGAATGGATTTCTTTGTTCCAATGACTTCCAGTAGCTTTAAGCAATGTCTAGAAGTGTTAAGAATGATTGTGTCACCTCTGAACATGTGAGTTTTGATTGTGCACTAACCCTCTAATGAGTTGCTTTGAGTTTGGTGTGGAGGAAGTTTTCAAGGGTCAAGAGAGGAGGATGATATACTACGATCAAGGAGAGTGAAAGCTCTAAGCTTGGGGATGCCCCGGTGGTTCATCCCTGCATATTTCAAGAAGACTCAAGCATCTAAGCTTGGGGATGCCCAAGGCATCCCCTTCTTCATCGACAAATTATCAGGTTCCTTCTCTTGAAACTATATTTTTATTCGGTCACATCTTATATACTTTACTTGGAGCGTCTGTTTGTTTTTGTTTTTGTTTTTGTTTGAATAAATGCTTATGTGGGAGAGAGACACGCTCCGCTGGTTCGTAGGAACACATGTGTTCTTAGCTTTTAATTTTCATGGCGAAGGTTGAAACTGCTTCGTTAATTGTTATATGGTTGGAAACGGGAAATGCTACATGTAGTAATTGGTAAAATGTCTTGGATAATGTGATACTTGGCAATTGTTGTGCTCATGTTTAAGCTCTTGCATCATATACTTTGCACCTATTAATGAAGAAATACATAGAGCTTGCTAAAATTTGGTTTGCATAATTGGTCTCTCTAAGGTCTAGATAATTCCTAGTAAAGAGTTTGAACAACAAGGAAGACGGTGTAGAGTCTTATAATGTTTACAATATGTCTTTTATGTGAGTTTTGCTGCACCGGTTCATCCTTGTGTTTGTTTCAAATAGCCTTGCTAGCCTAAACCTTGTATCGAGAGGGAATACTTCTCATGCATCCAAAATCCTTGAGCCAACCACTATGCCATTTGTGTCCACCATACCTACCTACTACATGGTATTTCTCCGCCATTCCAAAGTAAATTGCTTGAGTGCTACCTTTAAACAATTCAAAATTTATTACCTCTGATTTGTGTCAATGTTTTATAGCTCATGAGGAAGTATGTGGTGTTAATCTTTCAATCTTGTTGGGCAACTTTCACCAATGGACTAGTGGCTTCATCCGCTTATCCAATAATTTTGCAAAAAGAGCTGGCAATGGATTCCCAGTCCCAAATTAATTAACAAAAATTAACACTCCTCCATGGTATGTGATTGTTGGACGGCACCCGAAGGATTCGGTTAGCCATGGCTTGAGAAAGCAAAGGTGGGGAGGAGTGTCATCATAATAAAACTAAAATAAAAAGGCACTCCTTCATGGTATGAGATTGTTGGCAGGCACCCAAGGATTCGGTTAGCCATGGTATGTGAAAGAAAGGTTGGAAGGAGTGCCACACAAAAATAAAATAAAATGGGAGCCGCTCTTTGAAGGTTTGTCTGGCAAGGGGGTTAGAGTGCCCACTACCATTCGTTGACAACAACAAACACCTCTCAAAACTTTACTTTTATGCTCTCTTTATGTTTTCAAAACCAAAGCTCTAGCACAAATATAGCAATCGATGCTTCCCTCTGCGAAGGGCCATTCTTTTACTTTTATGTTGAGTCAGTTCACCTATTTCTCTCCATCTCAAGAAGCAAACACTTGTGTGAACTGTGCATTGATTCCTACATACTTGCATATTGCACTTGTTATATTACTTTGCATTGACAACTATCTATGAGATATACATGTTACAAGTTGAAAGCAACCGCTGAAACTTAATCTTCCATTGTGTTGTTTCAATACCTTTACTTTGAATTATTGCTTTATGAGTTAACTCTTATGCAAGACTTATTGATGCTTGTCTTGAAAGTACTATTCATGAAAAGTCTTTGCTATATGGTTCATTTGTTTACTCATGTCATTTACCATTGTTTGGATCGCTGCATTCATTACATATGCTTACAATAGTATGATCAAGGTTATGATGGCATGTCACTCCAGAAATTATCTTTGTTATCGTTTACCTGCTCAGGACGAGCAGAAACTAAGCTTGGGGATGCTGATACGTCTCCGACGTATCGATAATTTCTTATGTTCCATGCCACATTATTGATGATATCTACATGTTTTATGCATACTTTATGTCATATTTATGCGTTTTCCGGAACTAACCTATTGACGAGATGCCGAAGGGACAGTTCCTGTTTTCTGCTGTTTTTGGTTTCAGAAATCCTAGTAAGGAAATATTCTCGGAATTGGATGAAATCAACGCCCAGCATCTTAGAATCACACGAAGCTTCCAGAACAACCGAGAGCCGCCACAGGAGGGCCCTGTGGGCCCCAGACGACAGGGTGGCGCGACCCAGGCCCTGGCCGCGCCCCCTAGTGTGTCACCGCCTCGTCGACCTTCCGACTCTGCCTCTTCGCCTATATAAAGGTCCCTGACCTAAATCTTCGATACAAAAAAGCCACGGTACGAGAAACCTTCCAGAGCCGCCGCCATCGCGAAGCCAAGATCTGGGGGACAGGAGTCTCTGTTCCGGCACGCCGCCGGGACGGGGAAGTGCCCCCGGAAGGCTCCTCCATCGACACCACCGCCATCTTCATCACCGCTGCTGTCTCCCATGAGGAGGGAGTAGTTCTCCATCAAGGCTAAGGGCTGTACCGGTAGCTATGTGGTTAATCTCTCTCCCTATGTACTTCAATACAATAATCTCATGAGCTGCCTTACATGATTGAGATTCATATGATGATGCTTGTAATCTAGATGTCATTGTGCTAGTCAAGTGAATTTTACTTATGTGATCTCCGGAGACTCCTTGTCCCACGTGTGTAAAGGTGACAGTGTGTGCACCGTGTGGGTCTCTTAGGCTATATTTCACAGAATACTTATTCACTGTTATGAAGAGCATAGTGAAGTGCTTATTTATATCTCTTTATGATTGCAATGTGTTTTGTATCACAATTTATCTGTGTGCTACTCTTGTGATGTTATTAAAGTAGTTTATTCCTCCTGCACGGTGTAATGGTGACAGTGTGTGCATCGTGTAGTACTTGGCGTAGGCTATGATTGTGATCTCTTGTAGATTATGAAGTTAACTATTGCTATGATAGTATTGATGTGATCTATGCCTCCTTTCGTAGCGTGAAGGTGATAGTGTGCATGCTATGTTAGTACTTGGTTTGGTTATGTTGATCTGTCATGCACTCTAAGGTTATTTAAATATGAACATCGAATATTGTGGAGCTTGTTAACTCCGGCATTGAGGGTTCGTGTAATCCTACACCGTTAGTGGTGTTCATCATCCAACAAGAGGGTGTAGAGTCTAGCATCTATCTATTTATTCTATTATGTGATCAATGTTGAGAGTGTCCACTAGTGAAAGTATGATCCCTAGGCCTTGTTCCTAAATACTGCTATCGCTGCTTGTTTACTGTTTTACTGCATCTCTACTGCCCGCAATATTACCACCATCAACCACACGCCAGCAAGCACTTTTCTGGCACTGTTACTACTGCTCATACTTATTCATACCACCTGTATTTCACTATCTCTTCGCCGAACTAGTGCACCTATTAGGTGTGTTGGGGACACAAGAGACTTCTTGCTTTGTGGTTGCAGGGTTGCATGAGAGGGATATCTTTGACCTCTTCCTCCCTGAGTTCGATAAACCTTGGGTGATCCACTTAAGGGAAACTTGCTGCTGTTCTACAAACCTCTGCTCTTGGAGGCCCAACACTGTCTACAAGAATAGAAGCACCCGTAGACATCAAGGTGTTGCACCGATATTAGTTTGGTCACATATAAAAATAATTTCAATCTGAATTAGGCTAAGTGTTGTTTAAAAGGTAGCACAATGAGCTAGAAGAAGTCTATGCTAGATTTAGATGAGTTCTATATATTGTGACGGATTTTACAAAGGCAGAGTATGTCATTGTTTTGACAATGACTGGGGATGTTAAGTCGAGAAGTTCTTTGAGAACTTGGTGTAGTTCCAATAGTGTCAGACCTTTGAAGCTATATTGTGTGTGACAATATTAGTAACTTATTTCAGACCGCGGAATTAAGGTTCCACCAGAGTACTAAGCATATATTATTAATGCCGACTCATTTGGAAAATGAGTGATGCGTTGTGACGCAAATGAATTGCAAAATACATACGTTTCTGAGCGTGTCAGATCCGTTGACTAAAACCTCTCCCGTGAGCAAAACATGATAAGCACCAGAAGACTAAGGTGTTATATCTCTACAAATGTAAACTAGATTATTGACTCTAGTGCAAGTGGGAGACTGTTGGATATATGCCCAAGAGGCAATAATAAAATGGTTATTATATATCTTTGTGTTTATGATAAATGTTTGAATACCGTGCTATAATTGTATTAACCGAAACATTGATATATGTGTGTTATGTAAACAACAAGGAGTCCCTAGTAAGCCTCTTGTATAACTAGCTTGTTAATTAATAGATGATCATGGTTTCATGATCATGAACATTGGATGTTATTAATAACAAGGTTATGTCATTAGATGAATGATATAATGGACATACACCCAAATAAGCGTAGCAAAAGATCACGTCATTAAGTTCAATTTGCTATAAGCTTTCGATACATAGTTACCTAGTCCTTCGACCATGAGATCATGTAAATCACTTATACCAAAAGGGTACTTTGATTACATCAAACGCCACTGCGTAAATGGGTGGTTATAAAGATGGGATTAAGTATTCGGAAAGTGTGAGTTGAGGCATATGGATCAATAGTGGGATTTGTCCATCCTAATGACGGATAGATATACTCTAGGCCCTCTCGGTGGAATGACATCCAATTAGCTTGCAAGCATGTGAATAGTTCACAAGGGATATCATATCACGGTACGAGTAAAGAGTACTTGTCGGAGACGAGGTTGAACAAGGTATGGAGATACCGATGATCAAACCTCGGACAAGTAAAATATCGCGTGACAAAGGGAATCGTTAGAATATGTAAATGGTTCAATCGATCACTAAGTTATCGTCGCATGTGTGGGATCCATTATGGATCTCCAGATCCCGCTATTGGTTATTGGTCGGAGAGGAGTCTCGATCATGTCTTCATAGTTCACGAACCGTAGGGTGACACACAGGTTTGATGTCGTTTTAAGTAGATATGGAATATGGAATGGAGTTCGAATGTTTGTTTGGAGTCTCGGATGGGATCCAGGACATCATGAGGAGGTGCAGAATGGTCCGGAGAATAAGATTCATATATAGGAAGTCACTTTCCAAGTTTGGAAATGATCCAGTGCATTTATGGAAGGCGCTAGAATGTTCTAGAACCTTCCGGAAGAAATCACCATGGAAGGTGGAGTCCCGGTTGGACTCCACCAACCCTAACCAGCCAACCAAGTGGGAGGGTGGAGTCCATGGTGGACTCCACCTCCTTGGCCGACCAAAGAAAGGGGGAAAGGGAGAGTCCCTGTCCCTCTAGGTTTCGTCCATACGGCAGTTTTTGAATTGGGGTCTTATTCGAAGACTTTGGGCAAACCCTTGGGGTTCCACCTATATAATGAGGAGGAGAGGGAGGGGCAGCCTTGTACTTGGCCGCACCACCCAAGGGGGCCCCTGTCCGGCGCCCTAGCCACCCCCTCTCTCCCAAACCCTAGCCTCTCTCCTCCTCCATCTTCTCCCACGGCGCTTAGGCGAAGTCCTGCCGGAGATCTCCACCACCACCGACACCATGCCGTTGTGCTGTCGGGATTCCGAGGAGGATCTACTACATCCGCTGCCCGCTGGAACGGGGAGAAGGACGTCGTCATCAACACCGAACGTGTGACCGAGTACGGAGGTGCTGCCGGACTGTGGCACCGTCAAGATCTTCTACGCGCTTTTGAAAGCGGCAAGTGATCATCTTCTGCAACAACGAGATCTAATCTCGTAGGCTTTGGAAATCTTCGAGGGTTAGTCTCATGATCTTCTCGTTGCTCCCATCTTCTAGATTGCATCTTGGCTTGTTTTTCGTTCTTGCGGTAGGAATTTTTTGTTTTCTATGCTACGAATCTCTTCAGTTTCCTCACCCGCTCCTCCTTCCCTGCGCCCCGCCACCCCTCGTCCGCCCGCCGCCAGCCATGGAGGCCCTGCCGGCCCCCGCTCCAAGCGCCCCCGTCCCCGCCCCGCCGCCTAGTCCCGCGCCCGGCCACGGCTCGAGCGGCCCGCGCAGCCGCCGCCTCCCACCCCGGCCCGGAGTGCCGCCGTGGTGGTCGGTATGGTGTCCTCCACGCACGTCAGCGTGAAGAGGAGGCGGGCGCACGTTATCACAGGCCCCACCGCCATCTCCCCCCGCCTCGAGCGACCCCGCCCCCGCCACAAGCGCCCCCGTCCCCGCCCCCGCCCTGGCCCCGAGCGTCCCCGCCCCGAAGAGGAACAAGCCAGCCAGCTTGGGCGAAAGAAGGCCCAGCCGAAGAAGCCGGCCAGCCGCAAGAAGGCCGCGCCTCCGCCTGTGTCCGTCCCTCCGCCGCCAAGCGCCAATGAGGTGCTCGACGAAACGTCGGCCCCAACTGCTTCTTACATGGGACTGCTCAACGATGCCGAGGTGAACATTGGGGCTCCTCCCCTCGATTCGTTTCACTTTGAAGGTGAGGAGGAAGAGGAAGAGGAGGAGGAGGAATAGGTGGCCGAGATCAATGAGGCGGCGTTTGAAGCCTCTCGTGAGGAAGGGGGTGCTCGTTGGCCCGTAATCCGTCGTCAAACTACACCGAGGTTGAAGATGTTCTTTTGGTTCGTGCTTGGTCGGAAGTTGGGATGGATGCGGTTCATGGCACGGAGCAAACCGGGAAACGCTATTGTGAACGGATCGAGGATAAGTATTGCAAGCTCAAGCCCAAGACCGGCCGCTTGGTCCATCGTTCTTACCGGTCACTTCAAGGACGGTGGGAGGTGATAAAGCCCGCTTGTGTTCATTGGAGTGCGGCTATGGACCAAGTGATCAACGCTCCACCAAGTGGCACCGTTGAGAGTGACTATGTGCGTATACTCAACCTCACTTTTTGGTTCATGCCTATTTTTACATTATGCATGGTTGTGATCATGCTATGCTTCCGATTATTCATATTGTAGGAGACATATACGGACTTGCGGTATAAGGACATGGCCGGTTCCAAGGGAAAATATTTTCCCTTCAAGCATTGTTGGGCATTGCTTAAATATCTTGACAAGTGGAAAGTAAGGGATCAAGAATCTAACCCCAAGAAATCGGATATGATCAATATGGATGATACCGATGATGAAGGAAGGAAGCATGGCAATCCCGAGAGATCCAAGAAGTCCAATGAAAGGATGAAGTTAGAAGCGGATGCATCAAGCTTGAAGTACAAGCTTGATCAAATGATCAAGACAAAGGAGACATTGACATTGAAGGCATTGGAGATAAAACTCCTTATCACCGAGAGAAAGAAAGAGGTGAAACTTGCAAAGTTGGAAGCTAGGGGGGAAGATGCCAACCGTAAGGCTGAAATGGAGGATAGGATGATCAAGCTCAAGGAAGTAAAGGCATGGAAAGAGATCATGGCCGAGGAGAAAGAGCACATGATGATGTCTAAAAAGGACATTGATGAAGACCAATTGGCATGGTGGAAGAAGACCAAGGCGGACATCACAGAGAGGAAGAGGCTACTGCGTGGTGGTGGTGCGTCGTCTACTCTCCGAGGTGAGTCTCCGATGAGTGGTGGTGGCGGCGGAGGTGTGGACAACTTAGTTTGAGCCACCGGCCATGGTGGTGATGATGATCTTCTGCAAGGACAAAATGTTGATTATGTGATGTAAAACTATGCACCATGCATCATTTATAATCATTTGCAAGTTTGTTTCATGATATGTGTGTTTCATGATTGTGTTTTGCTAATATCCATTTGCAAATATTGTATGTTGCTATCATTTTTGAGGAAATCCTGTTTTGAAGGTTTGAAGGCCGGCGCGGAGATATTTTGTTTTGAGGGTTGGTTTGAGGGCACTGATCTACGCCAGCCGTTTTGGGTCTGCAAATTCGCGTTTTGTCGGCCCTCAAACTGGCTTTAAGGGTTACCAGTTTGAGGGCGCTGCTAGTGATGCTCTAAGACGCTTCCATACTCACGTGGGCCTGGGGACTTCCTTGAGAAGTTCTCTTTTATTTTCAAGGACGGTACCGGGGCTGCTGTTTTCATTGCATTAGTGAAAGATTACAAAGCCAAAAAAAAGAGTCCATAAGGAGATCTTCCTATAAAAGATACATAAGGCCTCACAGCCTGGATCAAAATGTGCTCCTCCATACTAGGCCGCTAGAGGGATTGGGGCCCTGCTAATCTCCATGTGTTTGCTTGATCCACAATTTTTTGAATTAGAGTATGGGGAGGCAGCTCCTTCTTCTCAAAGGTTCTTCGGTTTTGTTCTTTCCAGTATCCGAACAGACTAGGTTAGGAAACACGGCCTTTCTTCGCGCCTTTGGCTTAGAACCCAACACTGAAATTAGCCATTCCTTGATGGTGAAATCTTTTCTGACCCAATACTACTAGGAAACAGGCTACCGCTGACGGACCAAAATAGCTTACCGTCGGTGCACACTCGCACGGCGATGGTAATCTACCGGTGATAACCCTACTACTGGCGCACCGAACAGGTATGCCGGCAGAAACCAGAAATAGCGCTGGCGTCCCTGCTAGTCCGCCGAGGGTAAGCTATCTAGAAAACAAACAATAAAGGTCGGTAGTGAGGCCTTGACCAGCCCAAGCGAAACCAACCACGTACCCACCCGAGCAACACCAACCCACCGCCAGGGTTACATTTATTACAAACAACATGTAAAATAAGAAATTACAACAACCACACAAATTTACACATAACAGCCTAGAAAGAAAATAAAAAAGCAATCTGGTCCTCCACATCCTGCTTCGCCGCGTAGCCTTCCGTCGCCGCACTCGCGTCCTTGTTCCGCGCGAGCCAATCGCAGAGATGCTCCCCAGGTCCTTCTTGTCCCCGCGAAGGGAGCATACGGCTGGAGATGGTGGTGGTCGCGGCGCCGGAGTGCGGCCTGCGGCTCGGCCGCGTGATATCGTAGCTCGACAAGTGTTTCCTGGAACCCGTCGTGCGCATCGGCGAGGAGCATGCCATGGACGCCTGGCGCGAAGCGAGTCGGGGAGCCGAAGTGCCGGTGGAAACCCTAGGCAGCGTATCGGCCATGGACGAGGTAGCGGTGGCCATGGATGCGGCCATGCCGGTAGAAACCCTCGGCGGTGCTTTGCTTGATCCGTGGTGGCCGAGGAGAGGCGCATCTACGCGCGAGCCTGGCGGCGGGGTTCGTGGAGGTGGAGCACTGGAGCCGAGTGGGAGAGAAGAGAGAAGAGTGAAGAGTGAAGATTGACGGAGTCGTGCGGGAGAGAAAGAGAATGGGATTGAGGGAGAGAGACTTCGGAAGAAACGAGTGGAGGAGAAGGAGTGTGGATGGGGTACGGTAGGTGGGGTGCTGGCCAGAATCCCGAATGCCACCGGCGCACCCACTACTCTATGTACGCCGACAACAACAATTTACTGTTAGCGTACCAAATAGTGGGTGCGCTGGTGGCATTTGTAGTGCGCCAGCGGTAATCTTGGGTCTATAAGCCTTTTTCTAATAGTGCAAGGCTCGGGGTGGCTTTAAGATTGTGTTGCTCAGCCATGGACTTCCATATGCTAAAACTGAAAGGGTATTCAGTGAAGAGGTGGGCTGTTATTTCAAGGTTTCTTCGGCGAAGGGGACTGGAAAAGTCGTTGTCCCGTTGACGCATCAGCGAAATATCGGCGGTTAGCACATGGTTGAGCACTGGAGTCCAAATGAAGTACTTGCATCTTGCGGGTGCCCAGCCTTTCCAAAGTTTAAGTCTATTTTCTCCGCACCGATGTAATGAAGTCGGTATGCAGACCGGGTATATAGTAGTGATCTTTGTTTCCAAAGCGCCACGCAAATTCGTCTGGCTCATCCATTAACTGAACTGCCTCGATCATCTCTGCTAACCGCAACAACTGGCGGTAGATGGTTGACGCTAAGATGATGACATAGATCAAGCACGTACGTCGGAGAGTTGTTGTGCCGGGCGCGGGCGCATTTACCCGTCATCTTGGCCCCATGCTACTACTACACACCTCCGTACACGAGCCTGTTAGAGATAGAGTTCAGTTATGTTTAAACACGGAACATAGAGTCCGGATTTCTCTCCCTTACCTCGTTGTAATCTCCCTGTAATCTTCTATATAAGAAAACGAATCATGAGGGCTCGGATTATCCGAGTAGATCCAAATACTACCTGATCATACGTTTTTACATGGTATCAGGCCGGCTCTTCCGCCGACAAAACTGATCGCCGAAACCTCTTTCCCCATCGCCGCCACCTTCCAATCTAGGCCATGGCGTCCTCTTCTGCGGTGCCGATCAACCTTGGCCAGCCTCCGTCCGACAAATTGACGCGGGCAAATTACACAGGGTGGCGTGCCCAGGTTCTCCCTCCGATCCGCGGCGCGCGCTTGTTTGGTCTGCTTGATGGCACCGACGCCGCCCCGCCAGAGAAGATTGAGGTGCAACCTGCTGACAAAGACAAAGATCAAACCCCGACTACTGCGCCGAACCCAGCCTACGACTCGTGGATCTCCCGCGACCAGATCGTTTTGGGCTATCTCCTTCAGTTGATCGGACCTGAGGTCCTTCCTCATGTCCAACGCATCGAGACTGCTGCCGGCGTCTGGCACGCAGTTGAGGAGATGTTCGCCTCGCAATGCCAGACCAAGGTCACGAACCTGCGAATTCAACTGGCAAATACAAAGAAGCTGCAGATGTCTACTTCTGCCTATCTCACAAAGATGCAAAGTATTGTTGACGAACTTGCTGCGGCTGGCGAGATGATTCCGGTGCGGGAGCATGTCTCCTTCATCCTTGCTGGCCTTGGCTCGCCCTACAACGCCCTCGTCGCCGCTCTCGGTGCTGTGCCGACGCCTCCTACCCTGGCTTCTCTCTACGCCTAGCTTCATGCGTACGATCATCGCCAGGAGATTCTGGGAGGCAGCCCTGCGATGGACTTTGAAACATCTGCTAATAGCGCCCAGCGCCAAGGCCGTGGACGCCCGTATGACCGTGCACGCGGTGACCGCGGTCACCGCGGTGATCGCGGCGACTATACTGATCGGCGCGACACCCGCCGTGACGATCGACGTGACGACCGCCCGCCTCGCCAAGGACGTGGCGGAGGGCGCGCCCCTGCTGGTGGGGGCCGTGGCCGTGGACGTGGCCGGCGTCGCACGACGCCCTGGGTCGACGTAACCTGCCAGATCTGCGGCAAGGAGGGCCACCCGGCTCGAGATTGTTGGTGGCGCTTCCAGGAGGATGACGACGACTCTGATGACAAGGAGGCCCACGTTGCCTCATATGGTGTTGACACCAATTGGTACCAGGACAGCGGTGCTACGCATCACATCACCGGGGAGCTGAACAACATGACTGTCCGTGACAAGTACCGCGGCAACGACAGGGTCAACACAGCAGGAGGTCATGGTATGATTATTTCACATGTTGGTCATTCTACTGTTCGTACCCCTGCACACAATTTTCATCTTAGTGATGTTCTTCATGTTCCACATGCATCTAAAAATCTTCTCTCTGTACACAAATTCACATATGACAATCGTGTTTTCATAGAGTTTCATCCATTCTTCTTTTTGATCAAGGACCAGGTCACGAGGAGAGTACTTCATAGAGGGAGATGCGTTGGGGGGCTTTATCCACTCATATCTTCATTGGTATCTTCATCACAGTCTCCCAAGCATGCATGTGTTGCCGCCAAGCCCTCTCAAGCAAGGTGGCATAGTCGTCTAGGTCATCCGTCTTCAGTTATTGTTAGACAAATCATTAGCAAAAATAAACTTCTCTCATTAAGAGATTCTAGCCTAGAGTCAGTGTGTGATTCATGTCAACGAGCCAAAAGTCATCAGCTTCCATACCCTGTATCCACTAGTGTTTCCACTGCCCCTCTTCAGTTGATCTATTCTGATGTATGGGGTCTTGCTCCTACTTCTGTAAGTCGTCATGATTACTATGTAAGCTTTATTGATGACTATAGCAAGTTTACTTGGATCTATTTGCTCAAACGAAAGTCTGATGCTTATTCTGCCTTTATTAATTTCCAAAAACTTGTTGAGCGCAAACTTGATGCTAAGATTCTTACTGTTCAGTCAGATTGGGGAGGTGAGTATGAGAAATTAAACTCACTCTTCCAGTCACAGGGTATATCTCATCACGTGTCCTGTCCCCATGCCCACCAACAAAATGGGGCTGCCGAAAGAAAACATCGACACATTGTAGAAGTTGGTCTAGCTCTTCTTGCTCATGCTCACATGCCCTTAAAATTTTGGGATGAGGCCTTCCTAACTGCCACCTACCTCATCAATATGCTTCCTAGCAAAGTTATTAATAATGATACTCCTGTGCATCGTCTCTTAGGAACCAAACCATCATACAGTTCTCTTCGTGTGTTTGGTTGTGCATGTTGGCCAAACCTTCGCCCATACAATAAACGCAAACTTGCATTTCGTTCCACTCAATGCGTCTTTCTGGGGTATAGTCCTCGCCACAAAGGGGTTAAATGTCTTGAAGTATCCACTGGCCGTGTCTATATTTCGCGAGATGTTGTCTTTGATGAAGATGTTTTTCCCTTCAAAAATCTGCATCCTAACGCTGGAGCTTTGCTTCGCAAAGAAATTCTATTGCTTGATCCATCTCTTCATACCTTTGTGTCAGGGGACGACCAAGATAGTGATCAACATGCTGATGATATTCCTGCTTCTAACCCTGCTGTGAGTACTCCTTTTGTTGTTCAGCAGGCTCCTCCAGCTCATGAGCAACTCGCCGAACAAAATCGCGCCGAAAATGGTGCTCAAATCAGCCTAAACGGCTCACATGAAATCATGGAGGAAGAAGACAGCAGCACTGGACACGAGGTGGATTCTCTGCCTATATCCACCTCGGGATCGCTGGGATCCTCCTCGGGATCAGCTCGATCCTCCTCGGATCGCGCGGCCAACCGCGCGCGGTCTGCCCGCCCACCTGGCGCGCTGACGCCGCCTGTTGCGGCAGCATGTGCGCCCGCCCCGTCGCCTGGCGCGACCGGATCGTCTGCGCCCTCTCCCGGCCACACAACGCCATCTGCTGCGACCACACCTGCGCCCACAGGATCGTCTGCGCCAAGTTCGTCCGGATCTGCTGATGAAGGCTCCGGATCCGCTGTGTCTGGTCACTCTGTGCCCCAGCCTGTGCCTCCTTCGCCTCCTGTTACGCGTGCTTCCCGCGGCATTCGCAAACCAAAAACGTACACAGATGGTACTGTCCGATGGGGCCTTTCTGCAGCATCTGATGAACCGACAAGTCTGCAACTAGCCCTGCAAGATACCAATTGGAAAACTGCTATGGATGAGGAGATTGGTGCTCTTGCCAAAAATAAAACCTGGCATCTTGTTCCTGCACATAGAGGTAACAATATTGTTGATTGCCGCTGGATATATAAAATCAAGAGAAAAGCTGATGGTTCTGTTGATCGCTACAAAGCACGTCTTGTAGCTAAAGGGTTCAAACAGCGCTATGGTATTGATTATGAAGATACATTCAGTCCAGTGGTGAAGATAGCAACTGTTCGTCTTGTTTTGGCTATCTCGGTTTCCAGGGGATGGAGTTTGCGACAGTTAGATGTCAAGAACGCGTTTCTTCATGGTGTTCTGGAAGAGGAAGTCTATATGCGACAGCCACCTGGCTATGAAGATCCAAGGTACAAAAATTATGTGTGTAAATTGGACAAGGCACTTTATGGGTTGAAACAGGCTCCTCGTGCATGGTACTCTCGCTTGAGCTCTCAGTTGGTCAAATATGGGTTTGTTGCTTCCAAGTCAGACACCTCCTTGTTCATATATCGCCACAACAATGTTACCATGTTCATGCTTATATATGTTGATGATATTATAGTGGCTAGTTCGTCTCAGACTGCCACTGATGCCTTGCTTAAGGTTCTTGGTAAAGCATTTGCTCTCAAAGATCTTGGTGACCTTCATTATTTCTTGGGCCTTGAAGTGCACAAAGTACATGATGGCATTGTTCTTAATCAAGCCAAGTATGCTCAGGATATTCTGGCCCGTGTTGGCATGACTCATTGTTCTGGTTCGCCTACGCCTCTCTCGTCTTCTGAGAAGATCACTGCACGGGAGGGAGACATGTTAGGTCCTGAAGACAGTACTAAATATAGGAGTATGGTCGGTGCATTGCAGTATCTTACTCTCACAAGACCCGACATTTGTTATGCAGTCAACAAAGTGTGTCAGTATTTGCATGCTCCTACTACTGTTCATTGGACGGCTGCAAAACGGATTTTGAGATATGTGAAGCATACTATGAGTTTTGGCTTAACCTTTCTCAGGTCACACTCAACACTACTAAGCGCCTTTTCTGATGCTGACTGGGCTGGTTGTGTAGATGATCGTCGGTCAACTGGTGGTTTTGCTGTGTTCTTTGGACCAAATCTTATTTCCTGGAGTGTCAAGAAACAAGCCACGGTTTCCAGGTCAAGCACTGAAGCAGAGCAATAAGTCAGTAGCAAATGCTACAGCTGAAGTTATTTGGATGCAGTCGTTACTTCGCGAGCTTGGAGTCAAGTTGAAGCAACCACCATGTTTGTGGTGTGATAACTTAGGAGCGACATATTTGTCAGCAAATCCAGTCTTCCATGCCAGGGCCAAACATATTGAGATAGATTTTCATTTCGTCAAAGAACGAGTTTTGAAGAAGCAATTGGAGATTCGTTTCATTCCTTCCAAAGATCAAGTTGCTGATGGTTTTACAAAGCCACTATCTGTAAGGAACTTTGAGGAGTTTAGATTTAATCTCAACTTAAGGAAGTTGTGATTAAGGGAGGGTGTTAGAGATAGAGTTCAGTTATGTTTAAACACGGAACATAGAGTCCGGGTTTCTCTCCCTTACCTCGTTGTAATCTCCCTGTAATCTTCTATATAAGGAAACGAATCATGAGGGCTCGGATTATCCGAGTAGATCCAAATACTACCTGATCATACGTTTTTACAGAGCCAACACATAGATCCCACCGACTTTGACACGGTCTAAACAAGTCCGACACAGTTTATGATCGCAATTCAGGTGAATATGGTCCAGGGTTCAAAGAGAGGACTCCACCGGCTGATTGACAGTCCCACTATCTCTCCGAGTCGGACTGCCAATCTGCTGTATATATAGTTGGCAACTCGATCCATGGAGATCATTAATCAAATCCTGGCAATAACCTATTGTCTAAACACCAGCATGGCTCAGGTCTCTGCAGGCAATGGTAGTCACGTCATAGACATCGACGTCGTCGACGACAGAACCCAACGTACGGATCAGCCTCCTCTTCCTGATCAGCTTTCCCCTGCGGCCAATCACTCCCACGTAATCGACGTCAAGGTCGACACAACTACCGCACGTCCGCCGGAGCTTCACGAGTGCGCGGTATGCATGGAGCGTCTCAGGTGGGTGGCGGTAGGGCCGTGCTGCCACCGCGAGGTCTGCTCCAAATGCACGGTCCGCATCCGCTCCGTCGACGGCAACCGCCTGTGCTGCATCTGCAGAACCCCCTGCCCCACCGTGGTCATCACCAGGCGGTCTAGGGCCGGCGACGACGGGAAGCTCGTATACAACAACAAGGTGTCGTCGTTAGAGTTGGCCGCCCACGAGGGGCGGGTGGGCAAGGGCAACTACTGGTACCACAAGGCTTCCGCCGCCTACTTCGACGACGAGCGGCAGTACAACGAGGCGCAGAGGGCGTGCTCCGAACTCCAACGCGCTGAGGTGGGAGATGAAGAAGACGAGGACGACGAAGTCGAAGGATCGTTAGCGGAGCTTTTCATAATTTTTGTAGCCTTCTGTTTTACAGGTGGCGTTATGTTCTCCAGCGGTTACGCAGCGGGAGGCCACCATTGGTGTCTTAAAATTGCGGTGTTGTTAGGAAGCGGCTTTGGCTTTGCAGCCATGGCATGCATATTTTGGTTTATGTTGGACTGGTTCCTTCGGGATAGCGGTCGGCACTAGTATGCAAGGCTTTTGCATCTTTCTTTGTATAATGTTACTTAGGTCTACAGTTCTCACTGTGGTTTACTTAGTGATGGCACCCGGGTATATGGTATGCGCATGAGATTTTCCGGCTACGCCCTGGTGGCGGCAACGGGAGTGAAGGTCGTTGAAGGGGAGAGCTAGAGGAGCTGCCGGTGACCGCCCAGCGCGGCACGGCGCCGCCGTGCGGGTGTGGAAGGATCAGGTCATGGATGCAACATTAGTATGTGGACGCAGTATGCCGACCTTACCAACATGATCGGGGCAACGAGAGAGCACGGTCAATATAACCATGGGAAGAAAATGCTTCACGCACTAGTACAGAATAGCTCTATACTTGCGTCACGTTTTTGTAATTGGTGACGTTGATCTGCCACGCCACTGAATTGGCGCCATTGTTACGCCGTTGTAGTGGTGTTGGCTCGCACACCACCATTCTGACAAATGATGGTGCCGTTCGACCTAGCAACGCCGTTGTATACACTCGTTGTCGGTGTTCTCCGACGTGCCACTAAATGATATAAGTAACACACCAGCATTTCTTGTTTTCGATTGAAAATAAATCGGCGCCAGAAATTATTGTGGAATCTGATTTGGCTGTTAATAAAATAAAGATAAATCGCAAGCAAATTGAACCAACGGTTTTTTTTGGAGCAACCGGCAGCCTTTTCATAAAGAAGAGGAAAATTGGTCAGTTTATAAGGAAAACTGGCCGAAAACCGATACAAACACAACACACGTGTCCGGTTTTATAGGAAACCAGACAAGGAAAACCAACGGCACAGTTTTTCAAGGAGAACTGGCAAAAACCAAACACAAGGCCTCACTACCTAGCTGAACTAGGTCTGGAGCGCCACCAGACGACACCAGCACGACGGCAACGGCGAGCACTACGACTGCCCGGTCTACGGCCCTGGAAAGGAAGTCAAAGCCGAAAGGAACGGCTAGGCTTTCAAGCTTCGTAGGGTGAGGCATGCCGCAGGAAACAAGCCGGCGGCACTCGCACGCCGACAACACCCGAAGACGGCGACCCAACCACTAGCACAAACCCAAGAGGGAAAGGCACCCAACACTCCAAAAAATGACGCCTCCAAGGAGTGTACGACGTCAAAAGACACCGCCGTCGTCCAATCCGAGAAGGATTTGAGTTTTCACCCTGGAGTGGGGGTACTAGGGTGTCGGGACTCCACAACAACGCCCCCAAGGAGGAAAACGGCGCCCGCAAGCGGTACCGTTGTCGGCACTGACATGGTCAGTGCAAGACTTTCGTCCGGAGGGCCACGGCAACCACCACCACTGGACCATCATGAAGAAAGACCATGCCACCCTGCAAGGAAGACCATGGGCGAGAGGGACGACACCCACGCCCACGGAAGCATGCCCTGCCATCCACGCGGCAAGAGGCATGCGCAGCAAGGCGACCCCTCTGGTCAGCCTGCCATCGACCACGAGGCACCAGATCAGCAGGATACAGCGCTCCGCCCACCAAAGCGGCGCCGCCGCGCCGCCATCCTCAACCACGGCTCACCGCCACCACCGTGGCCATCAACAAACGTGCAGCGCAGGCGCTGCAGCACCGCAACAGGTCGTCGACGAGACAACCGTGCAAGCCCGAGGCCGCCGCCCCGGCATCCTCTTCTCCGGTCAGCGCCGAAGTTGCAGACCGGCTGCCCCTGCTGGCTGCACGCTGTCGGGGGCACCACCCCAACCCACCACGCCACCACGGCATCCCAGGGCCGCCGCCCTAGCCTCCTTGAGCAACGACGACATTCACGCCCCAAATCGAGCGGATCTCGATCTGCAAGGACGCAGACCAGGCCGCTCCGCAAGGCCCCGCGCCGAGGACGACCGCCAGCCGAGCAGCCACGGCCACCACGGCGCTGACAAGCAGCCGCCACCACAGCCCCCACCTGAGCCCGCCGGCTCGGCATCCACAAGCCCGACCATGAACGCGCCCACGAGCCGGTCTCCACCACGCGCAAAGGCCCCCCTCCCCAACCACCTTCGGCAGCGGGGTGCCGCCACCGCCGCGGAGGAGTAGGCACGGGCGGGGAGGGTCGGCAGCGGCGCTAGGTTAGCCCCTGGCATCGCCTGGGGGAGCGACACGAGGGGGGAGGCCCTGTAATAATCAGACAACCAACGAATTTATTAAATGTAGGATATATTACATTAGTTTGGATGAAATTTAAAACTTAATCTAAACCTAAACTAGATCGGCAGGCCCCACCACTGCAGCGTCGTGGCCGGCGCGTGCTGCCACTGTGGTGTTATCATCGGAGAAGTCAACACCATTGGTGTCATCACCCACGGCGGTGAGGTCGATAGTGTTATCATGGGTATCTGACACTGCCGGTGTTGCCCTCCTCCTGGCACTCTGTACGCGCTTCTTCCGCGAGACCTTCGATGAGGTCGACTATCGGGGTCTTGCCCTTCCCTTGACGCTTCCTGGCCCCCTCCTCTTGCTCCTCACGGCATTTCCTCCTAGCCACCTCATACGCCAGACGTTGCTGGTGGCATTTCTCCACCAGCACACGGTGTGTGGCGTCCTTATCGACGGCTTCGACATCGCTCTTCGCCCGGATCTCCGTCATTGCCCATACCTCCGTACGATGAAGTCCCACGCTGACGCATCACATGCCACAAACTAGCGGGTGACCACGGTGGCATGGTCCATGAGCATGGTGTTCGCCTCCTCGAGCTGGGAGGCGCCAAGGCTCGCCCGAAACGTCACATTCAATGACGTGGGAGAGCGGCCTACTCTAGATGGCAGTAGCTCTGGTGCCTCCTCCTCATCGTCAGACTTGTGTTCGACCTCCATCTCGTCGTCCATCATTAGAGGCGGCGGCTCGAGCGACATCGTTGCAAGTGGAGGTGGCACGACACAGGTAATGCAGGTCCAAGTGGTGAGCTTGCGGCGAGGCATGACGGAGGAGGTGGTGGTTAAGATGAACGCCGACGGAGGAGGCTGTGCTCCATGGCGGAGTAAAGGGGCGAGCTTATTAAGCATCTCGGCTGGTGAAAGAACGCCTCGTCGTATTAATCACCAACAACGGGAGACGATCCAGCGTGGGGTGGGAGAGCGGTGGAGCTCAGCGG
The DNA here is from genome assembly GCF_019359855.2 of Lolium perenne. Classification (NCBI taxonomy): domain Eukaryota; kingdom Viridiplantae; phylum Streptophyta; class Magnoliopsida; order Poales; family Poaceae; genus Lolium; species Lolium perenne. The sequence goes on along the minus strand of NC_067245.2, from coordinate 204,345,868 downwards.
AGAGAGCAGACATGTTTCGCCGCAACATCAATAAAGATCAACACCTTGATGGAACGACTCGCCAGGTGGCCATAGGCTTTTCCCACACCTTTGATGCGACTAGTCAATTGGTGGGTGCTCTTTCTAGTGGTGGCATGGACAGCCACCCACGTGCCACCAGAGTGGGGTTGAGCATTAATTCGCGGTTGACCACGTGTGTCGGGCCCACTTGGCACTGGGGCCATCCCGACACGCTACCATTACGAGCAAAACGGTGGCCTTTGTCATTTCACAACGACGGTGTTATTAACAGCGATGTTGGACTAATGAGATGTTGCATTAATCATACGACCCACTTAGCATATTCCTACTAGAGTTCGAATGAGTAGGTTTATGATGTTAACTAGCATGAACAAGGAGCTTGGAGAAGATCATGTACTTGCACTTACAAAAGAAAGGATCGAGCTATAGCTCTTACAAATCCAGCTAGCGAGTGATTGCAGTTTGTTTACTTGGGTGGCGCACGTACGTCGGCCTTCCCACACCCGGCCGGCCGGCCGGCCACGGGCGCATTTACCGGTCATCTTGGCCCCATGCTACTACACACCTCCGTGCACGAGCCAACACATAGATCCCACCGACTTTGACACGGTCTAAACAAGTCCGACACCGTTTATGTTCCGGGTAATTCAGGTGAACATGGTCCAGATCGAGTTCAAAGAGGACTTCTGTTACAGGTCCACCAGCCCGATTGATAGTCCGACTGTCTCTCCGAGTCGGGCTGGTAATCTGCTGCGATGGTATGAACCATACGTACCAGTATATCTGTTTATATATAGTAGTAGTTGTCAACTCCATCCATGGAGTATTAAGCAAATCCTGATTGTCTAAACACCAGCATGGCTCAGGTCGCTGCAGGCAATGGCAGTCACGTCATAGACATCGACGCCGACGACAGCGCCGAACATATGGATCAACCTCCTCTTCCTGATCAGCTTGCCGCTGCAGCCAATCACTGCCACGTAATCGACGTCGTAACCGTCGACACAACTGCCGCCTGTCCGCCGGAGCTTCACGAGTGCGCGGTATGCATGGAGCGTCTCATGTGGGTGGCGGTGGGGCCGTGCGGCCACCACGAGGTCTGCTCCAAGTGCGCGGTCCGAATACGCTCCGTCGACAGCAACCGCCTGTGCTGCATCTGCAGAGCCCCCTGCCCCGCCGTGCTCGTCACCAGGCGGTCTAGAATCAGTGGCGACGGGAAGCTCATATACGGCGACGAGCTGTCGTCGTTTGCGTTGGCCGCTGACGAGGGGCCGGTGGGCAACTACTGGTACCACAAGGCCTCCGCCGCCTACTTCGACGACGAGGGGCAGTACAACGAGGCGCAGAGGGCGTGCTCCGAGATCCAACGCGCTGAGGCGGGAGATGAACAAGATGAGGACGACCAGGAGGAACGATCGTCGGTGTGGCTTCTCATAGTTTATGTAACCACCTGTTTTGCGTGTGGCGTCATGTTTTCCAGCCGTTACATAGCGGGAGGCCACCATTGGAGTCTTAACCTTGCGGTGTTATTAGGGGGCGGCTTTGGCTTTGTAGCGGTGGCATGCCTAATTTGGCTTTTGATGGACCGGCTTCATGTCGATAGAGGTCGGCACTAGTATAAGGTTTTTGCATCTTTCTTTGTACAACAGTAACATGTTCGAAGTTAAAATGTAAGCTCTTGTTTCGTTGGGAGTTAACTATCATAGCTTCGGTCTACAGTTTTCCTTTAGCCTCGTTTACTTCTAGAGAATTTTCCTTTGGTAACGTGATGTTGCTAATCTATTTATGGGCTTTCAGTGTTCGACTGTTGCCACCTCTCAGTGGCCGGATGCCATGGCCGAGCACGAAGTTGAAGTTTCTGTATTTATTTGTCAAGTTGTTGCCTCTAAGTGGATGCCATTTCGACTGTTGCCTCTCAGTAGATGCCATGTTCAACTGTTTCATAAATTTTGCATGACATCAAGTTGTGTAGTTTCTGTATTTATTTGTCTTGTCATGCAAAATTAAACCTTATATTTGCTTGTTAAATGGTTATTGTAAATACATCCATATATCTAGTGCAAAGATTGGATTTTTACTCGAGTCACTATGTCGATGTAGAGGTAAAGTTGTAGTTTTTATTATCTTGCTTAATACACCACAATTCCTCAAAGTAACTAGAGGGCTTCGAAAAAGAACAAAGTCCGTCCCCCTCCCCCTAAATATTTCATTTGGCTCATATCCCCCCCGAACTTTACTTGGCTCTGAAAACCCCCTAAAGTATGAATAATGGTCTACTTAACCCCCTATACCCGGTTCAGAATGTTGGGACAAAATTCTAGGTTGAGGGGGTAAAATAGGCCATTAATGATAGTGAGGGGGGGGGGGGGGTTGTGACTTGTGAGCCAAGTGAAAAGTTTAGGGGGGGGGGGGGGGGAACCGGACTTTGTTCTTGGGAAAATCTAGGAAAATCTGTGGGGGGGGGGGGGGGGGGAGTTGGGACTGCGTGAAAGGACGCGGATACCCTCCATTGATTAGAACGCTTTGGGTGCGGGAGAAGCAGTTGGCAGGAATTGTTCCGCTCCGAACGGGAAAATGGAAACTACACACTTGTGCATGGGGTCCTCTGTGACAGCGAGTGCACGCACCTTGCGGACAATCGACGATTTTTTTAGATGTCATCTTTGTCGGCAAAAATTACGGAAAACTAAAATTGTGAAAAATATTTCATAAGGAATGCAATTCAGCATAGGAATTGCGAGCCGTGACAGTTTTCCAAGGACAATGTTTAATGGGTTCATTCCTACCACTATGAAAAAATGAGAATCTCAAATTTTCCATTTGATCGATGGTCTTGCCATTGCTCACATACAACACTCATCAGTTTTGTCATCCTATCATCTCCACCATTAGTCTATAATCAGTTTTGCACTATGACCGACTCGAATCTCAGTTTTGCCGATTGAAACCTTAATTTTTCCACTGCTTCATAACAACACTTCTCGGTTTGCCATTTCGCCATCTCAATTGTTAGTTTATAACCATTTTTTCCATTCCAGGTTCTCCAAATATTTTTCTTTATTTTACATCTGAATGATTGGTTGGACCTACATGTCATCACTTTCAACAAATCCAAATCAATAATTCACTATGCAATGGTGTCTCCAATTGCCCGCAAAATGCCACACCACGGTGTCTTAGTCCACCCACCAACGTTGAACAGTATTGGGAAAGTGGCCACATCTATCCACCAACATGAGCGTGAAGCGGGATATGACCCAATTGAAGAAGCAGCCCATCGCTCCTTAGTTGTTGCAAGTGCTTCCTCGAGATTTTTCTTGTAGAACTCCTTTGAATTCTTATCACAATTTGCGGCATGTCGTTACTCAATAACATACCTTACAAGGGTAGCAATAGATATTATGCTAGCATTCTCATTAGCGATCTCTTACTCATCAAATTCATACTAAATTAATTCCTGCATATGACCAAAAACAGTTTGTATACCAAATGTAGAAATTTGTGGAGACGTGCCTTTGTATAAAGAACATTACATGGCTCTTTGTTGTTATTTCTAAATGTTGAATGCTTGCACCTTTGACCAATTAAATGCATTTACATCTGCCTCCACTCTTCAAATGGCAAAACTCATTATAGACTAATGGTGGAGATGGTGAAATGGCAAAATCGAGGAGTGTTGTAACTGAGTAATTGCAAGATTGAGGTTTCCATCGGTCAAATGAAAATCTGAGATTCACGTTGGTCATAGTGGCAAAAATGATAAAATCCCTTTAATTGGCCAAGGATGAATGAACGAGGCTGCTTAGCAGTAACTAGATAAGTAAATCAAGATACGGGTTTGTGAAATAGATTTGACATGGCCGAGAGTTAAAGTACTAATTGTCGACATCACCGTATCTAAAACATTGGGGGAGTCCATCTACTACTACTCACTCCGTCCCAGAATAAACGTCGTGGGTTAGTCTAGATTCGCATGTATATATGAAATTAAAATATGTCTAGATACATATAAATCTGAAAAATTTTGGGAGACTTATTTTAGAATGAAGGGAGTATATGTTTAAAATAATTCGATCAAAGTTTTTTAGAACAATAACGCATTTCACTAATAGAAAATCAAGTTTTTTACTTCAGTAAATAAACGTGGAAAGTAATAGATAGATCATCAAAAAAATGTTGTTTTCGACACTTTCTATGTAGAATCTTAAAGGATATAAAAGTACAAAAATATCCCTAGAGATTCCTATAGATTTAGTGCAAATGGGATTTGGTGGTCTTTTTCTCATTTCTTTTCTATCAAGAAATTTAATGTGCAGGTGTATTCCAAAGATTATCTTCGACAGAAAATTAATTTGCAATACAAAGTAACATGACCAAGAAGTGCTCCAATTTCAATATTAACATGTGTTGTGGATTGTAATTCACATGTTGTTATGTCAACAGATATAAATCATCCCAAGACCTCCCTGGAAACAAACCATGTAAATAAATAAAAGTAATAGTATTGAAAAATATGATTTACATTAAACATAACTCAGATTTTTAATTTGTATATGTACAAATATTTATCAAAAAAACACACCTACTAACTAAGTAGGTGTCCAAGGCATATGGTAGGGCCACGTGTCACGTGGGCCCCCACCCAGCCTGCATGGTACGAGGGACGAGGATCAGTGTAAGGAAGATCTTTGGATCTACGGAAGGAACCCAACCCAAATCTAAGGTGAAATACACACATACTACAAAAAAGGAGGAGATCAACAATGCAGGGGTGGAATCAATTACTAGAGAACATATACCAAGCCTAGTATAGGTTAATACGGAACTCGCCATGTCATATTCTTACCGCATCGGGTCCTTCATTGTAAACCATGTACTTGTGTTCACCATTTCATTATTGTTCAAAGGAGGTAGTAGAGATTTTCATCATCAATATCCGGAAAGCCCAACCTTGAGTGAAATTAACATGCATGAGTAGTGCTCCAATTTCATTGTGAATTGCATCATGTAATTCACATGTTGTTATTTTCTTCTCAAAGGATGTAAAAAATGAGAAAACATGTTATAAATAAAACTATTAATATTGACTAACCATAATCCATCCTTTTAGGTTTGTGTAGGTGCACATATTTATGAAACATGCCATCTACTAAGTGTTGGAATTTTGGTCCAAAATAGCCCAGTCCAATTTTTCCATTCCAATAATTCCTGAAAATCCTAGAGGCCCATGTAGCTCATTCATGCATGGCAAGAGGTGGGACAAATGTTTAGTCCCACATTGCTAGTTGAGAGAGAGCTGGAGTGGTTTATAAGGAGAGCTGTTCTAGCACTTGTATGTGAGTGAGAACAAGAGGGAATCCTCGCGCACTCCTCCTCCTCCTCGCTCGCTCGTTCGTCACGACACGCCGCGGGTTGCGGAAATGCCTCGAGCCGAGAGCTTCTCTATCTTTTTGCCGCGCGTGAATGGGAAATAATCTGAACGGTTGCACAAATCTGAAACGAATTTTTGCTAGTGGGTTTTTATTAGGGCCGTTCGGCTCTGGCTGCTGTCTCTTCGGTTCGCCTCCCACTGACTGTTCGTTTCATCTCCCGTCGCCATCTGTTCGCCTGCCTGCCCGTGCCTATAAAAGGGAGGTCGCTCCTCACCTCACGTACAGGTTCTTGCAAACGCTTTCCATAGCACTGCGCTGCTACAGGTTCTTCTCCATCCCGTCTTGCGGCATGCACCGCGATCCGGGACAGTAGGCCTCTGAAACCCCGCTTCTTCAAGTCCTGTACGGGAGAAGGGCGATAAGGTTTTTGGGGAGCGCTATCAGCGCGACTACTGACTTCATCATGGACTTCGACGACCACTTCCCCAACGAGGACTTCTTCCCCGACATCAGCAGTCTCTACCTCGACGACATGGCTGAAAACGACAACGTCAATGCCAACGCGGGCGCACAGCTGTATGGTGTTTTCTTTCATCTTGTTCAGATCACCACCATGCTATCTATTTGTGTCGCACCTATAATATATGGATCAATTTCTCCGAATGTGTTTCCATTATCTTTCTTCTCCTACATACATTGTTTATTTTCCATTAATCTAGTCATGTTTTTCTTGCGGTCTACTTTGTATAAATTACTTGGTAAATTGCTAATCTTCTCAACAATCCAAAAACCTTATTATAGGCAATTTACCCCAAGTGGCTTTGTCGCATCTGTGAAGCCGCCCCTTTTTGAGGGTACTCACTACAAGAGATGGCGCGCGAGAGCAGTTCTCTGGTTTGAAAACATGAACTGCTATGACACCATTCTTGGCAAGCCTGAGGGAGAGCTTACTCCTGCTCAGGAGCAAGTTTTTCAGAAAACTGACAGACTGTTCAGGGCTGCTCTGTTATCTGTACTTGGAGAACATTATTGAACCCTATATGTCCTTTACTAATGGCAAGGACATGTGGGCTCCTCTCGAGGCCAAGTTTGGGGTCTCGGATGCAGGCAGTGAATTGTACATCATGGAGCAATTTTGTGACTTCAAGATGACTGGTGATCGCTCAGTTGTTGAGCAGGCTCATGAGATACAGGCACTGGCCAAGGAGCTTGAGTACTTCTCCTGTGTGTTACCGGACAAGTTTGTTGTCGGAAGCATTATTGCCAAGCTGCCTCCTTCATGGAGGAATTTTGCTACTTCCCTAAAACACAAGAGACAATAGTTCACTGCTTCGGATCTCATTGGGACTCTTGATGTGGAAGAAAAGGCGAGGGCAAAAGACACACTTGCTCGTGGTGCTGAGGGTGGTTCAAGTGCCAACTTGGTACAGAAAAAGAACTTCCAATCCCACAAGTTCAAGAACAAGGGCAAGTTTGATGGCAAGAGCAAGTTCAACTGGAAGAACAAGCCCTCACAGTCCACTACTTTCAAGAAGAAGACTGATAAGAAGAAAGGTTCATGTCATGTGTGCGGTGATCCTGAGCATTGGGCTCCTAGCTGCCCCAACCGTTATGACAGGCGCCGGCATGGGAAGGGCGGCAAGACCGCCAATGTTGTCATGGGCGATGTTGATATGAAGGATGTTGGGTATGGTATATTACCTACTGTTCTTTCATTATGTCATTCTCCTGATTGGTGGATTGACACGGGCGCTAACGTACATGTTTGTTCTGACATTTCCATGTTTTCTTCATATCAGAACAGAGGGACTCAGTCCGTGCTGATGGGGAACGGCTCGCATGCTTCTGTTCATGGTGTTGGTACGGTCGATCTGAAGTTCACTTCGGGAAAGACCGTGCGACTGAAGAACGTGCATCATGTTCCCTCAATAAATAAGAATCTTATTAGCGGATTGATACGTCTCCGACGTATCGATAATTTCTTATGTTCCATGCCACATTATTGATGATATCTACATGTTTTATGCATACTTTATGTCATATTTATGCATTTTCCGGAACTAACCTATTGACGAGATGCCGAAGGGCCAGTTGTTGTTTTCTGCTGTTTTTGGTTTCAGAAATCCTAGTAAGGAAATATTCTCGGAATCGGACGAAATCAACGCCCAGCATCTTAGGATCACACGAAGCTTCTAGAACACCCGAGAGTCGCCAGAGAGGGGCCACAGGGCCCCCAGACGACAGGGTGGCGCGGCCCAGGCCTTGGCCGCGCCCCCCTAGTGTGTCGTCGCCTCGTCGACCTTCCGACTCCACCTCTTCGCCTATATAAAGGTCCCTGACCTAAATCTTCGATACAAAAATCCACGGTACGAGAAACCATCCAGAGCCGCCGCCATCGCGAAGCCAAGATCTGGGGGACAGGAGTCTCTGTTCCGGCACGCCGCCGAGACGGGGAAGTTCCCCCGGAAGGCTTCTCCATCGACACCGCTGCCATCTCCACTGCCATCTTCATCACCGCTGCTGTCTCCCATGAGGAGGGAGTAGTTCTCCATCGAGGCTAAGGGCTGTACCGGTAGCTATGTGGTTAATCTCTCTCCTATGTACTTCAATACAATAATCTCATGAGCTGCCTTACATGATTGAGATTCATATGATGATGCTTGTAATCTAGATGTCATTATGCTAGTCAAGTGAATTTTACTTATGTGATCTCCGGAGACTCCTTGTCCCACGTGTGTAAAGGTGACAGTGTGTGCACCGTGTGGGTCTCTTAGGTTATATTTCACAGAATACTTATTCACTGTTATGAATGGCATAGTGAAGTGCTTGTTTATATCTCTTTATGATTGCAATGTGTTTGTATCATAATTTATCTGTGTGCTACTCTAGTGATGTTATTAAAGTAGTCTATTCCTCCTGCACGGGGTAAAGGTGACAGTGTGTGCATCGTGTAGTACTTGGCGTAGGTTATGATTGTGATCTCTTGTAGATTATGAAGTTAACTATTGCTATGATAGTATTGATGTGATCTATGCCTCCTTTCGTAGCGTGAAGGTAACAGTGTGCATGCTATGTTAGTACTTGGTTTAGTTGTGTTGATCTGTCATGCACTCTAAGGTTATTTAAATATGAACATCAAATATTGTGGAGCTTGTTAACTCCGGCATTGAGGGTTCGTGTAATCCTACACAGTTAGTGGTGTTCATCATCCAACAAGAGGGTGTAGAGTCTAGCATCTATCTATTTATTCTGTTATGTGATCAATGTTGAGAGTGTCCACTAGTGAAAGTATGATCCCTAGGCCTTGTTCCTAAATACTGCTATCGCTGCTTGTTTACTGTTCTACTGCATCTGTACTGTCCGCAATATTACCACCATCAACCACACGCCAGTCCTGGGCAGCAAAGCACTTTTCTGGCGCCCTTACTACTGCTCATACTTATTCATACCACCTGTATCTCACTATCTCTTCGCCGAACTAGTGCACCTATACATCTGACAAGTGTATTAGGTGTGTTGGGGACACAAGAGACTTCTTGCTTTGTGGTTGCAGGGTTGCTTGAGAGGGATATCTTTGACCTCTTCCTCCCTGAGATCGATAAACCTTGGGTGATCCACTTAAGGGAAACTTGCTGCTGTTCTACAAACCTCTGCTCTTGGAGGCCCAACACTGTCTACAAGAATAGAAGCTCCCGTAGACATCAAGCACTTTTCTGGCGCCGTTGCCGGGGAGGAAAGGTAAAAGGCACTCATACTCCGGTTCCAGGTAACTAAGTACTTTTCTGGCGCCATTGTGTGTGTGCTCGAAGCTATTTCCTTTAGATCCTGCAATTGCATCTTTTTGTTTCTTGTTTACACTAGTAAGGCATAATGGACAACAATGAGCTTCTTATTCTATTTCCTGAGTTAAGACATGGATGGTTTGATCCGAAAATTAAAAAACCCATGGAACATATTAGTATGAACACTTTGAACACCATTGTTGCTAATGATATGGAAAATTCTAAGCTTGGGGAAGCTGGTTTTGATGAGCATGATCTTTTTAGTCCCCCAAGCATTGAGGAGAAAATTTACTTTGATGATACTTTACCTCCTATATATGATGATTATAATGATAGTAGCCTTTTGGTGCCACCTGTTATGGAGGATAAATTTGATTATGAATACAATATGCCTCCTATATTTGATGATGAGAATAATAATAGCTACTTTGTTGAATTTGCTCCCGCTATTACTAATAAAATTGATTATGCTTATGTGGAGAGTAATAATTTTATGCATGAGACTCATGATAAGAATGCTTTATGTGATAGTTATATTGTTGAGTTTGCTCATGATGCTACTGAAAGTTATTATGAGAGAGGAAAATATGGTTGTAGAAATTTTCATGTTACTAAAACACCTCTCTATGTGCTGAAATTGTTGAAGTTACACTTGTTCTATCTTCCTATGCTTGTTACTTTGCTTTTCATGAACTTGTTTATTTACAAGATTCCTATGCATAGGAAGTGGGTTAGACTTAAATGTGTTTTGAATTTGCTTTTTGATGCTCTCTTTTTCTTCAACTCTTATTTCTTGCGAGTGCATCATTAAAACTGCTGAGTCTTAATGGCTATAAAGAAAGAACTTCTTGGGAGATAACCCATGTGTTTATTTTACTACAGCACTTTTGTTTTATATTTGAGTTTTGGAAGTTGTTACTACTGTAGCAACCTCTCCTTATCTTAGTTTTGTTGCATTGTTGTGCCAAGTAAAGTCTTTGATAGTAAGGTTCATACTAGATTTGGATTACTGCGCAGAAACAGATTTCTTGCTGTCACGAATCTGGGCCTAATTCTCTGTAGGCAGCTCAGAAAATTATGCCAATTTAGTTGAGTGATCCTCAGATATGTACGTAACTTTCATTCAATTTGAGCATTTTCATTTGATCAAGTCTGGTGCCTCAATAAAATTCGTCTTTACGGACTGTTCTGTTTTGACAGATTCTGCCTTTTATTTCGCATTGCCTCTTTTGCTATGTTGAATGGATTTCTTTGTTCCATTAACTTTCAGAAGCTTTGGGCGATGTCCAGAAATGTTAAGAATGATTTTGTCACCTCTGAACATGTGAATTTTTGATTATGCACTAACCCTCTAATGAGTTTGTTTTGAGTTTGGTGTGGAGGAAGTTTTCAAGGGTCAAGAGAGGAGGATGATACAATATGATCAAGAAGAGTGAAAGATCTAAGCTTGGGGATGCCCCGGTGGTTCATCCCTGCATATTTCAAGAAGACTCAAGCGTCTAAGCTTGGGGATGCCCAAGGCATCCCCTTCTTCATCGACAACATTATCAGGTTCCTTCTCTTGAAACTATATTTTTATTCGGCCACATCTTATGTACTTTACTTGGAGCGTCTGTTTGTTTTTGTTTTTGTTTTTGTTTGAATAAATGCTTGAGTGGGAGAGAGACACGCTCCGCTGGTTCATATGAACACATGTGTTCTTAGCTTTTAATTTTCATGGCGAAGGTTGAAACTGCTTCGTTAATTGTTATATGGTTGGAAACGGGAAATGCTACATGTAGTAATTGCTAAAATGTCTTGGATAATGTGATACTTGGCAATTGTTGTGCTCATGTTTAAGCTCTTGCATCATATACTTTGCACCTATTAATGAAGAAATACATAGAGCTTGCTAAAATTTGGTTTGCATAATTGGTCTCTCTAAGGTCTAGATAATTTCTAGTATTGAGTTTGAACAACAAGGAAGACGGTGTAGAGTCTTATAATGTTTACAATATGTCTTTTATGTGAGTTTTGCTGCACCGGTTCATCCTTGTGTTTGTTTCAAATAACCTTGCTAGCCTAAACCTTGTATTGAGAGGGATTACTTCTCATGCATCCAAAATCCTTGAGCCAACCACTATGCCATTTGCGTCCACCATACCTACCTACTACATGGTATTTCTCCGCCATTCCGAAGTAAATTGCTTGAGTGCTACCTTTAAAATTTCCATCCTTTATCTTTGCAATATATAGCTCATGGGACAAATAGCCTAAAAACTATTGTGGTATTGAATATGTACTTATGCATTTTATTTCTTATAAGTTGCTTGTTGTGCGATAACCATGTTCCTGGGGACACCATCAACTACTCTTTGTTGAATATCATGTGAGTTGCTATGCATGTCCGTCTTGTCTGAAGTAAGGGCGATTTACCATGAGTTGAATGGTTTGAGCATGCATACTGTTAGAGAAGAACATTGGGCCGCTAACTAAAGCCATGATCCATGGTGGAAGTTTCAGTTTTGGACAAATATCCTCAATATCATATGAGAAAATTAATTGTTGTTGAATGCTTATGCATTAAAGAGGAGTCCATTATCTGTTGTCTATGTTGTCCCGGTATGGATGTCTAAGTTGAGAATAATCAATAGCGAGAAATCCAATGCGAGCTTTCTCCTTAGACCTTTGTACAGGCGGCATAGAGGTACCCCTTTGTGACACTTGGTTAAAACATATGTATTGCGATGATAATCCATGTAATCCAAGCTAATTAGGACAAGGTGCGGGCACTATTAGTATACTATGCATGAGGCTTGCAACTTGTAAGATATAATTTACATAACACATATGCTTTATTACTACCGTTGACAAAATTGTTTCTTGTTTTCAAAACCAAAGCTCTAGCACAAATATAGCAATCAATGCTTCCCTCTGCGAAGGGCCATTCTTTTACTTTTATGTTGAGTCAGTTCACCTATTTCTCTCCACCTCAAGAAGCAAACACTTGTGTGAACTGTGCATTGATTCCTACATACTTGCATATTGCACTTGTTATATTACTTTACATTGACAACTATCCATGAGATATACATGTTACAAGTTGAAAGCAACCGCTCAAACTTAATCTTCCTTTGTGTTGCTTCAATACCTTTACTTTGAATTATTGCTTTATGAGTTAACTCTTATGCAAGACTTATTGATGCTTGTCTTGAAGTACTATTCATGAAAAGTCTTTGCTATATGATTCATTTGTTTACTCATGTCATTTATATTGTTTTGATCGCTGCATTCATTACATATGCTTACAATAGTATGATCAAGGTTATGATGGCATGTCACTCCAGAAATTATCTTTGTTATCGTTTACCTGCTCGGGACGAGCAGAAACTAAGCTTGGGGATGCTGATACGTCTCCGATGTATCGATAATTTCTTATGTTCCATGCCACATTATTGATGATATCTACATGTTTTATGCATACTTTATGTCATATTTATGCATTTTCCGGAACTAACCTATTGACGAGATGCCGAAGGGCCAGTTGTTGTTTTCTGCTATTTTTGGTTTCAGAAATCCTAGTAAGGAAATATTCTCGGAATCGGACGAAATCAACGCCCAGCATCTTAGGATCACACGAAGCTTCCAGAACACCCGAGAGTCGCCAGAGAGGGGCCACATGGCCCCCAGACGACAGGGTGGCGCGGCCCAGGCCTTGGCCGCGCCCCCCCTAGTGTGTCGTCGCCTCGTCGACCTTCCGACTCCGCCTCTTCGCCTATATAAAGGTCCCTGACCTAAATCTTCGATACGAAAAGCCACGGTACGAGAAACCATCCAGAGCCGCCGCCATCGCGAAGCCAAGATCTGGGGGACATGAGTCTCTGTTCCGGCACGCCGCCGGGATGGGGAAGTGCCCCCGGAAGGCTTCTCCATCGACACCGCTGCCATCTCCACCGCCATCTTCATCACCGCTGCTGTCTCCCATGAGGAGGGAGTAGTTCTCCATCGAGGCTAAGGGCTGTACCGGTAGCTATGTGGTTAATCTCTCTCCTATGTACTTCAATACAATAATCTCATGAGCTGCCTTACATGATTGAGATTCATATGATGATGCTTGTAATCTAGATGGCATTATGCTAGTCAAGTGAATTTTACTTATGTGATCTCCGGAGACTCCTTGTCCCACGTGTGTAAAGGTGACAGTGTGTGCACCGTGTGGATCTCTTAGGCTATATTTCACAGAATACTTATTCACTGTTATGAATGGCATAGTGAAGTGCTTATTTATATCTCTTTATGATTGCAATGTGTTTGTATCACAATTTATCTGTGTGCTACTCTAGTGATGTTATTAAAGTAGTCTACTCCTCCTGCACGGTGTAAAGGTGACAGTGTGTGCATCGTGTAGTACTTGGCGTAGGTTATGATTGTGATCTCTTGTAGATTATGAAGTTAACTATTGCTATGATAGTATTGATGTGATCTATGCCTCCTTTCGTAGCGTGAAGGTAACAGTGTGCATGCTATGTTAGTACTTGGTTTAGTTGTGTTAATCTGTCGTGCACTCTAAGGTTATTTAAATATGAACATCGAATATTGTGGAGCTTGTTAACTCCGGCATTGAGGGTTCGTGTAATCCTACACAGTTAGTGGTGTTCATCATCCAACAAGAGGGTGTCGAGTCTAGCATCTATCTATTTATTCTGTTATGTGATCAATGTTGAGAGTGTCCACTAGTGAAAGTATGATCCCTAGGCCTTGTTCCTAAATACTGCTATCGCTGCTTGTTTACTGTTCTACTGCATATGTACTGTCCGCAATATTACCACCATCAACCACACGCCAGTCCTGGGCAGCAAAGCACTTTTCTGGCGCCGTTACTACTGCTCATACTTATTCATACCACCTGTATCTCACTATCTCTTTGCCGAACTAGTGCACCTATACATCTGACAAGTGTATTAGGTGTGTTGGGGACACAAGAGACTTCTTGCTTTGTGGTTCCAGGGTTGCTTGAGAGGGATATCTTTGACCTCTTCCTCCCTGAGATCGATAAACCTTGGGTGATCCACTTAAGGGAAACTTGCTGCTGTTCTACAAACCTCTGCTCTTGGAGGCCCAACACTGTCTACAAGAATAGAAGCTCCCGTAGACATCACGGATCCCTTCTATGTCGTGATGGCTACAAGATTGTTTTCGAGTCCAATAAGTTTGTACTTTCTAAGTTTAGTACTTTTATTGGTAAAGGATATGAGTGCGGAGGTTTATTCCACCTGTCACTGTCAGATGTTTGTAATAAAGTTGTGAATCATGTTTCGTATGATCTTATATCAAATGTCTGGCATTCACGTCTTTGTCATGTTAATTTTGGTTGCATGACGCGATTATAAAAATTAGATTTAATACCAAAATTCACTTATGCCAAAGGATCGAAATGCTTAGCATGCGTGCAAGCAAAACAACCTCGCAAGTCACATACGACTGCAGAGGTGAGAAATTTGGCACCACTAGAGCTCATACACTCTGATCTTTGTGAGATGAATGGTGTATTAACAAAAGGTGGAAAGAAATACTTCATGACATTGATCGATGACTCTACGAGATATTGTCATGTGTATCTTCTGAAGACAAAAGATGAGGCTTTGAGCTTCTTCAAAATTTATAAAGCTGAAGCAGAAAACCAACTTGATCGAAAGATTAAGAGGCTAAGGTCTGATCGAGGTGGAGAGTATTTTTCCAATGAGTTTGATTCCTTTTGTGCGGAACATGTTATAATTCATGAGAGGACGCCTCCCTACTCACCCCAGTCAAATGGAGTAGCCTAAAGAAAGAACCGAACTCTAACAGATCTGGTTAATGCCATGTTAGACACATCGGGTCTCTCTAAGGAATGGTGGGGGGAGGTACTGTTGACCGCGTGTCATGTCCTAAACCGAGTTCCCACAAAGAACAAAGAAATTACTCCATTTGAGGAATGGGAAAAGAAAAGGTTAAAATTCTCTTACCTACGAACATGGGGTTGTTTAGCGAAAGTGAATGTGCCGATCCCCAAGAAGCGCAAGCTTGGACCAAAAACTGTAGATTGTGTCTTTCTGGGATATGCTTTTCGTAGCATTGGTTATAGATTTTTAATAGTAAAATCTGAGCTATCCGACATGCACGTTGGCACAATCATGGAGTCGAATGACGCGACTTTCTTTGAGGATATTTTTCCTATGAAAAATGTTTCTAGCTCATCAAATCAGGAGATACCTAACTTATCTAGTTAGGAATTTGTTACAATTCCTGAACCTACTATTCCCTTAGAACACCTTCAAGATCCCGAGAAAGATGATAATGAAATTCCTAAAAGGAGCAAGAGACAAAGGACTGCAAAATCTTTTGGTGATGATTTCGTTGTGTATCTCGTAGATGATACTCCCACTTCTATTTCAGAAGCCTATGCATCTCCTGATGCTGACTACTGGAAGGAAGCTGTCCGAAGTGAAATGGATTCCATTTTAGCCAATGGAACTTGGGAGATCACTGACCGTCCTTATGGTTTCAAACATGTAGG
Organism: Lolium perenne; assembly: GCF_019359855.2. NCBI lineage: Eukaryota > Viridiplantae > Streptophyta > Magnoliopsida > Poales > Poaceae > Lolium > Lolium perenne. Next base: position 204,330,158 of record NC_067245.2, on the reverse strand, counting down.
ATGCAAATGGGTGTTTAAGAAGAAACTAAGGCCAGATGGTACTATTGAAAAGTACAAGGCAAGACTTGTGGCCAAGGGTATACCCAAAAGGAAGGAGAAGACTTCTTTGACACTTACTCACTTGTGGCTAGGTTGATCACTATTCGAGTACTACTTTCTCTGGCCGCCTCACATGGTCTTCTCGTTCATCAAATGGACGTCAAGACAGCTTTCCTAAATGGAGAGTTGGACGAGGAAATTTATATGGATCAACCAGATGGTTTTGTAGTAAATGGTCAAGAAGGAAAGGTGTGCAAGTTGTTGAAGTCTTTATATGGTCTTAAACAAGCACCAAAGCAATGGCACGAGAAATTTGATAAAACCTTAACCGGTAAAGGTGCTTTGTTGTAAACGAAGCGGACAAATGTGTGTACTATCGCCATGGTGGGGGCGAGGGAGTCATTCTGTGTTTATATGTTGATGACATATTGATTTTTGGGACCAACCTTAATGTGATTAAGGAGGTCAAGGACTTTATATCTCAGTCTTTTGAGATGAAGGATTTAGGAGTGGCTGATGTTATCTTGAACATCAAGCTAATGAGAGATGATGATGGTGGGATCACTTTGCTTCAATCTCACTATGTTGAAAAGGTCTTGAGTCATTTTGGGTATAGCGATTGCAAGACTTCTCCAACACCATACGATCCTAGTGTGATACTTCGAAAGAATCGAGGCACTGCTAGAAATCAACTTACATACTCTCAAATAATTGTCTCTCTTATGTATTTAACTAGCGCTACGAGGCCTGACATTGCTTTTGCTGTAAACAAATGATACGTCTCCGACGTATCGATAATTTATTATGTTCCATGCCACATTATTGATGATATCTACATGTTTTATGCATACTTTATGTCATTATTATGCGTTTTCCGGAACTAACCTATTGACGAGATGCCGAAGGGCCAGTTCCTGTTTTCTGCTGTTTTTGGTTTCAGAAATCCTAGTAAGGAAATATTCTCGGAATCGGACGAAATCAACGCCCAGCATCTTAGAAATACACGAAGCTTCCAGAACACCCGGGAAGGACCAGAGGTGGGCCACAGGGGCCCCAGGAGGGTGGCTGGCGCGGCCCAAGCCCTGGCCGCACCGCCATACCCCCTCACCGCCTCGTCGCCCCTCCGACTCCGCCTCTTCGCCTATATAAAGGTCCTCGACCTAAAACCTCGAGACGGAAAAGCCACGGTACGAGAAACCTTCCAGAGCCGCCACCATCGCGAAGCCAAGATCTGGGGGACAGGAGTCTCTGTTCCGGCACGCCGCCGGGACGGGGAAGTGCACCCGGAAGGCATCTCCATTGACACCACCGCCATCTTCATCACCGCTGCTGTCTCCCATGAGGAGGGAGTAGTTCTCCATCGAGGCTCGGGGCTGTACCGGTAGCTATGTGGTTAATCTCTCTCCTATGTACTTCAATATAATGATCTCATGAGCTGCCTTACATGATTGAGATTCATATGAGTTTTGTATCACAATTCATCTATGTGCTACTCTAGTGATGTTATTAAAGTAGTCTATTCCTCCACCATGATGTAATTTTGGCAGTGTGTGCATCATGAAGTACTTGGTTTATGCTATGATTGTGATCTCTTGTAGATTATGAAGTTAACTATTACTATGATGGTATTGATGCGATCTATTCCTCCTTTCATAGTGTGATGGTAGAAGTGTGCATGCTATGTTAGTACTTGGTTTGGTTGTGTTGATCTATCTTGCACTCTAAGGTTATTTAAATATGAACATTGAATATTGTGGAGCTTGTTAACTCCGGCATTGAGGGTTCGTGTAATCCTACACAATGGTGTTCATCATCCAACAAGAGGGTGTAGAGTAGTCCTATTATGTGATTATTGTTGAGAGTGTCCACTAGTGAAAGCAGGATCCCTAGGCCTTGTTCCTAAATACTGCTATTATCGCTGCTTGTTTACTGTTCTGCTGTTTTACTACTGTCTGCAATATTACCACCATCAATCACACGCCTGTCCTGGGCAAAGCACTTTTCTGGTGCCGTTGCTACTGCTCATACTTATTTATACCACCTGTATTTCACTATCTCTTCGCCGAACTAGTGCACCTATTAGGTGTGTTGGGGACACAAGAGACTTCTTGCTTTGTGGTTGCAGGGTTGCATGAGAGGGATATCTTTGACCTCTTCCTCCCTAAGATCGATAAACCTTGGGTGATCCACTTAAGGGAAACTTGCTGCTGTTCTACAAACCTCTGCTCTTGGAGGCCCAACACTGTCTGCAAGAATAGAAGCTCCCGTAGACATCAAGCACTTTTCTGGCGCCGTTGCCGGGGAGGAAAGGTAAAAGGCACTCATACTTCGGTTCCAGGTAACAGTACTTTTCTGGCGCCGTTGTGTGTGTGCTCGAAGCTATTTCCTTTAGATCCTGCAATTGCATCTTTTTGTTTCTTGTTTACACTAGTAAGGCATAATGGAAAACAACAAAAATATGAGAGATCTTTATGAACTTTATCTTGAATTAGGATATGATGTGTTTGAAGAGAGAATTAAAAAACCCATGGAACTTTATATGCATGCTAATGGGAATGTTATTAATATGAATGCTTTGAACACTATTGTTGCTAATGCTATGGAAAATTCTAATCTTGGGGAGGTCGGTTTTGATGAAAATGATCTCTTTAGCCCTCCGGGTGTTGAGGAGAAAGTTTATGTTGATTATGATATGCCTCCCATATATGATGATTATAATGATGATAGTCTTTTGTTGCCGCCTGTTATGGACGATAAATTTGATTATGATTACAATATGCCTCCTATATTTGATGATGAGAATAATAATGATAGCTACTTTGTTGAATTTGCTCCCACTACAACTAATAAAATTGATTATGCTTATGTGGAGAGTAATAATTTTATGCATGAGACTCATGATAAGAATGCTTTATGTGATAGTTATATTGTTGAGTTTGCTCATGATGCCACTGGATATTATTATGAGAGAGGAAAATATGGTTGTAGAAATTTTCATGTTACTAAAACACCTCTCTATATGCTTAAAATCTTGAAGCTGCACTTGTTTTATCCTTCTATGCTTGTTGCATTATGCTTCTTGAACTTGTTTATTTACAAGATTCCTTTTCATAGGAAGCATGTTAGACTTAAATGTGTTTTTAATTTGCCTCTTGATGCTCTCTTTTGCTTCAAATACTATTTCTTGCGAGTGCATCATTAAAACTGCTGAGCCCATCTTAATGGCTAAAAAGAAAGAACTTCTTGGGAGATAACCCATGTGTTTATTTTGCTACAGTACTTTGTTTTATATTTGTGTCTTGGAAGTTGTTTACTACTGTAGCAACCTCTCCTTATCTTAGTTTTGTGTTTTGTTGTGCCAAGTAAAGTCGTTGATAGTAAGGTTCATACTAGATTTGGATTACTGCGCAGAAATAGATTTCTTTGCTGTCATGAATCTGGGCAAAATTCTCTGTAGGTAACTCAGAAAATTATGCCAATTTACGTGAGTGATCCCCAGATATGTACGCAACTTTCATTAAATTTGAGCATTTTCATTTGAGCAAGTATGGTGCCTCAATAAAATTCGTTTTTACGGACTGTTCTGTTTTGACAGATTCTGCCTTTTATTTCGCATTGCCTCTTTTGCTGTGTTGGATGGATTTCTTTATTCCATTAACTTCCAGTAGCTTTGGGCAATGTCCAGAAGTGTCAAGAATGATTGTGTCACCTCTGAACATGTGAGTTTTTGATTATGCACTAACCCTCTAATGAGTTTGTTTCGAGTTTGATGTGAAGGAAGTTTTCAAGGGTCAAGAGAGGAGGATGATATACTATGATCAAGAAGAGTGAAAAGTCTAAGCTTGGGGATGCCCCAATGGTTCATCCCTGCATATTTCAAGAAGACTCAAGCATCTAAGCTTGGGGATGCCCAAGGCATCCCCTTCTTCATCGACAAATTATCAGGTTCCTTCTCTTGAAACTATATTTTTATTCCGTCACATCTTATGTGCTTTGCTTGGAGCGTCGGTTTGTTTTTGTTTTTGTTTTGTTTGAATAAAATGGATCCTAGCATTCTTTGTGTGGGAGAGAGACACGCTCCGCTGTAGCATATGGACAAGTATGTCCTTAGGCTTTACTCATAATATTCATGGCGAAGTTTCTTCTTTGTTAAATTGTTGTATGGTTGAAAACGGGAAATGTTGCATGTGGTAGTGTATAATAAAATACTTGTAGAACATTGAGCTTTGATAACTTGATTCTTTGCAAATGTTTTGAGGTATTTAGATGGTAAGGCTTGCTGGATAAATAAGTTAAAATTAGTAGTGGATTGTTATCTTTAAGCTTGTGCCGTACTACAAACTCTATTTAAATAGTTGAAGGCGTAGTTGGACTTGATAGCTTTCCATGTCTGAGAGTTCATCGTAATAACTAAGTTGTGTTGAAGGTCGAGGGAGCTAGCGGGGTACTTGTGCCACCGTGAACGGCCCTCCTTGGAGTAAATTTTAATCATGCTCTTAATGATGAACCTGCTAGTTGTTTGCAATAAGCTTGTGAGTTCTTTTTGACTAATGTTAAGCTACGGTTTTTGGCACTTCCACCATCCAAATTTGCTAGCCTCTTCGGTACTGTGCATTGCCTTTTGCTCACATTGAGAATTAAGCATACTTCGCCGGTACATCCAAACCCGTGGGAGAACTTTCTCTTGTTCTCCTACACATAAGCCCATACATCTCCTCAAAACAGCCACCATACCTACCTACCACAGCATTTCCATAGCTGTTCCGAGATATATTGCCATGCAACATCCATTTTTACATTACATGCCATGTTGTCATTTATTATTTATATATTGCTTTGCATGATCATATACAGCTGATGTGTGGTTTACCCATGATACGCTAGATCATTGCACATCCTGCTACACTGGCAGAGGCATACAGTTTCATACATCATGCTTCATCCATTATGAGTTATTTGTACCAGAAAGTGTGTTGTCATATTAGGATGTTGCCCCTAAAAATGAAAAGAGCCATGGAGGCCATCAAAAAGAAAAAAAAAAGAGAAAAGAAAGAAAAAAAAGAAAGAAAAAAAAGAAAAAAAAAGAAAAAAGGAAAAAAGAGAATAAAGAAAAAGGGGGCAGCATTACTATCTTTTATCCACACTTGTGCTCATGTTTTAGCACCCGCATTATTCATAGTCATCATTTGTGCTCATGTTTAGCACCTACATTCATATGAGAGAGTTTTCATGTTTTACTAGTATAACTATGTGGGGAATTTACACTATAGAACTTGGGTTGTATATTCCAATGATGAGCCTCCTCAAAAGTGCTCTAGGTCTTCGTGAGCAACCAAGTTGGATGCACCCCCACTAGTTCCATTGGAGAGCTTTCATACACATATAGCTCTATGTGCATCCGTTGCATGGCAATCACTACTCCTTGCATAGCTTCGATCATAAGGCTTCCTCTTGTCTAATGGTCATTTACAGCTTTGCAAGCCTTTCTTCCATTTGGCCTTCCAAACCCCCAGTAACGTTCTTTATACCATAACATCCTGGTGCTAACACCAAATGCTTGCGCTCACCGGTTGAGTAGACTTCGAAACAGTTGATTCATGACGTTCATGTTTATGTTTACTTGACTGAATCCTTCTTATGTTGTGAAAATTTACTTGATGCTTGGAATGAAGGATAGAACTTCTATGCTGAGTACTTAATACATCCTTAATGAACTTTGTACGGTTGCATGTCTTTAAAGCAATAGTTCATGAAAACTTCTAGCTTGTCTAACTCTTGCATTATCATCTCTTATATCAATATAGATACTTGCTTTGAATGATTTGATCTCAGCTCATATGCTTTACAATAGTATGATCAAGTTTATGATGGCATGTCACTCCAGAAATTATCTTTGTTATCGTTTACCTGCTCGGGACGAGCAGAAACTAAGCTTGGGGATGGTGATACGTCTCCGACGTATCGATAATTTCTTATGTTCCATGCCACATTATTGATGATATCTACATGTTTTATGCATACTTTATGTCATTATTATGCGTTTTCCGGAACTAACCTATTGACGAGATGCCGAAGGGCCAGTTCCTGTTTTCTGCTGTTTTTGGTTTCAGAAATCCTAGTAAGGAAATATTCTCGGAATCGGACGAAATCAACGCCCAGCATCTTAGAAATACACGAAGCTTCCAGAACACCCGGGAAGGACCAGAGGTGGGCCACAGGGGCCCCAAGAGGGTGGCTGGCGCGGCCCAAGCCCTGGCCGCGCCGCCATACCCCCTCACCGCCTCGTCGCCCCTCCGACTCCGCCTCTTCGCCTATATAAAGGTCCTCGACCTAAAACCTCGAGACGGAAAAGCCACGGTACGAGAAACCTTCCAGAGCCGCCACCATCGCGAAGCCAAGATCTGGGGGACAGGAGTCTCTGTTCCGGCACGCCGCCGGGACGGGGAAGTGCCCCCGGAAGGCATCTCCATCGACACCACCGCCATCTTCATCACCACTGCTGTCTCCCATGAGGAGGGAGTAGTTCTCCATCGAGGCTCGGGGCTGTACCGGTAGCTATGTGGTTAATCTCTCTCCTATGTACTTCAATACAATGATCTCATGAGCTGCCTTACATGATTGAGATTCATATGAGTTTTGTATCACAATTCATCTATGTGCTACTCTAGTGATGTTATTAAAGTAGTCTATTCCTCCACCATGATGTAATGTTGGCAGTGTGTGCATCATGAAGTACTTGGTTTATGCTATGATTGTGATCTCTTGTAGATTATGAAGTTAACTATTATTATGATGGTATTGATGCGATCTATTCCTCCTTTCATAGTGTGATGGTAGAAGTGTGCATGCTATGTTAGTACTTGGTTTGGTTGTGTTGATCTATCTTGCACTCTAAGGTTATTTAAATATGAACATTGAATATTGTGGAGCTTGTTAACTCCGGCATTGAGGGTTCGTGTAATCCTACACAATGGTGTTCATCATCCAACAAGAGGGTGTAGAGTAGTCCTATTATGTGATTATTGTTGAGAGTGTCCACTAGTGAAAGCAGGATCCCTAGGCCTTGTTCCTAAATACTGCTATTATCGCTGCTTGTTTACTGTTCTGCTGTTTTACTACTGTCTGCAATATTACCACCATCAATCACACGCCTGTCCTGGGCAAAGCACTTTTCTGGTGCCGTTGCTACTGCTCATACTTATTTATACCACCTGTATTTCACTATCTCTTCGCCGAACTAGTGCACCTATTAGGTGTGTTGGGGACACAAGAGACTTCTTGCTTTGTGGTTGCAGGGTTGCATGAGAGGGATATCTTTGACCTCTTCCTCCCTGAGATCGATAAACCTTGGGTGATCCACTTAAGGGAAACTTGCTGCTGTTCTACAAACCTCTGCTCTTGGAGGCCCAACACTGTCTACAAGAATAGAAGCTCCCGTAGACATCAGCAAACTCAGTCGATTTGTCTCAAATCCTGGAGATGATCATTGGCAAGCTCTTGAGAGAGTTATGCGCTATTTAAAAGGCACTATGAGCTATGGCATCCACTATACCGGGTATCCAAGGGTACTAAAGGGTTATAGTGATTCAAATTGGATTTCTGATGCTGATGAGATAAAGGCCACGAGTGGATATATATTTACACTTGGAGGTGGCGCTGTTTCTTGGAAGTCTTGCAAGCAGACCATTTTAACGAGGTCAACTATGGAAGCAGAACTCACATCATTAGACACGGCCACTGTTGAAGCAGAGTGGCTCCGTGAACTCTTGATGGACTTACCTGTGGTTGAAAAACCTATACCCGCAATTCTAATGAACTGTGACAATCAAACAGTGATTGTTAAGGTGAACAGTTCTAAGGATAATATGAAGTCCTCAAGATATGTGAAGAGGAGATTGAAATCTGTCAGGAAAATGAGAAACTCCAGAGTTATTGCATTGGACTACATCCAAACATCTAAGAATCTGGCAGATCCCTTCACAAAGGGTCTATCACGCAATGTGATAGATAATGCATCAAAGGAGATGGGTATGAGACCCACAATATGAGTTTTCCATAGTGGTAAACCACTCTACGTGATCGGAGATCCCGTGAATTAGAATTGGGAGACAAGATGTTGGTTGACTGAGAGGAAAGTATCCATATTTTAATAAACACCACTCCGTGAAGATGCAATACTTTCCTATTCTGCATGGCAGGTTGATATTTATCTTAATGTGTTCTTAGTGGCTTATCTTAAGCAGAGAAGTTGTCCTGCAGAACATCTTTTGAAGAGCACACCTATATGAGTTTGACTGTTAACCGTCGCAGTCTATGAGAGTTGGGTGCTCTCTAACGAACTCATGAAAGGCCATGGAGTATGACGCATAAGATCCACCCGCGGGGAAGTTCCACGGCAGCCTAGTATTGGTCAAGGCTTTGTGTGAAGCTAGGATGCGGCAAACTTGCAGTTCAAGGCATAGTCCACTGTACAAGTCGCCGCCTAGTGTAGCATAGAGTTCTAGGTGGAAGTTCAACTTAACAGTCTCCACTGCAGTACCAGTATATAAACAGTGTTTTGGAACCAAAGGCAAAATTACATGTGCCTCTGGGATGTGGTGGGGGATTGTTGGAATTTTGGCCCAAAATAGCCCAGTCCAATTTTTCCATTCCCATAATTCCTGAAAATCCTAGAGGCCCATGTAGCCCATTCATGCATGGCAAGAGGTGGGACAAATGTTTAGTCCCACATTGCTAGTTGAGAGAGAGCTGGAGTGGTTTATAAGGAGAGCTGTTCTAGCACTTGTATGTGAGTGAGAACAAGAGGGAATCCTCGCACACTCCTCCTCCTCCTCGCTCGCTCGTTCGTTCGTCACGTCACATCACGTCACGCCGCGGGTTGCGGGAATGCCTCGAGCCGAGAGCTTCTCTATCTTTTTGCCGCGCGTGAATGGGAAATAATCTGAACGGTTGCACAAAGCTGAAATGAATTTTTGCTAGTGGGTTTTTATTAGGGCCGTTCGGCTCTGGCTGCTGTCTCTTCGGTTTGCCTCCCACTGACTGTTCGTTTCATCTCCCATCGCCGTCTGTTCGCCTGCCTGCCCGTGCCTATAAAAGGGAGGTCGCTCCTCACCTCACGTACAGGTTCTTGCAAACGCTTTCCATAGCACTGCGCTGCTACAGGTTCTTCTCCATCCCGTCTTGCGGCGTGCACCGCGATCCGGGACAGTAGGCCTCCAAAACCCCGCTTCTTCGAGTCCTGTACGGGAGAAGGGCGATAAGATTTTTGGGGAGCGCTATCAGCGCGACTACTGACTTCATCACGGACTTCGACGACCACTTCCCCGACGAGGACTTCTTCCCCGACATCAGCAGTCTCTACCTCGTCGACATGGCTGAAAACGACAACGTCAATGCCAACGCGGGCGCACAGCTGTATGGTGTTTTCTTTCATCTTGTTTAGATCACCACCATGCTCTCTATTTGTGTCGCACCTATAATATATGGATCAATTTCTCCGAATGTGTTTCCATTATCTTTCTTCTCCCACATACATTGTTTATTTTCCATAATCTAGTCATGTTTTTCTTGCGGTCTACTTTGTCTAAATTACTTGGTAAATTGCTAATCTTCTCAACACTAAGTAAGTAGTTATCCACGATATTATCACGTGTCACATGGGCCTCAAATCTAGCCCGCATGGTATGAGGGACAAGGTCCACATATGAAAGATCTAGTGACCTACGGAAGGATCCCTTCCCAGATGTAAGGAGAAATACAATAGCAATTCAGAATGAACAACACAGCGACTACAAGAGGATGTATTTAGGGAGGAGAGAGGGGATGCGCGCAATCATAATGACAAGAATACATACACACCTTCGAGAATGAAGACGAATAGAGGTAGCCGTCTAGATCAATGCAGAGCTCGCGGAGTCGTATTATGATCTCACCGGGACCATCATTGTAAAACTTTGTACTCGTGTAGTCCATCATTTCAATATAATTCAAAGGCAGGAGTAAAGTTATTCATCCTTTATATCTGGGAGGGCTCACCATGAATAAAACTGTGTCTCTTTCCTACAAATCCACGCCTATTTATTTGACTCCTTTACGGAACAAACACACCATACTACCACGATATTTGGAAGTACGGTACCCAAGTGATACCGATTTCAATTCCTCGATAGTAGAAGAAGAGCATACAAGAAAAGAAGTTTACTTTTGTAATTATGAGAATTTGATGGTACTCTCTTAATAAATTATTAGCCACTCATATGGTCGACTACTCGATTAAACCTTGATGCTACAAAAAAAAACTGACCATATGTATCTGTAAATCTAGAGAACAATGTTCACCATATCATAATACTACTCCATTCGCCCGAATATATATGCTATATTTTTTTTTTTTTGGTATAATGACTGTAGTCGACTATCACCCTATTAAACATGTGGTTTGGGTGTTACAATATCATGACCGTAAGTAAATATATTTTCGTATAAATCTTATGTATTTGGCACATAAATTTTGTACTGATGTGACCATTACTTAAAGTTCGTGTAATCTTAATGTGGGCAATTTATATCCATCTCAGGTGTGTGTGAGAATACCAGCAACACACGTAAACTTGTTCATAAGTATCTTAAATTCTATTACTCTCTCCGATCCATATTACTTGTTTGTGCAACAAGTAATATGAATCGGAGGGAGTAGTAAATATGAGACACGCGCATAACCAATTTTACTCTCCTTATTCTAGAAAACACCACAAGCCACAAATAAATATACTACGGGCACCACATCACTGGGAATTTTGTACCCTTGTGCGCCACGGGTACAGGTGCGCCACGGATAACCTATCTGGCGCTCCACGATTATAATTTTGAAATTTATTTTTCTAAAATATGTTGTCCACGTATTTTTACATGTATACACTACAATATACATAGTTTACAAAATAGTATAAATAGACAAAGTTGATCACATTGGTACCAAAACATAGATGAGGGCAACACAATTGTAGTCCATCACATTAATTAGAACTTCAAATAATGACAAGTGTTAAAATAATAAACAAATATAGGTATCCAGACTAAGTATAGCAAGTTCATCATCACATTACAAAGGAAGACCACAAACAATGTTATCCCGTTTTTTTTTTAAACATAAGGCCATAGGCCCGACTTTATATATAAAGTCAAACGGCAACCACAATAGTATGATAGCTTACAAACCAGTTCCTGGCCTCAACCAGCCCCACAGTTTACAGATCATACAATGTTCGATCATCTACTACAGCCAACGGGGTACATAAAGGTAGCACACACACAGCAGCAAATATAGCAAATGGCTTCATCCAGCTTGTGCGCGCGTCGTCGCCTGAAGCCTCCTAACCCCTTCCATCACCACGTCCAGAGTCGCACGGTCCCTCGGTCTGACCAGAACCCTCCAGCGCTGCATATATGAGTGCATGTGGAAGAAGACATCAGCAGGGTCATTGATAAGCTTTCCTTCGATAGCTAGTTTATTCCTAATATTCCAAAGCGCCCAACATTGGGCCGCAAAGGTGAACCAGGCTAGCCTACGAAGGGACCCCGAAAGACTTTGGACAAGAGCAATGAACTGTCCAGCCCCTGCTGGGTTCCAGTCGCATTGTAGGAGCTCCCTAGCTCCTGCCCACGCCAACCTAGCTAGATGGCATGAGAAAAAGATGTGGCTACAATCCTCCTGTTCCCCACAGAAGGCACAAGCCCCATTAGTTGGGCCATTCCTCTTCGCAACTTCTACTCCCGACGGAAGACGGCTTCTGATGAGTTGCCAGAGGAAAACCTTAATCCTGGGTGGTACCCTCGTGTTCCAGACCTCCCTGAAGTGGGTCACAACCGCCCCTTGCGAAAGACGTCCGTAGATGGAACTAGTGGAAAAAAACCCCAGATGGTTCAAGTGCCCATGAGACTTCGTCCTCGCCCCCCGAGAACGGATGAAGGTCGAAGATCCTACAAAGGTTCTCCCATTCCACTGCCTCCGCAGTCCCAAAGGCCCTCCGGAACCTAATGTGCCACCCATTGGCATCCCGCACTCCCGCAACTGTGGCAAAGTGGTTGTCACAACACTCAAAGAGGCGGGGAAACAGCACTCTCAAGGGACCCTTCCCCGTCCAGCAGTCGAGCTAGAAATATGTGCGTCTCCCGTCCGCAACCTTGTGCCTCGCACCCAACTTGAAATACCATTTTATTTTGTGTATGGCATTCCAAAACTGGGACCCCTTAGTCAGCACCAGCGGGGAGAAGAGGTCGTTCCCCCTTAGGTATTTGGCTCTGAGCAGGTCCGCCCACAGACCCTCTTCTCCCTGGTAGAGTTTCCAAATCCACTTCAACATCAGCGCAATGTTCATCAATTTAGTGTTGAGGATTCCCAATCCACCAAGCTCCCGCGGCTTGCACACCGTCGCCCAATCGACCATATGGTACTTCCTCTTATTCCCTGCTCCTTCCCAAAAGAAGCGGGCTCTGGACTTGTTCATATCCCCGTGTGTCGCCTCGAGGAGAAGATAGATCCCCATCGCGAACATTGGTAGACTTGACAGACACGAGTTAGTCAGCTCGAGTCTCCCAGCTGAGGACAGAAAAAGTCCCTTCCATGGGTCCACCCTATGGCCCACTTTCTCCGTCAAGAAGTACCAGTCAGCAACGGATAGGGTCTTATCCGAGACCGGCAGGCCCAGATAAGACAAGGGAAGGCTCCCGAGGTTACAATTAAGCAAGTCGGCGATCCTACGCCACTCCGTGTCGTCCACCCCTGTGACAAGTGCCTCACTCTTGGTGAAGTTGATCTTGAGACCCGACATGTTCTCGAAACAGAGCAAAAGCAGCTTTAGGTTTGCGATCCCAATATCGGATGGCTCAATCATGATCAACGTATCATCAGCATATTGGAGGTGCGTGACTCCCCCTGGAATCAGGTGTGGCACAACTCACTGGATGTGTCCGCTCTCCATGGCCCTGGTTAAGATGGCCGCCAAGGCATCCACCATGAAGTCGAAGAGAATGGGGGATAGGGGGTCCCCCTGCCGTACCCCCCGCGCATTGCAGAAATATTGGCTAATCTCACCGTTAACGTTGATCGCCGTCTGCCCACCCGAGAAAAGTTGCATCAATCTGTGCACAACCCCTGCTGAGAAACCCTTCCTCAGCAGGACTTCACGGAGGAACTCCCAGTTCACTCGATCATATGCTTTCTCAAAGTCCAGCTTGAGCAGAATGCCCTTGAGTTTCTTAACCCGTAACTCATGGGCAATCTCGTGAAACGCCAGCACACCCTCGTGCAGGCAGCGGCCTCTAATGAAGGTCGTCTGGCTCCTGTCAATCGTCCTATGTGCAATCGGGGTCAGTCTAGTCGCATAAGCCTTAGCTATAAATTTAAAAATCACGTTGATGAGCGCAATAGGCATGTACTGTCTAATCGCGTCCGCTCCTCTGACCTTCGGAATTAAGGAGATGATTCCATAGTTAAGGCGCGCAATGTCAACTCTCCCTAGAGTGAAATCGTTCAGGATGTTGAGAATGGGTCCTTTCAGAATCTCCCAAGAACTTCTTAAAGAACACCACCGGTAACCCATCAGGGCCAGGCGCCGAGTCCGGCTTCATCTCGGCATTCTTCTTCCTCTCCTCTCGCGGGTGGTTCATCCACCTAGCTTCCACCTCTCTCTGCTCTTGCACACTTTATAGTTGTTGCCCTTGAACTTGTTCACTTGCTTAAAACAGCCATCCCACTCGTTGTACACTCCTTAAACCATACCCTTGTACATCATGTACCACTTCGGCATCTCTACACACAAGACAAATTATATTAGGCAACAAAAAGCAAGAGTTCATCACATGTCTGTAATAATAATTAATGAGGGTGATGAAAGATGTAAAGTCTTATATGAAGACACATGAAAAAAATATGGTCAACTCAAAAGCACGCTTTGCACATACTTAGGTTGGACACACAAGCAACACCCGGATGGTTCTAATGAGCCAAGCAGGATTCACAAGATCTATACATCTATAATATCTAAATTGGAGCAACCCACTAAAGGAATTCTCTCAACATGCAAGCTATCCAAGTCATCAGGTGGGCCTCTTAACATGCAAGACATCCACCTCACCAAGAGCTCCATGTCACACATTTTTCCACATCAGCCTGCTTTGTATTATTTTTCATGTCTTCTCTCTCAACATGCAAGCTATCCAAGTCATCAGGTGAGCCTCTTAACATGCAAGACATCCACCTCACCAAGAGCTCCATGTCACACATTTTTCCACATCAGCCTGCTTTGTATTATTTTTCGTGTCTTCCGACTTAATTATGTACTTTTATATATCCAATTTCCTTGAGTAAATGGTTTGAGTGGCTCAAATTCTGGAAACGTCACGGAGATGAAGTCAACGAGTCTGCCCTCCTACTTGGACCTTTTGTATTCTCTCTCCTATATATCTCACCTTTTTCCATACTCCTTTGTCTACTTCCTTTAACTACTTCGTTTCCTTCCTCCAGTCCGTCTCCCCATTTGCTTCATCCTCTCCCGTTTGTTCCCTGGTGACTGTCAATCACTATATCTCTCTAGGTGGTTGTACTGTCTACCACATATGGTATGGTGATGAACCCAAATTTTAGAGTTCCTGGAACTATAAATAAGTGAGTTGGCTTTTGTACATATTGGATACTACCCATTCAGCAATCAGATGCAGTAAAGTACTAAACCAAATCATCATTCCACAGGAGGTGGGTAAGTAGCTGTTGAACTTCATCTTTGCTTTTCCATGTGCTGGATACTTGAATAGTACAATGTTCAGAAAATTTTCAGGTGCGGGCAAGTTGTAACCAAATTTCATTTCACAAGAAGTGGGTAAGTAGCTATTGAAAGCGTTTCTTTTTGTAGGCAATCCACTACAGAGTAATACTGTTATTCGTTGTTAATTTCATCTCCAAACTGAAGATGATTTTCAATTATCTTTTTGTTGTTCTGTATTGCAGGTACTAGGTTCTTTGCGTATTAGATCAGTCTTCCAATAACAAAAAAATTGTAATACATTTATTTACAATTGAGAAGTATGAATTTATTTTGACCTTGAAGATCAGAGTCGCCAAACATTTTGAAGCTAGCGCTTTATATATGGGCTCAAAGAATATTAACTTAAGGTGGAACGTCTCTCTGCTTAGAGAGTATAAAATTAATTTGTTGCTCACATATTAGAAGTATTTTCACACCGATGTGTACACTATATTGTCACCAGTGCTCCTCTGTGTCAAAGTTATTCGAGTTTGTTTAAAGTATATATAGTTTCATCTCTTCGGATAATCCATTTGAATTAGTAGTTAAGATCATTATTTGTTTGTGAAAGATGCATATTTCTATCTAGCACTATGGCTCAAAATTAGTAAACAAGGCATTCAGCCATTTTTATTAAAACCAATATAGTTATTTACGTAATAACTTGAGAGGGTCATTCCAATTTTTTCTTTGATTTACCTTTTCGATAAAAAAAAATAGAAGTTTCCTATGGATATTTGGAAATCTACTAGGTGATTCAAACCAAAAAAAAAAAATTAACACTCGAATTTTATTCACCGAATATTCCGCTGCAACGCGCGGGGAATCATCTAGTGTGCATATCACAAGGCTCACTAGATCATCATGTTACCAAATAGTGCCACAAACTTTTAGTTATTGGCATTCTCTCGAAAAAATACAAAGGTAAACGAAAATGATTCGGAATTATGCTTCATACGTAGGTTGGACACACAAGCAACCTTTATGGTTCTCGCGAGCCAAGTAGGATTCACAAGATTTGTACTTGTGCATATCACAATGCTCACTATACCATCAAGGTTTCCTCACACGTATCGTGCCAAAACATTTTAATCATCGATATTTATGAAGTAAAGAAATGATTTGGATTTGTGCCTCATACTTAAGAAAGACCAAATAAATGGATAGTGATGACAGGACATTTTAATCATCGACAATCTAAAACAGACATCAAGTCGGGCCGCAATAATTAAAAGCAACATATTTAAGCATTAATTGCACAAT
This sequence comes from Lolium perenne, assembly GCF_019359855.2. Classification (NCBI taxonomy): domain Eukaryota; kingdom Viridiplantae; phylum Streptophyta; class Magnoliopsida; order Poales; family Poaceae; genus Lolium; species Lolium perenne. The sequence goes on along the minus strand of NC_067245.2, from coordinate 204,314,055 downwards.
TCATAACCCTAATAAATAGCATCACAATTAAGTTGAACAGACTGTCAAAACTATATAGCTAGGCAAGTTAATGTCATGATAAATTTTACAACACAAGCTCATCGATAGTTTAGAACTACAACTAGGAAAACATCAAGACTTTCGACTCGGCTTAGGGAACGCGGGAGGAATCCTTATTTCTTCATGATTGGCATGCCGTCACCGTGCATATGTAGCCTATCTTCTGTGACCCTACTAGGAGGTGGATTTCCTCTGTAGAGAGCCCCCATCATGATATCGTGATTGATGATTTTCGCAAATTGTTGTTGGTTGCGAAAGAACTCTTGTACGATATCTGAATCCGAGATCTTCGCCAAGCCTCGGTCGCACTGTTGTAGATGACTTGGCAGTGTAAGATCTTGTTGGTCCCGTACGATCGCCCGCATATGAAGGAGGGGACGCAGGGGAACACCAATACGTTGGTGAACACGTGCTTTCCATACGTGACATTTTCCTTCTCGAAGGTGCCTCCTGTTGAGGCGTATCCGGAGAGAGCATCATCCAGAACTCTTTTGATATCGTCGTAGTATTTCTTTGTCGCACTCCCCTAGTCGAAATATGTGGCTTGTGAATATTTCGGCGAAAAGGAGATGAGTGTGAAATTTTTATCTCTACGTAAAATATTTCAAACTGAATGTTGGAAAAGAATGATGTAAATCTAATAAAGCATGTTAGGCATGGATCGAAACACAGTACAATTTCATATATTGTAGGCTAGCTTCGTCATTTTGTGCTAACATGGAATCTTCACATGCAAACATGCATACACACGTCGACGCCGGACCGGCCACACCAACATGCATATCCTCCAACTAATCACGTATTATATAAGTTGCTGATACGAGATACCGAGAAAGTGTGGAGGGGAAAGGAAGTAAGATTTAGTAGATCTTAGAGTTGGGAGAGCTTTTCCTTACATATCTATCATCCAAAGAAGGGCTAACTAACTAAAATGGGTGAAACAATTGAGGAAATAAGGTGGGGAAGAGGATGGAGACCACCATATCCACTTTTTGAGGGAGGGGGAGGGGGGAATGAGAGGTTGTAGTGGCTCCATGGAATAAATTGGGTGACGTCAGGCTACCCATGGCGCGGCGCATCCGTACGGGTATACGGATATATTTGCTACCCGTGGCGCACCAGTTTTAAACGATGTGCCACGGGTAAGTTTCTACCCATGACACACATGTTTAGGGTGCACCACGGGTAAGGAATCCACCTATAGTTATTTTCCTAGTAGTGAGTGGAACACTAGTAGAAAATGAGGCTTTAATCCCGGTTGGCAACAGCCATTAATCCCGGTTGCGCAACCGGGATTAAATACGCACGAATAAAGCCCCTCCCCCTTTAGTCGTGGTTGCTTACGAACCGCGACTAAAGGCCCGTCCACGTGGCCGCCAGCAGTCCGTCGGGGCGGAGGACCTTTAGTCGCGGTTCTCCTGGCCAACCGCGACTAAAGCCCCCCCCCCCCCCCCCTAAATCTGGTTTCTTTTTAATTTGTATTGTTTTATTTCTTTTATATTTTATTTTGCGTTTTATTTTAATTTTGAAGAAGTTTCAGTACACATATTCTACGGTACTATATACATGCATATGAATGTACAATTTCAAACAAATTTGAAATTAGAACTAAGAAGAATTCTTCGAGAGGAATATACAATATATATTCAATATCGGATGACCATATACAATTTTGAACAAGTTTCCATACATAATTTACGGCATCAGAAGTTCTACGTCCTCGTAATAGTGTTCTCCTTTAGGATGGAGGACTTCCCTCATGAAAAATCCTGCTAGTTCCTCTTGAATTGGTCGGAAGCGAGCTTCTCGACTAAGCGTCTTTCGGAAGTTATTCCTCTTGACGTTGTTATCCGACGGCGTCCGCTCAGAGGTGTATCTCCGGATGAACTCACAAACATAGTATCCACATAGATTGGTCCCCGGTGGCTGAATATCCCCAGTCAGTGACCTTCTAAAGTCTAGCTCTTTTTGGAATTCACCGACCGTTTCATCTGTGAACCGTCTCCAAACCCTACGAGGCAAAGAAAATTAAATGAACAAGAGAGTTATTAGTTACTTGATATTAGGAAATGAGCGAAAGAGGCCAATCGATATAGAGCGCAAATGAATGAAAATAATTACTTCTGCAGCATTCTTCTCATGTTGACCCAAAGCTTTGCATCCATATTCAGAGAGTCGATGACGAGAACTCTGGAGGTGTGAAATTGAATTACTAGCAGAATCCAGTGGAACCTGTGGACACGATACATGCACAGTCATGCATAACTCATCGATTAGACATACCATGCATGGAGTAAACAAAAGAGAATGTGCTCAAGACAGAAACACTCACCCAAAATGGTAAGGAAATAGAATTTCACTTTTGAGTTGCTGCTTTGTAAGAAAAAGCCACAGGTCTTGCTCCAGTCGGCGGGGTGTTTTTCTAACACATATCCATTAATGATTTGTGGGTCAATGAACCCAACATCATGGATGTTCTTTATTCTGCATTCCCTAATCTTCATTCTGCATAATAGCATACACAACAATATAGTTAGGATAATATATATATATATATATATATATATATATATATATATATATATATATATATATAGTGCAGACAATGAACGAGATGAGGTAGAAATAAATCACTTACAGAACGTAGCAACTGATGATAGATTTGTCGAGCTCGCGCAGATTGAATAGCTGGAACAATTCACTCATATGAATTGTTACATATATAGTAATATTTGAAGTGATGCTCATGTCTAACTGCCGCATAAATATATTCTTTGCCGGCGTTAGTTTTTATGTAACCCTTGTACCAACGTAGCAGGTTTTTTATTTGTGAAGGTAGATCCTCTTCCTGCGCAGGCTCGACGAGAAGCCCATTCGGTACATATGTAATTGCTACCTCACTTATTGGCGCCTCCTCAAGGCCTAGCACTGCACGAAGAGTCATACCGATCTGGGCCGCTTGTTCTCTGGCACCCGTTACAGTCATTCCCTGTGCTGCCGCAGCTGCTATAATTGTGGGGTCCATTAGTTCAGCATCCGGACCGGCGGCTTTCACTATGAGCGGGGGGGTTGATTGTTTACTTTGTTCCCCGAGCTGGGCAACTCGTTTCCCGCTTTTTTTTACTTTCTAATTCTTTCTCGGCCTCCTACAAGGCTTTCTTCTCCTGCTTCTCCGCCAAGTCTTTCTTCTCCTTCAACATGAGTGCTTGCCTACAAATTTCACGTGCATAGTCATCAGGCATATTCTTCTCGTCTTGGGACAGTGTGCTCAAACATGACTTAGCCCACTTCTTTTCCTTGTCATAAAATTCTGGCTTGGGCTCAGGCTCTCTTTTCGCCTTCATATCCGCCTTCCATTTCTCATGCTGAGCAGCCGTGGCCGCGTCGAATTCCTCGGCACTACGTTCACAAGGCCTTGTGGGGAGAGGCTTCAGTGATGGCTCCGGTACCTTTGTGGTTTTGGGTACATAAGGGTCCGGGTTAATAGTCCAGGACTGCTTCTGCTTCTTCGCCGAAGGTGGATTGGGGGGCGGCGTACCCGCCCGAGGCGGACTGGGGGCGGCGTCTGCTTACCCGCCGGAGGTGGATTGGGGGGCGGCATCAGCTGACGTGAAGGAGGTGTAGGTGAACCACCACCACCGCCGCCGCCGCCACCGCCACCACCAGCGGAGGGGGTGGACTTGTTGGCCTTGGCCCCTCGCCTGGGAACTTGATAAACTTCTTTTTCCATAGAATGAACTGGCGCTTGACATCTCCAAGTCTTCTCTCCCCTTCGGGTGTAGCATAGTCAATCTCCAGGTCCTCAAACCCTTGGACTATGTCCTCCACCGTGACACGAGCATAGCCATCTTGAATGGGGTTGTTGTGGTGGAGTGCTCCAGGTAAACATGGTAAAGCACTGCCGATGGCTACCTTCATGGAAATGTTCCCCATTGGATAATGCAGATTACATTCTTTCATCTCCTTTACATCGTCCACGGGGTAGCGACGAGGCTCCGGTGCAGTAATATCGATCGTCGGTGCATTAGCACCAGCCGGTGGGGCCTCCGTGGAAGCCACGCTGCTTCTCCACTGCTGGCTTCCGACATCCGCTGGATGATCTTCATGCGTCCAAGCTGCCGATCTTTCTTGTACTAGTACATTCAAGGTTTTCTTCATCTCATCGAATTCCGATGCCAACCGCGCCACAACATCTGCATCCCGATCCGCCTTTCTCTTACGACTTCTGTATTTGTAGGGGTCATTTTCCTGGGAAAACCCTACTTTCCACGGAATGGCCCCCATGTCTCGTGTACGTCCTCTGTGTTCAGGATTCCCGAGGGCTTTCTGTCAGCGCGTCATTCTCTCTGTTGAACTTGATCTTCCCCTCTTGAGCATCCCTCATTCGGGCCAATCATCTTTCAGCTTCTCATACTGTCCATTGAAATCCGGAGTCTTCCCCTTCTTGACATATTTATCCGCTAAATTTTTCTTGTATGTCCGGAATGCGTCGGCCATCTTCTGAAGAGCGAACTCTTTGACTACCCTCCTCCTCTAACGTCCCCCTCTACCTCGTTCCCCTGTTCATCGTATTTGTTGTATTCCGGAGGTAGAATGAAATGCTCCATAAGCTTTCTCCAGCATTCCTTTTTCGTTCTCTTGTTGACAAAACTGAAACCAACACGTGCCTTCACTGGATCATGCCATTCCTGGATGGTGATCGGGATGTTGTCTCTAACAACGACTCCGCATTGGTTGATGAACTTGGTATATGTCGCTTCGGGCTCCAGCGGCCTGCCGGTTGGACTGATAACATCGATGTTAAATGTTACTCCTTGTTTCAGCGTCTTGATTTTGCCACGCTTTGTCTTCATCGATTTTTTTGACGATCCGGCCGAGGGCTAAAATAAGAAAGAGAGTCACGTTAATACACATATTTATTCAAATCGGTAAATTTGTATCACCAGAGGAGCTCAATGTATATATATATATATATATATACCTCGCCGAAGGTGGTTGCTAATTGCTTATCTCCATCGTCGTTTGTCGTCGACGGTTCACCTCCATCGATAGTGCCTGTTCCTTCGTCATCACCTTGTTGACGACCTTCACTGTCGCCGTCAAGGTTCAGATAAGAAGACACATCCTCTTCTTCATCTTCTTCGGCCAGCACATAAACAATGTCGCCGTTTATGATGCCGAAAAGATGTGCCTCAGCTTCCGCATTATAGTTTTCCCTAATCGGGTTGGCTCTATCGTCCGCCATATGTGTCACTCCTGAAAATAGTAGTAAAAACTAATTAATCCCGGTAAAGAAGGGGGCGGTGGCGGTGGCGAAAGGGGGGCGGTGGCGGTGGCGAAAGGGCGGTGGCGGTGGCGAAAGGGCGGTGGCGAAAGGGCGGTGACGGTGGCGGTGCCGATCCTCTCTCTCGTAAAAAAACAAAAAAAAACCCGCGCGTATACGGAGGGGGCGGAGAGGGCCTCGCCGCCCCCTCCGTATACACGCGGGACCCCCCTTTAGTCGCGGTTGGTGTCGCAAACATTAAGTTATACAAATATTAAGTTATAAATTAATTAAGTTAAAATTTTATTAAGTTAAGTGGGGTGCTTTCCAAAGCAGCATGAAATGATAAAAACACCCACACATAACATTTAGTTGAAGTTGCACTTTTAATTTGGCCGAACCAGGGATGCGGCCAATGATGCATGACATGGTGATATTTGATTTTCTCATGTTTCGCTGATGCATTTAGATGTACAGATTGTCCAAATTGAAGTTGTAGAAACAAAGTTATGATTTATGCAACATTCATTAATTTTAATTCAGATTTGAAAGTGACCAAATTTTAGTTGTTCAAAAGTTGAAACTAAGTTCATGGTTAGGTAGATCATGTTTTTCTGATCAATTTGGATATAAAATTCGTACGAAAAGGATTTGGGAAAGTGCATTTTTGAAACTTTTAGAAAACCATTTTGTGAATTTTCTGAAACTGAATTTTAACTGAAAACGTGACACTACGAACTGAAGAAAACAACAGCGATTTCCTGTAGACAGCGAAAGTGCACGGATTTTAAAGTTTCGGTCACGACGAAAATTTGACACGGTTTTTGTCAACACCCGGATTTTTAAGTCCAGATGCCTATTATGCCATTCATCGCAATCCCAGGAATATCGTTTTTGCGAGACATAATAGATTAATATCACAACACATCATTCATTACAACGCATAATTGTCTTACAACAAGGGATCACATGATCCAGTCTCATTACAATACTAGTTGATCTATTGATCAATTACAAAACACATAGCGGAAGCGAAGTAGCGTAGTAGTAGTCCATCTATTCCACAGGCAACTGTTGACGTCAGGAGTGATCCTAGTTGTCGTAGACGTCCTGCTGTCCTTCTTCCGGGTTCCGGTACTCTTCTTCATAGTCTGGCCATTTGAATAGCCAGGGACACAGCCGTGAGTACTTTAAAGTACTCGCAAACTAATACTAATGTAAGTAGTATCAACTATAATAAGGGGGTTCTAAGCTCTAATTTCATTTGCATAAAGCCAGTTTTATTTCATAAGCACTTTAGTAAACAAAACCTCTTCATTTGCCTAACTTACTCAAGTGGGACCATTAGTGTCATTCCCACAACTCAGATGTGATTCAAGTCAAGTCACCCTTCACCATTCAACCTTTTCAAGAAATTCTGACACCGGAAACTGTATGGCCTTTCCAACCGTCCGTAACCGTGGACACGGCTATTCGAATAGGTCTACACTCTGCAGAGGTTGCACACTTGTGCCACAACATTTGATTACATCCGTCGGGGATAACCCCGAATCATCGTAACTCAGTACGCGGATCATCAACCTTAACCTTTCACTTATATATCCTAGTATAGGCACCTCTCCCCATGAGCTTGGCCTCCCAGTGAAGACAGACAGTCAGCCTGGGAACTGCACAGGGCTTGGGCCGGACATTCACCTCAGTTCACATCATTTCTCAACAACGGAGGCAGCCTCGGCATAACCCCTATGATGCTTGTTCAGAGGGAACCCATACTAAGACACACAAACTTCCAGTTAAGCCCTACCCATAATCAGGTATTGTGGGGGTACTTGTAAATTGGAAAGGTATCGCATCCAAACCAATATCAGTTTTAATCAAAAATCACCATCTTCTCTTAGTCATAACACCTTTCAAAAATCATTCAAAACAACTTCACTTCACCAAGTTCCCATCTAGACTAGTCAAGTTTTATTTGTTAGCAATAGCACTAATCATGAGGGGTGCTAACTTAGCTTTTCTTGCTCTAGGCTAAGGTGGTACTCTTGTGCTACTCTAGACCAAGTGAAACATGAATCAAAAGGTATCTCTGATAAAACAACATCAATAAAACTTGCATTGTAAAAACTTGGGATAGGACCACTAAGCATAAAGTAAAAGAGGGTGATGCATTGCTCTTGAGAGCTTTGCACTTTGCAAGTGTATTAGCTTGCCTTGGTTGGGGAAATGATCAAAGTGATCTTCTTCTCCTTCTTCTTGGTAGAATACCTCCTCCTCCTGATAGTCTCCGGTACTAGCGTCTAAAATTGAATACGAGGTATACAATCACCAAACAAGTCTTAAGACTATACTAAGCTCACACATAAGTCACCCAAGCTAGGCTAACATCACACATTACTAATAAGTTGGTGGACTTGTTTATTTTAAGAAAAATAATTTCCTCTCATACTAATTTAGGTGTTTCTTTTCTTTCTTTAGAGAAAATAGTTTCCTCTCATTATCTTATTACAATTTAATTTCTCTTATGAAAAAGATATGACCTAGGTTGACCAAAGTCAACCTCTTCATCCTTATCATTTAAGAAAATGATTTAAATGAGGTGAAGCACCTCATACACTTTAATCCTAACATGGTGATGATTTAATATCATCAAACAAATCATAGGAGAACTAAATGACCATAGTCCTTATCTCACCATGAAAGGTTTGTGACAAGATTTAAGTGAGAGACAAACTCCCATACTAATTATAAATAGTTTTGGACAATATCTCTGACTAGAAATAGCCAAATAGTCCTCTAATTAAACTAGGCCATGATCACCCAAGGTAACCATGCCATATTTTTGCAGAGACAATTAATGTAAGTGAAATGTGATTTATAGGAGTTGGAATCAACTCAAAATCATTTTTGGTTGATTTTTAACAATTAATCTAAGGCAGAAAAGTCCCTGTCTTGTTTATTTTGCTACTTTAATTCTACAACACATCTAGGGTTCAAACCAGTGGCAGTGCAAAGATAAAACTCTAAGATTTCCAACCATAGCCATTTCATAAATTTTGGCCGAATGGTTTGGAAACTAGACAATTTTGAAAATAGCATCTGCAAGCAAAACTGAGAGAATTTGATTTATTTGAATTTAAACTGTGGGCTTCGCGCGGGAAACTAGCTGGGCTGCAGAGCTAAAAAGAAATGGGCCGGCCCACTTCGCGTCCAGCGCGAGCAGGCCGTCTGACGGCGGGTCCCACGCGTCAGCGGGTCAATCGACCGAAACGGTAAGTTCTTTCCAGGGCCGTAGGATTAGAATCTGATCTAACGGGCGAGGATCGTCGTCGTCGACAACGAGAGGGGCGAGCTACTGGCGGCGACGGTGGTGGTGGGAGGCTCACCGGCGGCGCGGCGATGATCGGCGACGAGCTGCGGCGACGTTGTCGAGGAAGGGGAAGCAGATGGTAGCAGTGGCGCGTGCTGAGGAGGCGTAAATCGGCGGCAAGCTTCTCAGCACCTCCGCGGCTCCGATGATCGAATTGGCTAACTATGGCGGTGAATCGAGCGGGAGAAGGGGTCGAGCAGGCTCAGTGAGATGAGGGAGGAGTGGTGGTGTGCTTGGATTGAGGAGGGAGACCCTCCTTTTATAGCTTCCAGGGAGGTCTGAGGCGCGGCGGTGAGGTCAGCGTCGACGACGCGGCTACAGGGGTGGTGATGGACTGGCAATGAGGTAGGCGTGCAGGCGATGGCCTGGCGGTCACGACGAGCGTCAGCGCGCTAAAAACGGAGCACGGGAGCATGCTGGCGACGTCATGTACTGGCAGTACGGTGGCGGACGATCGGCGACGATGTCGTCGTCTACAGGGCGAGCGCCGTCCAATGGCGATGTCTGGGAGAGTGCTGAGGTCACGGCGATCTTGGGGGAGAGAGGAGAGGGCCGGGAGTGGTCTGCGTCGACGAGGACGGGCGGTGTACTGAGGCGCTCGTGGCCATGCCTGGTGCACGCGCTGGCGAGCCAGAGCGTGGTGAGCACGTCACGGCAGGTCAAGTTCTGGGCGCTGGCGGCTTCTCCTTGGCCAGGGCTCGTGCCAGGAGGTACAGGGGAGTGTGGTGGGTCTGTTTGACAAGGTCAGCGGGGTAGGGGAGGTGAGAGGAGCAGTGGTGGCATGGTGGTGACTATGGTGATTGGCATGGTGATGTCCTTGGTGTTCTGGTGCAATAATTTGGTCTCTGGGTCCATGGCTTGGTCAAGTGGGGTGAGAGATGTTGGTTTGGCAAGGTTATCATGGTGCCAAGGGTCTAGAGCTTGTACAAATAACTTTTGGCAAAGTGTATGTGACATACACCATGTACTTTGCAAGTGTGTGTGAGGATGATCATGGCCAATCTCTGTGAGGTCATTTAGAAGTACTAACAACTGTAGATGAGCATAAGAGAGAGAGGGTGAGAGGTACAAGGTAGTTGGCATAGTGGTTGTACCCTAATGTTTACTCTATGTGCTCCACATATAATACAAGCAAAGTCTCCTATGTGTGGGATTTTGACCAAATTGCTGCATGGATGGGTTCTAAATAATGTTTGGCACTCATTGGTGGTCTTGGTTTGAATTTTGGAAAAGATTTGTGAAGATTCGAAAATTGGAGGGAATCTAGATTTGGTTTCAATGTTGCCACTTGGCACCCTTGTACTAAGCAATGGTCAACTCTCTGGTCAAAGTGGTCAACATCAAAAGTGTTCATCTTGATGAGGTCTTGGGTGAGGTGCAAAGAGTTGACAAGGTTTGGTTTGAAAACTTCTTAATAGAAGGGCTCAAAGTGGGTAAGATGTTAAAATTGTCACATGTGACCATTATCACATGCAACTAGGTTTTTGATTTTTATTTGATTTGATTTTGGTTTCTTTGATTCAAAAAGGATGCTATTGAGTTTAAAAGGGTTTCCCAACCATTGGCACAATTTTATATAGCCTAGGTTAAAGAATTTCAAAAATGGCCATAAACCTTATGTGAGGGTTTTGCAATTTCTCAAACCTTTTTCTTTCTTTTTCTTTGATCCAAAGGATCATGATTTTGGGTTCAAAAGAGGTTGGTTAGGGTTACTCATGGTTTCCAACCATTTGGGTAAGGCAAATAAGGCATAGGTCAACATTTGGTAAAAATGGCTAAGTGCCACATATGCCTCTATGCATATGTTTATTTGAATTTTGTTTCTCACTTGATTTGGTTGGTAGGTACTAGGTTAGGTGTGTTGATGTTTTCAAAACATCTAAACAAGGTAGAAAGGCCTAGGTATAAGTTTTATCAAAAATAGTATAGGCACATAGGCCCTTTCTTTTTAATTTGATTTCTTCTTATTTGGTTTTATTTTGAAGGGTAAAGTGCAAGAGTAGGGTTTAGGGTTTTAGATCATCTCAAACTATTTTAACAATCAAACATGGCAATTACACAACCAATAAGAAAGATCACTATGCATCAAACTAAAAATAAAAGTTTTTGTTGGTTCCAAAATTTGGAAAAAGGTAACTCATGTTCTTTTTTTTTAAATTTGGGATGTTACAAACCCTTCCCCCTTAAACAAATCTCGTCCCGAGATTTTAAGAAAAGTTAGGTTCCTAAGAGAGATTGAGCAACTTGATTAAACAGGAAAACATACTTGGCATGGTCTGGGGGGCTTCTTGGGCTTCTGTTGCAGTCATGTTGTAGAGGCGGCCGTGATTGTTGTTCTGGTTCCTTCTTGCGGCAAAGCGGCGCTGGTTCTGAGCAGGTGCAGCGGTGTTGGCGGCAATCTTTGCAAGCTTCTTGGGGCAGTCATTGGAGTAGTGACCCACAACTCCACATTCATAGCAGTTCACAGTTGACTTGTCTTTGGGAGAGACGGGAACAGCCTTGCTTCCAGTCCTCGGGGCAGTATTGGGGTTGTTGTTGTTACCGGTGTTGTTGTTGCTGTTGGGGTGGGTGTTGTTGTTGTGATTGTTGTTGTTGTTGCCTCCGGGCTTCGGGGGTCCTCCGTTGTTGTTGGTGTAGTTGGGTCGATAATTCTGAGCGGTTGGCTTGTTGTATCTCGGGGTGAATCCTCCAGAGGAGTTGTTGCGGTACTTCTGGGCATTGTTGGGCCCCTTCTGGTTCATCATTCTTCTCTTGCGGTTCTCGTTGGCTTGATGCAGCTTCCCTTCCATCTGAATGGCTGAGTCTACTAGGGCTTCGAGGTCAGCGAACGGAATGTTCACTAACACAGTTTGCATCTCGTCATGCAGTCCGTTCAGAAATCTTTCCTTTCTCTTCTCGTTGGTGTCGGTCTCATCCGGGGCGTACCTCGACAGAGTAAGAAACCTGTCGCGGTATTCCACCACGGACATCCTTCCTTGTTTGAGTTCCCGGAACTCATCTCTCATTTTCTTGATCAGTCCTTGGGGCACATGGTACTTGCTAAACTTCAGCTTGAAGTCTTCCCAGGTCATCATTTGTCCGGCATTCATTGCGCGGGCGCTTGTCCACCAGGCTCGTGCAGGTCCTGACAGGTAGTGGGTGGCGAACAGTACTTTCTCTGCGGCTTCTACTCCCGCAACTTCTAGGTTGTTCTCCATTGTCTGGAGCCAGTCATCAGCATCTAGGGGCTCTTCAGTCTTGTTGAACATGGGTGGGTTGGTGTTCTGAAAGTTCTTCAATTTTGACCCCGGGTGGTCGTGGTTTCCATGGCCGTTGTTGTTCTGAGCAAGCTGCTGCAGTGCAGCAATGTTGGCTTGGCGTTCAACTCTCTCGGCTTCCCGGTCAGCCATCATCATCTGTAGCATCTGCATCATGGCGTCTTGGGTGGCGTTGCGGGTTGGTGGGGCCATCTAAATCATTGAGGTAGATGATAAGATAAGAGGGAAATTTCTAGGGTTTGTTTGGTTTAAAGTTTTTTTTTTTAAAAAAAGTTCATAACTTGAAAATTTGAGTAGTGTTGCGGAGGTAAAAACCAACAACAATTTTTCATTCATACCAAGCATCATACATTACAAAGCTAACACACCGTTGGTTTGAAGAACCATTCATTCGTTCTACGATACAAGGGGATCCTGATACAACTCACACCTACTTAAGTGCTGGGGTGATACTACTCTTCAGGGTGGATTCTTCGTCTTCACGGGTGATGTGCTTGGCGAGAGGCTAGGGCGTTGTCCAAATCCCTGCGGGTTTTGTACAGCCTGAAGTCCTGGTGTGCTACATAGGGGTTCATCTCCGTGTGTGGTGGCATGGTCATCGATCTTCCCATGGAGTCATGTCTTGGGTAGTAGATGAAGCGAGTGTTCTTGATCTTGTTCTCATTTTGTCCACACAGACGGGCAATTGCTTCATGCATAGCTCTGACTAGTCCTTCTTTCCAAGTGTTTCCCGTTACAGAAAACTAGATGGTTTCCCATACCGGGGCTCCAAGCTTTCTTCGTAGATCAGTTGAAACTTCCCACCGAGGGGGTTCTCCGGAGTGGTTGTTGAGGGGTATTCCGAAGAACTCGGGATACGGGTGTCCTAGATATTCCACTAGTTGCTTCAAATCCTTTTCGAACCTCAGTTCTCCTCCGTGACCAAGCTGATAGCACTCCCATTTGTATTCCATCTATGAACAAAGAGGAGGAGTAAATTAGAGAAGTATTCAAGTGTGCAAAGTTTTAGATAGTTCTACAAAGAAAAAGTAGAGCATGAAATTTTTCTTTTGAAAAAGATCTTAAGGATAAGAGTGAGAATAAGTTTTTCCCAAATATTTACTTCTTTGGTTTTTGAAACTAAGTTTTACAGACGTCCATTCTAACTAGGGTCTCCTAAGGTCAAACAATGGCTCTGATACCAACTTGTCAACACCCGGATTTTTAAGTCCAGATGCCTATTATGCCATTCATCGCAATCCCAGGAATATCGTTTTTGCGAGACATAATAGATTAATATCACAACACATCATTCATTACAACGCATAATTGTCTTACAATAAGGGATCACATGATCCAGTCTCATTACAATACTAGTTGATCTATTGATCAATTACAAAACACATAGCGGAAGCGAAGTAGCGTAGTAGTAGTCCATCTATTCCACAGGCAACTGTTGACATCAGGAGTGATCCTAGTTGTCGTAGACGTCCTGCTGTCCTTCTTCCGGGTTCCGGTACTCTTCTTCATAGTCTGGCCATTTGAATAGCCAGGGACACAGCCGTGAGTACTTTAAAGTACTCGCAAACTAATACTAATGTAAGTAGTATCAACTATAATAAGGGGGTTCTAAGCTCTAGTTTCATTTGCATAAAGCCAGTTTTATTTCATAAGCACTTTAGTAAACAAAACCTCTTCATTTGCCTAACTTACTCAAGTGGGAACATTAGTGTCATTCCCACAACTCAGTTGTGATTCAAGTCAAGTCACCCTTCACCATTCAACCTTTTCAAGAAATTCTGACACCGGAAACTGTATGGCCTTTCCAACCGTCCGTAACCGTGGACACGGCTATTCGAATAGGTCTACACTCTGCAGAGGTTGCACACTTGTGCCACAACATTTGATTACATCCGTCGGGGATAACCCCGAATCATCGTAACTCAGTACGTGGATCATCAACCTTAACCTTTCACTTATATATCCTAGTATAGGCACCTCTCCCCATGAGCTTGGCCTCCCAGTGAAGACAGACAGTCAGCCTGGGAACTGCACAGGGCTTGGGCCGGACATTCACCTCAGTTCACATCATTTCTCAACAACGGAGGCAGCCTCGGCATAACCCCTATGATGCTTGTTCAGAGGGAACCCATACTAAGACACACAAACTTCCAGTTAAGCTCTACCCATAATCAGGTATTGTGGGGGTACTTGTAAATTGGAAAGGTATCGCATCCAAACCAATATCAGTTTTAATCAAAAATCACCATCTTCTCTTAGTCATAACACCTTTCAAAAATCATTCAAAACAACTTCACTTCACCAAGTTCCCATCTAGAGTAGTCAAGTTTTATTTGTTAGCAATAGCACTAATCATGAGGGGTGCTAACTTAGCTTTTCTTGCTCTAGGCTAAGGTGGTACTCTTGTGCTACTCTAGACCAAGTGAAACATGAATCAAAAGGTATCTCTGATAAAACAACATCAATAAAACTTGCATTGTAAAAACTTGGGATAGGACCACTAAGCATAAAGTAAAAGAGGGTGATGCATTGCTCTTGAGAGCTTTGCACTTTGCAAGTGTATTAGCTTGCCTTGGTTGGGGAAATGATCAAAGTGATCTTCTTCTCCTTCTTGGTAGAATACCTCCTCCTCCTGATAGTCTCCGGTACTAGCGTCTAAAATTGAATACGAGGTATACAATCACCAAACAAGTCTTAAGACTATACTAAGCTCACACATAAGTCACCCAAGCTAGGCTAACATCACACATTACTAATAAGTTGGTGGACTTGTTTATTTTAAGAAAAATAATTTCCTCTCATACTAATTTAGGTGTTTCTTTTCTTTCTTTAGAGAAAATAGTTTCCTCTCATTATCTTATTATAATTTAATTTCTCTTATGAAAAAGATATGACCTAGGTTGACCAAAGTCAACCTCTTCATCCTTATCATTTAAGAAAATGATTTAAATGAGGTGAAGCACCTCATACACTTTAATCCTAACATGGTGATGATTTAATATCATCAAACAAATCATAGGAGAACTAAATGACCATAGTCCTTATCTCACCATGAAAGGTTTGTGACAAGATTTAAGTGAGAGACAAACTCCCATACTAATTATAAATAGTTTTGGACAATATCTCTGACTAGAAATAGCCAAATAGTCCTCTAATTAAACTAGGCCATGATCACCCAAGGTAACCATGCCATATTTTTGCAGAGACAATTAATGTAAGTGAAATGTGATTTATAGGAGTTGGAATCAACTCAAAATCATTTTTGGTTGATTTTTAACAATTAATCTAAGGCAGAAAAGTCCCTGTCTTGTTTATTTTTCTACTTTAATTCTACAACACATCTAGGGTTTAAACTAGTGGCATTGCAAAGATAAAACTCTAAGCTTTCCAACCATATCCATTTCATAAATTTTGGCCGAGTGGTTTGGAAACTAGACAATTTTGAAAATAGCATCTGCAAGCAAAACTGAGAGAATTTGATTTATTTGAATTTAAACTGTGGGCTTCGCGCGGGAAACTAGCTGGGCTGCAGAGCTAAAAAGAAATGGGCCGGCCCACTTCGCGTCCAGCGCGAGCTGGCCGTCTGACGGCGGGTCCCACGCGTCAGCGGGTCAATCGACCGAAACGGTAAGTTCTTTCCAGGGCCGTAGGATTAGAATCTGATCTAACGGGCGAGGATCATCGTCGTCGACAACGAGAGGGGCGAGCTACTGGCGGCGACGGTGGGGGTGGGAGGCTCACCGGCGGCGCGGCGATGATCGGCGATGAGCTGCGGCGACGTTGTCGAGGAAGGGGAAGCAGATGGTAGCAGTGGCGCGTGCTGAGGAGGCGTAAATCGGCGGCAAGCTTCTCAGCACCTCCGTGGCTCCGATGATCGAATTGGCTAACTATGGCGGTGAATCGAGCGGGAGAAGGGGTCGAGCAGGCTCAGTGAGATGAGGGAGGAGTGGTGGTGTGCTTGGATTGAGGAGGGAGACCCTCCTTTTATAGCTTCCAGGGAGGTCTGAGGCGCGGCGGTGAGGTCAGCGTCGACGACGCGGCTACAGGGGTGGTGATGGACTGGCGATGAGGTAGGCGTGCAGGCGATGGCCTGGCGGTCACGACGAGCGTCAGCGCGCTGAAAACGGAGCACGGGAGCATGCTGGCGACGTCATGTACTGGCAGTACGGTGGCGGACGATCGGCGACGATGTCGTCGTCTACAGGGCGAGCGCCGTCCAATGGCGATGTCTGGGAGAGTGCTGAGGTCACGGCGATCTTGGGGGAGAGAGGAGAGGGCCGGGAGTGGTCTGCGTCGACGAGGACGGGCGGTGTACTGAGGCGCTCGTGGCCATGCCTGGTGCACACGCTGGCGAGCCAGAGCGTGGTGACCACGTCACGGCAGGTCAAGTTCTGGGTGCTGGCGGCTTCTCCTTGGCCATGGCTCGCGCCAGGAGGTACAGGGGAGTGTGGTGGGTCTGTTTGACAAGGTCAGCGGGGTAGGGGAGGTGAGAGGAGCAGTGGTGGCATGGTGGTGACTATGGTGATTGGCATGGTGATGTCCTTGGTGTTCTGGTGCAATAATTTGGTCTCTGGGTCCATGGCTTGTTCAAGTGGGGTGAGAGATGTTGGTTTGGCAAGGTTATCATGGTGCCAAGGGTCTAGAGCTTGTACAAATAACTTTTGGCAAAGTGTATGTGACATACACCATGTACTTTGCAAGTGTGTGTGAGGATGATCATGGCCAATCTCTGTGAGGTCATTTAGAAGTACTAACAACTGTAGATGAGCATAAGAGAGAGAGGGTGAGAGGTACAAGGTAGTTGGCATAGTGGTTGTACCCTAATGTTTACTCTATGTGCTCCACATATAATACAAGCAAAGTCTCCTATGTGTGGGATTTTGACCAAATTGCTGCATGGATGGGTTCTAAATAATGTTTGGCACTCATTGGTGGTCTTGGTTTGAATTTTGGAAAAGATTTGTGAAGATTCGAAAATTGGAGGGAATCTAGATTTGGTTTCAATGTTGCCACTTGGCACCCTTGTACTAAGCAATGGTCAACTCTCTGGTCAAAGTGGTCAACATCAAAAGTGTTCATCTTGATGAGGTCTTGGGTGAGGTGCAAAGAGTTGACAAGGTTTGGTTTGAAAACTTCTTAATAGAAGGGCTCAAAGTGGGTAAGATGTTAAAATTGTCACATGTGACCATTATCACATGCAACTAGGTTTTTGATTTTTATTTGATTTGATTTTGGTTTCTTTGATTCAAAAAGGATGCTATTGAGTTTAAAAGGGTTTCCCAACCATTGGCACAATTTTATATAGCCTAGGTTAAAGATTTTCAAAAAATGGCCATAAACCTTATGTGAGGGTTTTGCAATTTCTCAAACCTTTTTCTTTCTTTTCTTTGATCCAAAGGATCATCATTTTGGGTTCAAAAGAGGTTGGTTAGGGTTACTCATGGTTTCCAACCATTTGGGTAAGGCAAATAGGGCATAGGTCAAGATTTGGTAAAAATGGCTAAGTGCCACATATGCCTCTATGCATATGTTTATTTGAATTTTGTTTCTCACTTGATTTGGTTGGTAGGTACTAGGTTAGGTGTGTTGATGTTTTCAAAACATCTAAACAAGGTAGAAAGGCCTAGGTATAAGTTTTATCAAAAATAGTATAGGCACATAGGCCCTTTCTTTTTAATTTGATTTCTTCTTATTTGGTTTTATTTTGAAGGGTAAAGTGCAAGAGTAGGGTTTAGGGTTTTAGATCATCTCAAACTATTTTAACAATCAAACATGGCAATTACACAACCAATAAGAAAGATCACTATGCATCAAACTAAAAATAAAAGTTTTTGTTGGTTCCAAAATTTGGAAAAAGGTAACTCATGTTCTTTTTTTTAAATTTGGGATGTTACAGTTTTGCGCGAACGAAAAACAAAGATGGAGCTGGTGGTGGTGTGCATCTGCAGATACTAATGGCTCGCTCTACCGTGAACTCGTTCGCCGGAGAGACGTCGGAGAAGAATGGAACGCGTGTACTGGCCGGCGCGCGTGTCGCCCTTCTCTCTGGCCGGCGGCGCGGCGCCCCTTCTCTCTCCGTGTACACTGGCCGGCGGCGCGGCGCGTGTGAGTGGCGGCTGCGGCTACGGCGAGGGCGGCCGGCGATGTACGGGGCACGGCGGATTTGGGGATTCTTACGGGTGCGCGGCGAGACGAGACGAGGGAGGCGACGGCGATGGCGGCGACGACGAGGGCGGCGACGGCGAGCGCGACGAAGAGGGTGGCGACGGCAGCGACGAGGGCGGCGACGGTGAGGGCGCGGCTGCAGGGCTCTCAGATCGATCGGTTCGCGAATAAGAAGAAGTGGTGCGGCCATTCGCGCCGCGCGTATATGTAGGAACCCCCCTTTAGTCGCGGTTGGTGACACGAACCGCGACTAAAGGGGTACCTTTAGTTACGGTTGGCCACACCAACCGCGACTAAAGGGTTTTTCGCCGGAAATTTCGTTCCTGCGTGGAAAGACCGGCCAACCGCGACTAAAGGTCTTTTGTGAAATTCTTTTCATTTCAAATTCTTAAAAATACAAATAATATATCAAAAAATTCAGAAAAATAAAAATAATTCATTTCAAAATCTTAAAAATACAAATAATATATCAAAAAATTCATAAAAATACAACTAATTCATTTCAAAATCTTAAAAATACAAATAATATATCAAAAAATTCAGAAAAATGAAACTAATTCATTTCAAAATCTTAAAAATACTAATAATACATCAAAAAATTCAGAATAATAAAACTAATTCATTTCAAAATCTTAAAAATACAAATAATATATCAAAAAATTCAGAAAAATAAAACTAATTCATTCCAAAATCTTAAAAATACAAATAATACATCAAAAAAATCAGAAAAATAAATTTCGTCCCGCCTTTGTCTTCGCGCCCCCTCTTTCCACCAGTTCTTCCCGGCCGCCTCTGTCCTCACACCCCCCTCTTCCCGCCAGTTCTTCCCGCCTCTGCCTTTCCGCACCCCTCTTCCTACCAGTTCTTCCTGGCCGCCTCTGTCTTCCCGCCCCCTCTTCCCGCTAGTTCTTCCGAAGCTGTCATAGGGCGTGTGCACCAACGACATCTTCGAGAAGCTGCGCCACGGGAGATTTTCCAACCCTTTACCCAACACTGTTAGAGGAGATGGAGTCTTTCGCGGGCTTGCAGGAAAATTTTCCCGAGGAGCAACTTCCGAAGATGTCGTAGGGCGTGTGCACCGACGACATCTTCGAGAAGCTGCACCACGAAAGATTTTCCAACCCTTTACCCAACACTGTTAGAGGAGATGGAGTCTTTCACGGGCTTGCAGGAAAATTTTCCTGAGGAGCAACTTCCGAAGATGTCGTAGGGTGTGTGCACCGACGACATCTTCGAGAAGCTGCGCCACGGAAGATTTTCCAACCCTTTACTCCATCCATGGGGATGTAAACTCTCCCTACCTGCTAGGTTGGCTTGTTGGTCTGCTTGCCAAGGCGTATCGATGCTCCTTTTATAGGCACGGCGCCGCTTCTGCTTTGTCTTGTTCCTCCGATAGGCCGTCGTGCGCTACATGCTTTATCTCGTCGAGCAGTGGGTCCACCAACGCGTCCTTATCCTACCGGCAGCTTTAGTCACGGTTGCACCCTCTAGCCAGGACTAAAGCTTACCCAAATATCCTTATCCCACCGACAGTTTTCTTAGATGACACAAAACCACCTTTAGTCCCGGTTGCACCCACCAGCCGGGACTAAAGGTTAGATGAACAGCTCTGGATTCCTCATCTTCCCGCCATTTCTTCCCTGTCTTTCCGCCTCTTTCTTCCCGCCACTTTCTTCCCGCCTCCTGTCTTCCCGCTTCCATTTTTCCCACCATTTCTCACTACATATATGTAGCCCAGCTTGGCCAACATTATCACATCTCTACTATCTCTCGTCACTCTCTCATGGCTTCCACCGTACCCACTCTAATACCAGCAGGTGGAGGAGCTTTGCGCCTCGAACTACCCTTGCCCACCGGGCTACCGCGTCCCCGTCGGCTGGAGCCTAAGCGTCGGAGGCGTGCCGGTCCCTCTCGTCCCTCAGGGTACTGCGCGCCGGGCGGTGCTGCGCGCAGCTGACGTGTGTCTTTCCGTTCAGCACGCGACCATTGGGAACCCCAAGAGGAAGGTGTGATGCGTACAGCAAAAAGTTTCCCTCAGTAAGAAACCAAGGTTTATCGAACCAGTAGGAGCCAAGAAGCACGTTGAAGGTTGATGGCGGCGGAGTGTAGTGCGGCGCAACACCAGGGATTCCGGCGCCAACGTGGAACCTGCACAACACAACCAAATTACTTTGCCCCAACGTGACAGTGAGGTTGTCAATCTCACCGGCTTGCTGTAACAAAGGATTAGATGTATAGTGTGGATGATGATGTTTGCAGAAAATAGTAGAACGAGTATTGCAGTAGATTGTATTTGATGTAAAAGAATGGACCGGGGTCCACAGTTCACTAGAGGTGTCTCTCCCATAAGATAAATAGCATGTTGGGTGAACAAATTACAGTTGGGCAATTGACAAATAAAGAGGGCATGACCATGCACATACATGTTATGATGAGTAGTGTGAGATTCAATTGGGCATTACGACAAAGTACATAGACCGCTATCCAGCATGCATCTATGCCTAAAAAGTCCACCTTCAGGTTATCATCTGAACCCCCTCCAGTATTAAGTTGCAAACAACAGACAATTGCATTAAGTATGGTGCGTAATGTAATCAACAAATACATCCTTAGACATAGCATTGATGTTTTATCCCTAGTGGCAACAGCACATCCGCAACCTTAGAACTTTCTGTCATTGTCCCAGATTTAATGGAGGCATGAACCCACTATCGAGCATAAATACTCCCTCTTGGAGTTACAAGTAAAAACTTGGCCAGAGCCTCTACTAGCAACGGAGAGCATGCAAGATCATAAACAACACATAGATGATAGATTGATAATCAACATAACATAGCATTCACTATTCATCGGATCCCAACAAACGCAACATGTAGCATTACAAATAGATGATCTTGATCATGTTAGGCAGCTCACAAGATCTAACAATGATAGCACAATTAGGAGAAGACGACCATCTAGCTACTGCTATGGACCCAAAGTCCAAGGGTTAACTACTCACACATCACTCCGGAGGCGACCATGGCAGTGAAGAGTCCTCCGGGAGATGATTCCCCTCTCCGGCAGGGTGCCGGAGGCGATCTCCTGAATCCCCCGAGATGGGATTGGCGGCGGCAGCGTCTCTGGAAGGTTTTCCGTATCGTGGCTCTCGGTACTGGAACTATTCTCGACGAAGGCTTATGTAGGCGGAAGGGTAGGTCAGGGGCGTCACGAGGGGCCCACACGCTAGGGCCGCGCGGCCAGCACCTGGGCCGCGCTGCCCTGTTGTGTGGGCGCCTCGTCGCCCCACTTCGTATCTCCTCCGAACTTCTGGAAGCTTCGTGGAAAAATAACATCCTGGGCGTTGATTTCGTCCAATTCCGAGAATATTTCCTTACTAGGATTTCTGAAACCAAAAACAGCAGAAAACAGCAAGTGGCTCTTCGGCATCTTGTTAATAGGTTAGTGCCGGAAAATGCATAAATATTACATAAAGTATGTATAAAACATGTGTGTATCATCATAAAACAAGCATGGAACATAAGAAATTATCGATACGTTGGAGACGTATCAACATCCCCAAGCTTAGTTCCTACTCGTCCCGAGTAGGTAAACGATAACAAAGATAATTTCTGAAGTGACATGCCATCATAATCTTGATCATACTATTATAAGCACATGTAATGAATGCAGCGATTCGAAGCAATGTTAAATATAATGAGTAAACAATTAAATCATATAGCAAAGACTTTTCATGAATAGTACTTTCAAGACAAGCATCAATAAGTCTTGCATAAGAGTTAACTCATAAAGCAATAAATTCATAGTAAAGGCATTGAAGCAACACAAAGGAAGATTAAGTTTCAGTGGTTGCTTTCAACTTGTAACATGTATATCTCATGGATATTGTCAACATAAAGTAATATAATAAGTGCAATATGCAAGTATGTAAGAATCAATGCACAGTTAACACAAGTGTTTGCTTCTTAAGATGGAGAGAAGTGGGTAAACTGACTCAACATAAAAGTAGAAGAAAGGCCCTTTGCAGAGGGAAGCATTGATTGCTATATTTGTGCTAGAGCTTTGATTTTGAAAACATAGAAACAATTTTGTCACGGTAGTAATAAAGAATATGCATTATGTAAATTATATCCTACAAGTTGCAAGCCTCATGCATAGATTACCAATAGTGCCCGCACCTTGTCCTAATTAGCTCGGATTACCTGGATTATCATCGCAATACATATGTTTTAACCAAGTGTCGCAAAGGGGTACCTCTATGCCGCCTGTACAAAGGTCTAAGGAGAAAGCTCGCATTGGATTTCTCGCTTTTGATTATTCTCAACTTAGACATCCATACCGGGACAACATAGACAACAGATAATGGACTCCTCTTTAATGCATAAGCATTCAACAACAAATAATATTCTCATAAGAGATTGAGGATAGTTGTCCAAAACTGAAACTTCCACCATGGATCATGGCTTTAGTTAGCGGCCCAATGCTCTTCTCTAACAATATGCATACTCAAACCATTCAACTCATGGTAAATCGCCCTTACTTCAGACAAGACGAACATGCATAGCAACTCACATGATATTCAACAAAGGGTAGTTGATGGCGTCCCCAGGAACATGGTTATCGCTCAACAAGCAACTTATAAGAGATAAGATGCATAAGTACATATTCAATACCACAATAGTTTTTAGGCTATTTGTCCCATGAGCTATATATTGCAAAGGCGAAGAATGGAAATTTAAAGGTAGCACTCAAGCAATTTACTTTGGAATGGCGGAGAAATACCATGTAGTAGGTAGGTATGGTGGACACAAGTGGCATAGTGTTTGGCTCAAGGATTTTGGATGCATGAGAAGTATTCCCTCTCAATACAAGGCTTAGGCTAGCAAGGTTATTTGAAACAAACACAAGTATGAACCGGTACAGCAAAACTCACATAAAAGACATATTGTAAGCATTATAAGACTCTACACCATCTTCCTTGTTGTTCGACCCTTACTAGAAAATATCTAGACCTTAGAGAGACCAATCATGCAAACCAAATTTTAGCAAGCTCTATGTATTTCTTCACTAATAAGTGAAAAGTATATGATGCAAGAGCTTAAACATGAGCACAACAATTTCCAAGTATCAAATTATTCAAGATATTATACCAATTACCACATGTAGCATTTCCCGTTTCCAACCATATAACAATTTAACGAAGCAGTTTCAACCTTCGCCATGAATATTATGAGTAAAGCCTAAGGACATATTTGTCCATATACAACAGCGGAGCGTGTCTCTCTCCCACACAATGAATGCTAGGATCCAACTTTATTCAAACAAAACAAAAACAAAAACATACAGATGCTCCATGTTAAGCACATAAGATGTGATGGAATAAAAATATAGTTTCATTAGAGGAACCTGATAATGTTGTCGATGAAGAAGGGGATGCCTTGGGCATCCCCAAGCTTAGATGCTTGAGTCTTCTTGAAATATGCAGGGATGAACCACCGGGGCATCCCCAAGCTTAGAGCTTTCACTCTCCTTGATCATATTGTATCATCCTCCTCTCTTGATCCTTGAAAACTTCCTCCACACCAAACTCAAAACAACTAATTAGAGGGTTAGTGCATAATCAAAATTCACATGTTCAGAGGTGACATAACCATTCTTAACACTTCTGGACATTGCACAAAGCTACTGAAAGTTAATGGATTAAAGAAATCCATCAAGCATAGCAAAACAGGCAATGCGAAATAAAAGGCAGAATCTGTCAAAACAGAACAGTACGTAAAGACGAATTTTCTAGGTGCACCAGACTTGCTCAAATGAAAATGCTCAATTGAATGAAAGTTGTGTACATATCTGAGGATCACTCACGTAAATTGGCAGAATTTTCTGAGTTACCTACAGAGTCTACTGCTCAAATTCGTGACAGCAAGAAATCTGTTTCTGCGCAGCAATCCAAATCTAGTATGAACCTTACTATCAAAGACTTTACTTGGCACAACAATGCAACAAAATGAAGATAAGGAGAGGTTGCTACAGTAGTAACAACTTCCAAGACTCAAATATAAAATAAAAGTGCTGTAGTAAAATCATGGGTTGTCTCCCATAAGCGCTTTTCTTTAACGCCTTTCAGCTACGCGCAGAAGGTGTGTATCAAGTGACATCAAGAGATGAAGCATCAACATCATAATTTGTTCTAATGATAGAATCAAAAGGTAACTTCATTCTCTTTCTAGGGAAGTGTTCCATACCTTTCTTGAGAGGAAATTGATATTTAATATTACCTTCCTTCATGTCAATAATAGCACCAACAGTTCGAAGAAAAGGTCTTCCCAATATAATGGGACAAGATGCATTGCATTCAATATCCAAGACAACAAAATCAACGGGGACAAGGTTATTGTTAAAAGTAATGCGAATATTATCAACTCTCCCCAAAGGTTTCTTTGTAGAATTATCAGCAAGATTAACATCCAAATAACAATTTTTCAATGGTGGCAAGTCAAGCATGTTATAGATTTTTCTAGGCATAACGGAAATACTTGCAACAAGATCACATAAAGCATTACAATCAAAGTCATTGACCTTCATCTTAATGATGGGCTCCCAACCATCCTCTAAATTCCTAGGAATAGAAGCTTCACGATTTAATTTCTCTTCTCTAGGTTTTATGAGAGCATCTGTAATATGTTTTGTAAAGGCCAAATTTATAGCACTAGCATTAGGACTCTTAGCAAGTTTTTGTAAAGACTTTATAACTTCAGAGATGTGACAATCATAAAAATCCAAACCATTATAATCTAAAGCAATGGGATCATTGTCCCCAATGTTGGAAAAAAAATCAGCAGTTTTATCACAAGCAGTTTTAGCAGTTTTAGCAGGTTCCGGCAGTTTTGCAGGCTTTGCATTAGAAGTAGAAACATTGCCAACACCAATTATTTTACCATTGATAGTAGGAGGTGCAGCAAAATGTGGAGCATTAGCATTACTAGTGGTGGTAATAGTCCAAGTTTTAACTACATTATTATCTTTAGTATTTTCTTCTTTTTCCCACCTAGCACGCGATTCGGTCATTAATCTAATATTCTCATTAATTCTAACTTGGATGGCGTTTGCTGTAGCAAATGACTTAATATCATTATTTTCATTAGGCATAACTTTTGATTTCAAAAGATCAACATCAGCAGCAAGACTATCGACTTTAGAAGCAAGTATATCAATTTTTCCAAGCTTTTCTTCAACAGATTTGTTAAAAGCAGTTTGTGTACTAATAAATTCTTTAAGCATGGCTTCAAGTCCAGGGGGTGTATTCCTATTATTGCTGTAAGAATTTCCATAAGAATTACCATAACCGTTACCATTATTATAAGGATATGGCCTATAGTTGTTAGAATTGTTCCGATAAGCATTGTTGTTGAAATTATTATTTTTAATGAAGTTGACATCAACATGTTCTTCTTGAGCAACCAATGAAGCTAACGGAACATTATTAGGATCAACATTAGTCCTACCATTCACAAGCATAGACATAATAGCATCAATCTTATCACTCAAGGAAGAGGTTTCTTCGACAGAATTTACCTTCTTACCTTGTGGAGCTCTTTCCGTGTGCCATTCAGAGTAATTAACCATCATATTATCAAGAAGCTTTGTTGCGGCGCCTAGAGTGATGGACATAAAAGTACCTCCAGCAGCTGAATCCAATAGGTTCCGTGAAGAAAAATTCAGTCCTGCATAAAAGGTTTGGATGATCATCCAAGTAGTCAGTCCATGGGTTGGGCAATTTTTAACCAAAGATTTCATTCTTTCCCAAGCTTGGGCAACATGCTCAGTATCCAATTGCTTAAAATTCATTATGCTACTTCTCAAAGATATAATTTTAGCAGGAGGATAATATCTACCAATAAAAGCATCCTTACATTTAGTCCATGAATCAATACTATTCTTAGGCAGAGATAGCAACCATCTACATCCTTATACTTTTGCATCTCACATAATTCAACAAAATTATTAATATGGGCAGCAGCATCATCAGAACTAACACCAGAAAATTGCTCTCTCATAACAAGATTCAATAAAGCAGGTTTAATTTCAAAGAATTCTGCTGTATTAGCAGGTGGAGCAATAGGTGTGCATAAGAAATCATTATTATTTGTGTTTGTGAAGTCACACAACTTAGTATTTTCAGGAGTGCCCATTTTAGCAATAGAGAATAAACCAAACTAGATAAAGTAAATGCAAGTAATTAATTTTTTTGTGTTTTTAATATGGCAAACAAGATAGCAAATAAAGTAAAACTAGCAACTAATTTTTTTGTGTTTTGTTTTAGTGCAGCAAACAAAGTAGTAAATAAAAGTAAAGCAAGACAAAAACAAAGTAACGAGATTAGAAGTGGAGACTCCCCTTGCAGCGTGTCTTGATCTCCCCGGCAACGGCGCCAGAAATTACTTGCTGCGCGCAGCTGACGTGTGTCTTTCCGTTCATCACGCGACCGTTGGGAACCGCAAGAGGAAGGTGTGATGCGTACAGCAGTAAGTTTCCCTCAGTAAGAAACCAAGGTTTATCGAACCAGTAGGAGCCAAGAAGCACGTTGAAGGTTGATGGCGGCGGAGTGTAGTGCGGCGCAACACCAGGGATTCCGGCGCCAA
Source organism: Lolium perenne (assembly GCF_019359855.2). Classification (NCBI taxonomy): domain Eukaryota; kingdom Viridiplantae; phylum Streptophyta; class Magnoliopsida; order Poales; family Poaceae; genus Lolium; species Lolium perenne. Next base: position 204,287,301 of record NC_067245.2, on the reverse strand, counting down.
CCTGGAACCTGCACAACACAACCAAATTACTTCGCTCCAACGTGACAGTGAGGTTGTCAATCTCACCGGCTTGCTGTAACAAAGGATTAGATGTATAGTGTGGATGATGATGTTTGCAGAAAACAGTAGAACGAGTATTGCAGTAGATTGTATTTGATGTAAAAGAATGGACCGGGGTCCACAGTTCACTAGAGGTGTCTCTCCCATAAGATAAATAGCATGTTGGGTGAACAAATTACAGTTGGGCAATTGACAAATAAAGAGGGCATGACCATGCACATACATGTTATGATGAGTAGTGTGAGATTCAATTGGGCATTACGACAAAGTACATAGACCACTATCCAGCATGCATCTATGCCTAAAAAGTCCACCTTCAGGTTATCATCCGAACCCCCTCAAGTATTAAGTTGCAAACAACAGACAATTGCATTAAGTATGGTGTGTAATGTAATCAACAAATACATCCTTAGACATAGCATTGATGTTTTATCCCTAGTGGCAACAGCACATCCACAACCTTAGAACTTTATGTCACTGTCCCAGATATAATGGAGGCATGAACCCACTATCGAGCATAAATACTCCCTCTTGGAGTTACAAGTAAAAACTTGGCCAGAGCCTCTACTAGCAACGGAGAGCATGCAAGATCATAAACAACACATAGATGATAGATTGATAATCAACATAACATAGCATTCACTATTCATCGGATCCCAAAAAACGCAACATGTAGCATTACAAATAGATGATCTTGATCATGTTAGGCAGCTCACAAGATCTAACAATGATAGCACAATTAGGAGAAGACGACCATCTAGCTACTGCTATGGACCCATAGTCCAGGGGTGAACTACTCACACATCACTCCGGAGGCGACCATGGCGGTGAAGAGTCCTCCGGGAGATGATTCCCCTCTCCGGCAGGGTGCCGGAGGTGATCTCCTGAATCCCCCGAGATGGGATTGGCGGCGGCGACGTCTCTGGAAGGTTTTCCGTATCGTGGCTCTCGGTACTGGAACTATTCTCGACGAAGGCTTATGTAGGCGGAAGGGTAGGTCAGGGGGCGCCACGAGGGGCCCACATGCTAGGGCCGCGCGGCCAGCACCTGGGCCGCGCCGCCCTGTTGTGTGGGCGCCTCGTCGCCCCACTTCGTATCTCCTCCAGACTTCTGGAAGCTTCGTGTAAAAATAAGATCCTGGGCGTTGATTTCGTCCAATTCCGAGAATATTTCCTTACTAGGATTTCTGAAACCAAAAACAGCAGAAAACAGCAATTGGCTCTTCGGCATCTTGTTAATAGGTTAGTGCCGGAAAATGCATAAATATGACATAAAGTATGTATAAAACATGTGTGTATCATCATAAAACAAGCATGGAACAAAAGAAATTATCGATACGTTGGAGACGTATCAGGCGGCCAACACGAACCACTACTACCTCGACCTCACGCCGGAGCAGCGGATGAATCCCCGCTGGCATCCCGATAACCATCATACTTGGGACGCCTTCTGTGGTGACCCTGCATACCACTGCATGTTGTAGTATGCCAGTCGTTGATATAACATTCACGAAGTACCATTCCGCAAATATTACATCCCTCAGAGTAGTACAACAGAACATAGCAGGTCCATAACTCATTCATTTAATATTACAATAATCATACATATATCGTCTCGGAGCTCCTCTTGGGTCCTAAGAGGGATACTCCTGTGTTCGAGGCGAACCCAACTTAGCTTACAATATAGATGTCTCATTAAGTTGTACATTTATTCTCTCGAGCAGCTAAATACTAAGAGTTCGGGCTGCTCGGCTACTACTACTACTTGATGTTCTAGGCTTGATCTCCTCCGGAAGCCTCCCCGGTTCCGTAGACTATGAGATAGTCTACGCCTTCAACACCTCTAGAGAGGTCTGGTTCTTCATAGCCGATGATCTCGGCTCCTTCAGTGTGGTCGTAGTCCTCCTCTAGATGATTCAGGCAATCTAAGCAAGGGATTGAAGATTGGGATGAGTACGAGCGTACTCAACAAGTTCATTATAGAGAAGAGGTGTTTAATGCACTAGCTACGATATTAGACCAGAAAGTCTAATACCAATGCAAGTTTTGATAAACATTTCTTCAAGAGATTGCTTTTATTTCCAAGAGCTATGTCCGTCAGCCTTCACCGGTTTACTAGAACTTCATGGAGCTCCTTTCCGGCCGCGTTCGCAGTTCCTCATCTCGGAACAGGGAGTGACAGGTCACAGTTCTTTACACTCTGCAGAGGTGTGTTGCTTTACCCATAAGAGATCTTAACCTTGGTGCCAACCGGGCAGCTTTCCCGTCCACACTTCCTTCGGTGTGAGGCCCGGTATAAGGTCTAGCCAATCATGTTCCTCCGCTACCTCGAACACCCACCCTTTGTTGCATGCCCCGACCCTGGGTCCTCGCCGGTCCCATTATTCCCATATATTTCAAGGTGGACCCCGACCACGACGACAGTCTGGGATCGAACCAAACTCCTTCGCCGGTAGCTGCAACCCATCATAGACCGCAATACCGTGGGGACTTAGGACTCCCCAGCCTCACCATCTTGCTCCTTCGGGCGACAAGTGTACTACGGACAATGCCGTGGGGACTTAGGACTCCCCAGCCTCACCAGCTTGCCCCCTTGGATTACAAGTGTACTACAGTAAAGCGCATCCGTTGATGAACGAGAGGTGGAAACACTTTTGACTACTCCGTCCCACTCCGGATCTTATGGTTAACACGGGTATTACGACACAAGAATCACTGGCGACATTTGTTGTTTAATCCTAGATGGATATAAACCTTTGCAATGGAACCTCCACCATATCAACACAATCCATGGTTCCATTGCCCACCACATAGTCATATTCATAGTTATGAAAGTAGTGGTTTTGGTTTTTATGCAATAGTGATAACCATAGTACTTTGCAAGTAATTTGATAGAAATACTCAAATGACATGAGCAAGTGATGAACTTGCCTGAACACTGCAAAGTTTTGCAGTTGGAAGGTGTGGACTGACCCTTGTCGTCTGTCTCTGAAAAATAGCATCATTGTCCGATAAGGGCAATGGTTAAAGAAGCAGTTATGCATGATTCCAGTTTTAGGGTTTGTTCCCCCCTTCCGATGTCGTGGTTATTTCATGTGAGAGGTTAATACTAAGAACAACTTGGAGATTCTCTATTTAGGGTAAATACAGCCTTGAAATATTGTCAAGGTGTTTTTATAGTCCAATAACATTAATGGACTTATTTTCTTTATTGAAAATAATATGTGTGATTTAAATCATCAAATTAAGACTTATTCTTAATTATCTTCAAAAATTCTCTTTGATATTTTATTTGGATAGAGAATTTTATGCTGATTGATTTTCAGATTTTTAATTATTTTTTTAGAGCTCTTATCAATTTTCTATTGAATTTTAAAGTTTCTATTTTTTTAATTGAATTGTGAAAAGTCACAATTGCCCCTGGGCCCACCTGTCAGTGGAGCCCAGTGGGTTGGGTTAGACCAGCTCGGGTCCGACCGACCCGAGCGGTCGCTCACTCGCTCACTCTCTCGCGCCGTAACGACCTAACCCTAATCCTCTTCCTCTCTGGCGACCTGCGTCGCCCTCACCGTCGCCGACCGATTCCGGCGGTCTCCGGCCGCCATGGCCCTCGCCATGGGGCGCAATCGAACCACCAAGTGACGGCGATCCGTTCCATCTGCGTCGATCTGGAGCAGACGCCGCTCCCGCTCGTCCTCGACCCTCTTCGCCATGGCTAGGGTTACGGGATCCACGTGATCCCGCGGCTCCCAGAGCTCCTGGCGTGATGGCGCCGCCGTGGCTGTGCTGCCATGGTGGGGTGGTGCTGTGGCGCCGCCATGGCCTGGCTTGGCCTGGCGCCACCGCGTCCTGGCGTGTGCCGCCGTGGCCGCCATGGTTGTCTGCCTACTCGACCCCGGTACGTTCGCCACCTCTTCTGCTCCTCTTCTGTGCCTGTTCTTCTTCCTCCTCCTCTGACTTCGGCCGCGGCTGCTCCTCCTCATGAAGATGCTTGCCGTGCTGGTGCTCTGCTGCGCTTAGCTTGCTGTGTGTGCGTATGCTGCTTTGCTGCTGCTCTGATGCTTGTGTTGCTGTGCTACTGCTGCCGCCATGGCCTAGCTCTAGTTCATGTGTTTGTACTGATATTCATGCTCATGCTAGCTTTACTACTGTGCTGTGCTTGCCTACGCAAGGCATGTGCTATTGCTGTGTGATGTTCTGCCACATCTCTGTGCAAGAATTCCAAATCTAATTGGTTGATATACCTTCCTTTCTTGCTTAATTCCCTTTCTGTGGCTCTGCTCTTGTTACTAAGCTCTCCAGATGCTCAAGTGTGTTCATATATGCTTGCTCATGAGCATCTTGTAATGCTCATGGCTTGCTAAATTGCTACTGGTTATTGTTATGGCTTGATTATGTGTGTGTGTGATACGTCCAATTTGCATCACTATTTTATATCATAATTTGCTGTTATTCATTGATATATTTCATATTGGGACACAATACTTATGTTATTTCATCTATTTTGCATGTTTCATCATTATTGGAGGATAAAGCACCGGAGCCAGGATTCTGCTGGAAAAAGCACCGTCAGAACGCAATATTTCGGAAGATCAACTGTGGAAGGAAATTATACCAAAAATCCTATTTTTCAAGATGACGAAGGAAGCCAGAAGAAGGAGCCAGGTGGACCCAGGGTGGGCCCACACCATAGGGCGGCACGGCCCATGGCCTGGCCGCGCCACCATGTGGTGTGGGGGCCCCACAGCCCCTTTCGCCTCCTTTTCTTCGCGAAATCCTTCGTCCCGAAAACCTAAGCCACAGAGGGTACCTCGCGAAGAGTTACAGCCGCCTCTGCGGGGCGGAGAACACCAGAGAGAAAAGAGCTCTCCGGCGGGCAGGAATCCGCCGGGGAAATTCCCTCCCGGAGGGGGAAATCGACGCCATCGTCACCGTCATCGAGCTGGACATCATCTCCATCACCATCATCATCATCTCCACCATCATCACCGCCGTCTCCACCGCTGGACACCGTCACCGCTGTAGCAATTTGGGTTTGATCTTGATTGTTTGATAGGGGAAACTCTCCCGGTATCGATCTCTACTTGTTATTGATGCTATTGAGTGAAACCATTGAACCAAGTTTATGTTCAGATTGTTATTCATCATCATATCACCTCTGATCATGTTCCATATGATGTCTCATGAGTAGTTCGTTTAGTTCTTGAGGACATGGGTGAAGTCTAAATGTTAGTAGTGAACTATGGTTGAGTAATATTCAATGGTATGATATTTAAGTTGTGGTGTTATTCTTCTAGTGGTGTCATGTGAACGTCGACTACATGACACTTCACCATTTATGGGCCTAGGGTAATGCATCTTGTACTCGTTTGCCAATTGCGGGGTTGCCGGAGTGACAGAAACCTAAACCCCCGCTGGTATATCGATGCAGGAGGGATAGCAGGATCTCAGAGTTTAAGGCTGTGGTTAGATTTATTCTTAATTACTTTCTTGTAGTTGCGGATGCTTGCAAGGGGTATAATCACAAGTATGTATTAGTCCTAGGAAGGGCGGTACATTAGCATAGGTTCACCCACACAACACTTATCATAACAATGAAGATTATTTAGCCGCATGTAGCGAAAGCACTAGACTAAAATCCCGTGTGTCCTCGAGAACGTTTGGTCATTATAAGTAAACAAACCGGCTTGTCCTTTGTGCTAAAAAGGATTGGGCCACTCGCTGCAATTGTTACTCTCGCACTTTACTTACTCGTACTTTATTCAACTGTTACATCAAAACCCCCCTGTATACTTGTCTGTGAGCATTTACAGTGAATCCTTCATCGAAACTGCTTGTCAACACCTTCTACTCCTCGTTGGGATCGACATTCTTACTTATCGAAAATACTACGATACACCCCCTATACTTGTGGGTCATCAAGACTATTTTTAAGGCGCCGTTGCCGGGGAGTGAAGCGCTATTGGTAAGTGGAATTGGTAAGGAAAACCTTTCTTGTTTGTGCTGATTTTATTTCTGCTTTCTTTGCTATAAGTCATTATGGAGAGATCTTCTCTTCAATTTTTATTTGGGAAATCTACTACTACTGCAACGGTAGTGGATGAGGCACCAGGTGAGGAAGTGATACCATATAAAATACCTATGAAAATCATTGAACGTGTTATGGATAACCGCTATGAAGGGGATGGAACTGTTCACCCTGGAGATCATTTATTGTTCTTACATGAATTATGCGGTTTATTCAAGTGTGCAGGTATTGCTATGGATGAAGTGAGGAAGAAACTATTCTCTTTATCGCTGTCTGGTAAGGCGGCGCATTGGTATAAATTACTGGATAATGGGGATTCTCTTGAATGGAATGATATTGTGCCCCGGTTTTATTCTAAGTTCTATCCTCCAAGTGAAATTCACAAGGATCGGAATTGCATATATAATTTTTGGCCTCATGATGGAGAGAGTATTGCCCAAGCTTGGGGGAGATTGAAGTCTTTAATGCTCAAATGCCCCATTCATGAGCTTCCTGGTAATGTTATTATTGATAATTTCTATGCAAGACTTTCTTTTCAAGACAAGACCTTGCTGGATACTTCTTGTTCTGGATCATTTACACGCAACAAAGAAGAGTTTAAAAGGGACCTTCTCGATCGGATCCAAGAAAATACTGAAGGTTGGGAGAACGACAAGGATAGAGAATCAGGTATAATTTATGATTATAAATGCATTGAAGCTTTTATGGATACTGATAAATTTCGTAATATGAGTGCTACATATGGTCTTGATTCTCAAGTTGCTGCACATCTTTATAAAGCTTTTGCCTCTCATTATGAATTGCCTAAGAAGAATTTTGATAAGTATCATGAACCGTATAAAGATAAAATTGATTCATCTATTAATAAATGCGTTGTAGTTGAAACTGCTGATCATGTTATTCCTGAAGCTTATATTGAAAAAACTCCTTTCCCTGCTAAAATGAAGGAGTACTCTGTTATAAATAGTGCGGTTCATAAAAGTGAAAAGAAACCTGTAGAACCTGAAGAACAAATAAAAGTTGAACCTGCTGTTGCAATAGCTAAAGATCTTGTGACTGAAAATGTGGAGGATGGTCATATTATTTTCTGTGAAGATGCTTCTAATATTGTTTCACATCCTAATAAACCCAAACAAGCTAGTGTTCCTATGCTATCTGTTAGAATTGGTGATCATTGCTATTATGGATTATGTGATATTGGTGCAAGTGTTAGTGTTATTCCTTATGAGCTTTACACGGAGATTATGCACGAAATTGATTCTTGTGAACTTGAAGATATTGATGTGGTCATTCAGCTGGCTAATAGAGAAACTATTTCTCCAATTGGTATTGTTCGAGATGTGGAAGTTTTATGCGGTAAGATTAAATATCCTGCTGACTTTTTGGTACTTGGTTCTGCTGCTAGTGATTATTGTCCTATTATTTTTGGTAGACCTTTTCTAAATACTTGTGGAGCTATTATAGATTGCAAGAAAGAGAAAATTTTGACTAAATTTGCTGGTGAATCTTATGAGTTTAACTTCTCTAAATTTACCAAAACTCCTTATAAAGCTAATTTGCCTAGTGATGATTTTAAAATGGAACAGTGTGCATCTATTGTTCTTGTTCCTAATAATCCTTTGCAGAAACATTAGGAGGATATCTAGAGTGAAGTTTTTAGGAAAGAAAGAGATGAGCTTGAGGAAATTTTTCTTCGCCAACCTATTCTCAAGCATGATTTACCGGTGGAAGATTTGGGTACAACACCGCCACCAAAGGAAGATCCTGTTTTTGATTTAAAGCCTTTGCACGATAATCTTAAATATGCTCATATTGATGATAAGAAAATATATCCTGTTATTATTAGTTCTAAGCTTTCAGAGATTGAGGAAGAAAGGTTATTGGAAATATTGAAGAAACACCGAGGCGCTATTGGCTACACTCTTGATGATTTGAAAGGGATTTCTCCTTCTATTTGCCAACATGCTATTAATATGGAAGATGATGCAAAGCCTGTTGTTGAACATCAGCGTCGTCTAATTCCGAAGATGAAGGAAGTGGTAAGGAATGAGGTATTAAGACTTCTTGAAGCTGGTATTATATATCCTATTGCTGATAGTAGATGGGTTAGTCCTGTGCATTGCGTTCCCAAGAAAGGAGGAATGACTGTTGTGCCTAATGATAATGATGAGCTCATCCCTCAAAGAGTAGTTGTAGGGTATAGAATGTGCATTGATTTTCGAAAAGTTAATAAAGTTACTAAGAAAGATCATTACCCTTTACCATTTATTGATCAAATGCTAGAAAGATTGTCTAAAAATACACATTTTTGTTTTCTTGATGGTTATTCTGGGTTTTCACAAATTGCTGTTAAAGCTAAAGATCAAGAGAAAACCACTTTCACTTGTCCCTATGGAACTTATGCTTATAGACGTATGCCTTTTGGTTTATGTAATGCTCCTGCTACTTTTCAAAGATGCATGTCTGCTATTTTTCATGGTTTTTGTGAGAGTATTGTAGAGGTATTCATGGATGATTTTTCCGTCTATGGGAATTCTTTTGATAGTTGCTTGCGAAATCTTGATAAAGTTTTGCAGAGATGTGAAGAAACTAACCTTGTTCTTAATTGGGAGAAATGCCACTTTATGGTTAATGAAGGAATTGTATTGGGACATAAAATTTCTGAGAGAGGTATTGAAGTTGATAGAGCTAAAGTTGAAGCAATTGAGAAGATGCCCTATACTAGGGATGTTAAAGGTATTCGTAGTGTTCTTGGTCATGCTGGGTTTTATAGGAGATTTATTAAAGATTTCTCCAAGATTTCAAAACCTCTTACTAATCTTCTTCAAAAAGATGTACCATTTGTTTTTGATGATGATTGTAAGGAAGCTTTTGAAACTCTAAAGAAAGCCTTAACAACTGCTCATATAGTTGAACCTCCTGATTGGAACTTACCATTTGAGATTATGTGTGATGCTAGTGATTTTGCTGTAGGCGCTGTTCTTCGACAGCGAGTAGATAAAAAACTGAATGTTATTCATTATGCTAGTAAAACTCTTGATGCTGCTCAAAGAAATTATGCTACAACTGAAAAAGAATTATTAGCTGTAGTGATCTGCTTGCGATAAATTTAGATCTTATATTGTTGATTCAAAAGTTACTATTCATACTGATCATGCTGCAATTAGATACCTTATGACAAAGAAAGATGCTAAGCCGAGGCTTATTAGATGGGTACTTCTTTTGCAAGAATTTGATTTACATATTGTAGACAGGAAAGGTGCTGATAATCCTGTTGCTGATAATTTGTCTAGATTGGAAAATATTGCTTATGATCCTGTTCCTGTTAATGATAGTTTTCCAAATGAACAATTGGCTGTAATAAAGGTGAGCTCGCGAGACAGTCCTTGGTATGCTGATTACGCTAACTTTATTGTTTCCAAGTACTTGCCTCCAACCTTTTCAGCTCAGCAAAGGAGGAAATTCTTTTATGACTTGAGGCATTATTTCTGGGATGACCCACACTTATATAAAGAAGGAGTGGATGGTATTATGCGAAGATGTGTTCCCGAATATGAACAACAAGAGATATTGAGTAAATGTCATGGTAGTGCTTATGGAGGACATCACGCCGGAGAAAGAACCGCGCAAAAGGTTCTACAATCAGGTTTTTATTGGCCAACTCTCTTCAAAGATGCGAGAAAGTTTATTTTATCTTGTGATGAATGCCAAAGGGTTGGTAATATCTCCAGACGTAATGAAATGCCTATGAATTATACTCTTGTTATTGAACCGTTTGATTGTTGGGGATTTGACTTCATGGGACCTTTTCCGTCTTCAGAAGGTAACACTCACATACTTGTTGCTGTTGATTATGTTACTAAATGGGTGGAAGCCATACCTACAAAAAGTGCTGATGGTGAGACCTCTTTAAGAATGCTTTTAGATATTATTTTTCCTAGATTTGGAGTGCCTATATATATTATGACTGATGGAGGTTCTCATTTTATTCATGGAGGTTTTAGAAAAACTCTTGCTAAGTATGGTATTAATCATAGAATTGCTTCCGCTTATCATCCTCAAACTAGTGGTCAAGTAGAATTATCAAATAGAGAGATTAAATCTATTTTGGGAAAGACTGTTAATAAAACCAGAAAGAATTGGGCTAGTAAATTGAAGGATGCACTATGGGCTTATAGAACTGCTTATAAAAATCCCATGGGAATGTCACCTTATAAAATGGTTTATGGGAAAGCTTGTCATTTACCTCTAGAACTAGAGCACAAAGCTTATTGGGCTGTTAGAGAATTAAATAAAGATCCTAAACTTGCCGGTGATAAGAGGTTGTTGCAATTAAGTTCTCTAGATGAATGGAGAAGTGAAGCTTATGAAAATACTAAACTCTTTAAAGAGAAAGTTAAAAAATGGCATGATAGAAGGATTATCAAAAGAGAATTTAATATTGGGGATAAAGTCCTATTGTATCGGTCTCGCCTCAGATTCTTTGCAGGGAAATTACTCTCGAAATGGGAAGGGCCATATGTTGTCGAGGAGGTGTATCGTTCAGGAGCAATCAAAATTAGCTCTCTCCAAGGCAATGCCACGCAAGTGGTGAATGGACAAAGACTCAAGCATTATATCTCAGGTGATTCCTATAATGTTGATGTTGATATTATTCAAGTGGAAACACCGGAGGCTTTCATCAAAGGGCAAATTGACAGGCCGCCAGAACCCGACTTTGAATAGGTAACAGTACTGGTAATGAAAAGTACGCAATTTACCTTCCGAACAATATTTTCGCTGTTTTTGGAAAATATGAAAAATTACGAGTTCGAAACGGAGTGGAAAGGACGCACGAGGGGGTGCCACCATAGGCCGGCGCGGCTTTGACACAGGCCCGCGCCGACCTATGGTCTGGCCGCCTCGTCGCCCCTTTCCGACTCTGGTTCGATCTGGTACTTTCCTTTTGTCGTGAAAATATTTGCTATATAATCCCCCGGACCCCTGGAGGTCCGTATATCGTTTTCTCGACGTGTTTTGTTTCGAGCTGTTTCTGCCAGGATCTGTTTTCAGTTTAGAAGCACCATGGCCTCCAACAACAAGGGCAAGGGGCTTTCGGAGGAAGAAGTGAAGAAGGTGCCATCAAGACAAGAGCAGCAAGCCGGTTGAGCAAGCAAATCTTGGTGGGATCTGTTGACACTCGACGTTCTTTTTCTCATAACCTGCAGGGACCTTTACCACCCGCTCTTAGCCTCGACTCCTTCCCTATGTTGGAAGAAGTTCTACGGACTACCGATGAGTTTTGTGATCAATATCGGGCTCTAAGAAGAGAAGTGGAGATACTCCAGGAGGAGAATTGCCGTCTCCGAAGAATGCTGGAATACCACTCGATTCGCATCACAAGGTCATCATCGCCAACTTCAGATAACAATGAATCTCTTCGAGTCTTAGTGCAGAATTGTCAAGCTGAGAAACTGAAGTTGAAGGAGTTCTGTAAGAAGCGCGGGAGGAGTTCATCACCATCATCGCCAAAGGAGTAATTCATCATCGGTATTGGCATCCCCTTGGTTTGTTCCAAGCTTGGGGGAGTGCCGCGGTATCACATTATCACTACCTTTTACTTTTATTGTCAAGTAGTGTCATATCATGAGTAGGGAAGTTATCATATAAGATGGGTTGCAGTTTGGAAGTATCTCTCCTTTAGTTGGTTGTCTATGTATCCCTTGGTGTGAGTTATCGTTATGGAATATTAATGAGAAGTCTTATCATTTACATATTGCACATCTTATTTTAGTTTGCAATCTCTATTATATGATTTACCTTGTCATTAGTATTGGTATCACTTTGGGAGCATTGAATAAATCTATTTGGTTTTGGCAAACTTAGCATTGGTCAATAGCAACAACACTTTGAGGTTTAAGTAGAAAAGAGAAATACATGTAGTTGTTTCATTGTCTTTCTTTCTTGTTAGCTCATAGCTTATTATTCTGAAGTTAAAATTGTTTGTGCTTACAAGGAAGATGCATGATTGTTTCTATCACATGTATATTTGTTTGTTTCCCTCAACTCTTATGCTTGCTAATTAACCTTGCTAGCCAAAGACCTGTACTGAGAGGGATTACTTCTCGTGCATCCAAACCTTAGCCCAAACCTATGCCATTTGTGTCCACCATACCTACCTACTATATGGTATTTTCTGCCATTCCAAGTAAATACTTCATGTGCTACCTTTAAACAATTCAAAACTTAGTATCTCTTATTTGTGTCAATGTTTTATAGCTCATGAGAAAGTATGTGGTGTTTTATCTTTCAATCTTGTTGGGCAACTTTCACCAATGGACTAGTGGCTTCATCCGCTTATCCAATAATTTTGCAAAAGAGCTGGCAATGGGATTCCCAGTCCCAAATTAATTAAACTAAATAGACACTCCTCCATGGTATGTGATTGATGGACGGCACCCGAAGGATTCGGTTAGCCATGGCTTGTGTAAGCAAAGGTTGGGGGGAGTGTCATCATCATAATAAAACTAAAATAAAAAGGCACTCCTTCATGGCATGAGATTGTTGGCAGGCACCCGAGGATTCGGTTAGCCATGGTTTGTGAAAGAAAGGTTGGAAGGAGTGCCACATAAAATGAAAATAATATGGGAGCCGCTCTTTGAAGTTTGTCTGGCAAGGGGGTTAGAGTACCCGCTACCAGTCGTTGACAACAACAAACACCCCTCAAAATGTTACTTTTATTCTCTTTATATGATTGCAAAACTGAAAGAGCTCTAGCACATGATTTAATCCCTACTTCCCTCTGCGAAGGGCCTGTCTTTTACTTTATGTTGAGTCAGTAAACCTATTTCCCTCCATCTCAAGCAAGCATTTGAGTAGTTGTGATCAAACCATTATATTGTGATTTGCTTCATCATGTCTTTTATTCTTCCTTGTTTAGTACAAGTTTTATCTGAATGAATATAGCTTTGCAAGTTATCAATGATCATGAGGAGACCATTATGATTGAGTATGCAAGTTGTGCCTTATAAACTTAAACATGAGAGCGCTGCTCAATGAGATAAGTATAATCTGTTAATTGTTCTCTGACCAAGAACGAAGTTTGCCATCACCAATTATGATTTCTTATGCACCTTTATTTGTGATTACCTTATACTTGTTTCAAGTTGAGTTATGTGAGGAAGTTGTTTACTATAATGTCTTGTGCGAATGAATATGATGCTTCTTGTCCGTATTTTATTTATCGACTCTTCACTCCATAAACATTTGGTCCTGTTTATCGAGCTCAGTTTCGCTTGGGGACAAGCGAAGTCTAAGCTTGGGGGGAGTTGATACGTCCAATTTGCATCACTATTTTATATCATAATTTGCTGTTATTCATTGATATATTTCATATTGGGACACAATACTTATGTTATTTCATCTATTTTGCATGTTTCATCATTATTGGAGGATCAAGCACCGGAGCCAGGATTCTGCTGGAAAAAGCACCGTCAGAACGCAATATTTCGGAAGATCAACTGTGGAAGGAAATTATACCAAAAATCCTATTTTTCAAGATGACGAAGGAAGCCAGAAGAAGGAGCCAGGTGGACCCAGGGTGGGCCCACACCATAGGGCGGCGCGGCCCATGGCCTGGCCGCGCCACCATGTGGTGTGGGGGCCCCACAGCCCCTTTCGCCTCCTTTTCTTCGCAAAATCCTTCGTCCCGAAAACCTAAGCCACAGAGGGTACCTCGCGAAGAGTTACAGCTGCCTCTGCGGGGCGGAGAACACCAGAGAGAAAAGAGCTCTCCGGCGGGCAGGAATCCGCCGGAGAAATTCCCTCCCGGAGGGGGAAATCGACGCCATCGTCACCGCCATCGAGCTGGACATCATCTCCATCACCATCATCATCATCTCCACCATCATCACCGCCGTCTCCACCGCTGGACACCGTCACCGCCGTAGCAATTTGGGTTTGATCTTGATTGTTTGATAGGGGAAACTCTCCCGGTATCGATCTCTACTTGTTATTGATGCTATTGAGTGAAACCATTGAACCAAGTTTATGTTCAGATTGTTATTCATCATCATATCACCTCTGATCATGTTCCATATGATGTCTCGTGAGTAGTTCGTTTAGTTCTTGAGGACATGGGTGAAGTCTAAATGTTAGTAGTGAACTATGGTTGAGTAATATTCAATGGTATGATATTTAAGTTGTGGTGTTATTCTTCTAGTGGTGTCATGTGAACGTCGACTACATGACACTTCACCATTTATGGGCCTAGGGGAATGCATCTTGTACTCGTTTGCCAATTGCGGGGTTGCCGGGTGTGAAACCTAAACCCCCACTGGTATATCGATGCAGGAGGGATAGCAGGATCTCAGAGTTTAAGGCTGTGGTTAGATTTATTCTTAATTACTTTCTTGTAGTTGCGGATGCTTGCAAGGGGTATAATCACAAGTATGTATTAGTCCTAGGAAGGGCGGTACATTAGCATAGGTTCACCCACACAACACTAATCATAACAATGAAGATTATTTAGCCGCATGTAGCGAAAGCACTAGACTAAAATCCCGTGTGTCCTCGAGAACGTTTGGTCATTATAAGTAAACAAACCGGCTTGTCCTTTGTGCTAAAAAGGATTGGGCCACTCGCTGCAATTGTTACTCTCGCACTTTACTTACTCGTACTTTATTCAACTGTTACATCAAAACCCGCCTGTATACTTGTCTGTGAGCATTTACAGTGAATCCTTCATCGAAACTGCTTGTCAACACCTTCTGCTCCTCGTTGGGATCGACATTCTTACTTATCGAAAATACTACGATACACCCCCTATACTTGTGGGTCATCAGTGTGCCATCCTTGTCTAGCTTGATCCAGTGATACATCATGTATTTGATGTGCTTCTGGATACAATTATAAGTTATCCATTTGATTATCTGTGGAGCAATTGTTGGTTATGTGTGGCTATTCAATTATCTGGTTCATGTTCAGCTGCTCAGTGATGCTCTACATGTATTGGCATGCAATAGCAAGCCCTGATGATCAGTTGATCATTTCTTGTTTGTGAATTAGTGGGTGCCCCTCTCTGTGACTCACTGGTGCTCATTCAGTGCTATAGGTGTTTCCTACAGACTTGAATGCAGGTGTCTTGGTGCTTGTCCAAGCATCGGTATTGTGTGCAATGATCCTTTGGATCATCTGCAAGACCCTGTGCATCAGTAGCTTATCTGTTTCATTTATCTGCTTAATTTGCTTTGTTATTTGGATAAATGATGTGAACTGTGACACAGTGATGATCATATCAATTGATTTGCTTGGGCTAGAGGGATGCCAACAATTGTTGGGGACCCTAGCCCATTCTGAACCCACTTGGGTGATGATGCATGTGTAAAGCTTAACTGTTTGGATTGATTGTGTGGTTGAGGTAACCCTGACAGTAAATTCATGCTGTTAGGGTGGCTCCCACCAGTGTTGGCTTACTGTGGCTCACTTGATGCTTTCTGGGTGATCCATTTATTGGATTGCCAGTAGCTCTTGATGTTGAAATCAAATAGACAATGATTTGTCTAAGTCTGATGGCCTGACTAACTGTAGGTGCTAAGTGTGTAGCTAGGCTAGCTGTATTTTCATCTCTTGCTGGATTTCTTCAGTTATGCATTGATTTTCATAGCTGTTGTTCCCATTAGATGATTTACTAGTGGCCTTACTACCTTTGCTTGCACCATATGGCTTAGTAGCCAGATGATGACACAAATTGGGTATCACACCCTTTTGCTTGTGTGTGATTGGTGCATATGCTTATATATGAACAAAACCATCTGGTTTGTTCATGATGCTTGGTATACCTCACTCCAGCTCCTAGGATTTGGTGTTGGTGTAGAGGGTTTGCTTCTGTGTTGATCTTATGGTTGATTTGCTTGCCCTGCTCCTCCTGGTGAGCTTGATGCTCCTTGGTTATTTGCTGTGGTGGTGAAGATGTGTTGAACAGCAGTGGCTGTTCAAGCTGTTCTTGTGTTCTTGTGACTTACCCTGTGAGGCTGCTGTCGATGGATGAATCAAGTGACTAGGGTTTTGGCTGTGAAAAGCTTTTATATGGCCAGCCATGGCTTCCCTGGTCGACAGCACCACATCTCACCCTGGTGACTCACTGGTTGTGTGTGTTGCATGCACACATGCAGCAGGCCTTGTGTGCTGCCTGTGTGTGTGTGGCTTGGGACTTGGGCTGATGGGTTGGATCAGCTCGGCAGCTTGATCATATCCACTCTATTCCAGTTTTCTTCTAACCTGCCAAGTGGCTTTGCCACTTGGCTTAATTCCTTGTTTGGTTTTTTTGTGTGTGTGTGCAGGGATCAAGAAAATGCTCAAGATGAACTCAAGATCATCTTGATCAAAGAATTCAGGAAGATCACAATGTAGTTTAGGTCATTTGAATAACTTGTAATTTTCCTTTTTCAATTTCTATTTCATCAATTCTTGTAATGTGTTGTAAATTCCTTTATCTATTCAGGATATTGTAATGACAATGTAATATGTGTGTGATTATCAATAAAGCTCAAGTTTTCCTTAATGAGCTTAATGTATTTGTTGTATTACTTATATTCTGGCTTAATGATAATTGTTTGTGAAATTATCTCAAATTTGAATTATGTGATAACCATTTGATGTTTGAATTTGAATTTGAAATTCAAATTCAAATTTGGTTTGAATTCAATCATACAACTTAACTTGTGATTCAATCATGCAACTTAAGATTTCAATGCAATATCACTTCTCTCTTCTCAAAACCCTAATTTAGATAAGTAGGAACAAGTTCATCGCACTCTCGAAACCCTAACCCTGTAAGGTGTCGAGAGAGAAACCTGTCCCCCTTTGATGCAGTTTTGTTTTAAAAGCGCGAAATTTCCCCGTAATTTACAATCCAATGCACATCCCTTTCTAAAAACTACCCCTCGATCGTCTCTAAACCTGGGACATTACAGCCTTTCCCCCTTAAAGAAAACTTCGTCCCGAAGTTGTGGTTGTAATACCTGAAAAGTTTGGGGTATGTTTTCCTCAGGTCTTCCTCCTTTTCCCAGGTGGCTTCCCTCTCGGGATGATGCTTCCATTGTATCTTGCAATACTTTATCGCTCGATTCCTGAGTTGTTTCCAGTTCTCCTCGAGAATCTTCGCTGGCTTCTCGATGTATGTCAAATCTGGTTGTAACTCGAGCTCTTCATGTGATACTGGTTCATCTGGGGTCTTCAAACATTTTCTGAGTTGCGACACATGGAATACGTTGTGAACCTGAGATAACCTTCCCGGTAGTTCCAATTCCAAGGCTAACCCTCGGTTTTGACTCAGAATCTTGAAAGGTCCGATGTACCTAGGGCTTAGCTTTCCTTTTACTCCAAACCTCTAAAGTCCTTTCATCGGGCTCACCTTGAGATATACCATGTCTCCAACTTGTGGCTCCCATGTTCTTCTCTTTTGATCGGCATAACTCTTCTGTCGGCTCTGAGCTATCTTCAGCCTATCCCTGATAATGTCAATGATTTGTTGCTTTTCCTTCACATAATCAGGGTTGAACTCTTTGCTTGCTCCGGCTTCATACCAACATATCGGTGATCTACACTTTCTTCCATACAGGGCTTCAAACGGTGCCATCTTGATGCTCCTTTGATAGCTATTATTGTATGAAAACTCTGCTAGTGGTAAGTGCTCCTCCCATGATCCTCCGAAGTCTAGGGCACAAGCCCTAAGCATATCCTCTAAGATCTGGTTGGTTCTCTCGGTTTGTCCACCTGTCTGGGGATGATAGGCGGTACTATAGTCCAGCTTGGATCCTAAAGCTTCGTGTAGTTGCTTCCAAAATGCTGACGTGAACACGGATCCTCGATTCGATACGATCTTCTTGGGTACTCCATGTTTACTCACGATCTCTTTGATGTAAAGATCGATGAGTTTCTCTCCTTTATCTTGCTGGTTCACTGCTAAGAAGTGTGCACTTTTCGTCAACCGGTCCACGATTACCCATATCATGTCCTTCTTTTTATTGGTCATGGGTAGTCCGGTGATGAAATCCATTCCTATCTCCTCCCATTTCCATTCTGGAATTGGTAGAGGTTGTAACTTCCCTGCTGGACTCTGATGTTTAGCCTTCACTCTTTGGCAGGTATGGCATTCCGCCACGAATTGTGCGATTTCTCTCTTCATGTTATTCCACCAGAATAGCTCCTTTAGGTCCATGTACATCTTTGTACTACCCGGATGAATGGAGTATGGTGTTTGATGGGCTTCCCGGAGTATTACTTCCTTGATTTCAGCAATATCCGGAACACATATTCTCTTCTGGAACCATAATGATCCCGATTCTCCGCGGTGAAATTCTGATGGTCTTCCCTCATATATTCTTCTCATATCCTCCACGATGAATGGATCGTCCAGCTGACCCATCATTATTTCATTCTTCAGGTTGACATTTAGCTCATCGGCTACTTGTAAAGCCGATAGTCCTTCATGAGCTTCTTTCTCCCAAAGTTGTATCTGGGCTTGACTTATTTCCTTCCTCAACTCCGGTGATAACTCTTGTTCTACTCCGCCAGTGCTCTTCCTACTTAAGGCATCTGCTACAACATTGGCCTTTCCTGGAGTATAATTGATGGTCAAATCATAATCCTTGATTAATTCTAGCCATCTTTTCTGCCTCATGTTGAGTTCCTTCTGAGTAAAGAAGTATTTGAGACTCTTATGATCTGTATAGAGCTCACACTTGGCTCCATAGAGAAAATGTCTCCAGGTTTTGAGTGCAAATACAACTGCTGCTAATTCCAAGTCATGTGTTGGATAGTTTACTTCATGAGGTCTGAGTTGCCTCGATCCATAAGATATCACTTTCCGATCTTGCATGAGTACGCAACCCAATCCATGCTTGGATGCGTCACAGTACACGGTGTAATCCTTGCCAACTTCCGGAATTGCTAACACCGGTGCTGTGGTGAGTTTCTCTTTCAGAGTTTGAAAACTCTTCTCACACTCCTCTGACCACACGAATGGTGTGTTCTTTCTTAACAACTTCGTCATGGGTCCTGCTATCTTGGAGAATCCTTCAATGAATCTCCGATAATATCCTGCCATTCCTAGGAATCCTCGGATTTCCTTGACAGTCTTGGGTGCTTCCCATTCTAGAACTGCTGCTACCTTGCTCGGATTAACAGCTATTCCATCTTTACTAATGACATGACCAAGAAATTCCACTTGATCTAGCCAAAATTCACACTTGCTGAATTTGGCATAGAGTTGATGTTCTCTTAGTGTTTGCAACACTAACCTCAAATGTTCAGCATGTTCGGCCTTGTTCTTGGAATAGATCAAGATATCATCGATGAATACGATGACAAACTTGTCTAGATATGGCATGAAAATCTTATTCATGAGATTCATGAATATTGCTGGGGCATTAGTTAATCCAAAAGGCACTACAAGGTATTCATGATGTCCATACCTTGAGACAAAGGCAGTTTTCGGAACGTCTTCCTTCTTGATCTTTATCTGGTGATAACCGGATCTTAGATCAATTTTGGAAAAGACTCCCGCGCCTCTAACTTGATCGAACAGATCTTGTATTCTTGGAAGTGGATACTTGTTCTTGATTGTGACGTTGTTCAGATTCCTGTAGTCTCCACACATCCTTCTTCCTCCATCTCTTTTATCCACGAACATCACAGATGATCCCCATGGTGAAACACTTTCTTGTATGAATCCTTTCTGTTCCAAGTCATCCAGTTGCTCCTTAAGTTCTTTCAACTCCTTGGGCCCCATCTTATATGGTGCTTTAGCAATCGGAGCTGTTCCTGGAATTAGGTCGATAGTGAATTCTATCTCCCTATCTGGTGGCATACCAGGTAATTCCGTAGGAAACACATCCTGGAATTCATTCACTACAGGTATATCTTCTAATTTCACCTCCTTCATGCTGTTCAACTGTAACTCAACTTCTATCTGTGTATGTTTGTCGCCTTGGTAAATCATTCTACTTCCATCGGGGCTTTTCAAAGATACCGTCTTGTTCACACAGTCGATCAATGCTCCATTAGCTTCTAACCAGTTCATACCAAGAATGACATCAATGTCCTTCATCGGTAAAATGAACAGGTCTGCGTCAAACGCGCACTTATTGATCATAATGACTTGTTTTTGTTTGGTATGGGTTACTACTATCGTTCCCCCCGCAGAAAGTATAGTTATGGGTGTATCTAACTTAGTGCAACTAATCCCATGTTTGATGATGAATTGCTGAGAAATGAATGATGTAGTTGCGCCAGTATCAAAAAGTACTTTGCCAGGATGGGTGAGTATCTGGAGCGTACCTATCACCGCCTGATCAGAGTTGACCACCTCCTCCAGACTAGTGCAGTTCAGCTTGCCGAAGGGCTTCTTATTCTTCCAGTTCCCTCCGGTGTTTCCTCCTTGGCCTCCTCCTCCTCCAGACTGACCTCCTCCATTCTTCTTAATGGGGCAATCCTTCATCATGTGCCCCTCCTGACGACACCCGAAGCAAATGATTCTGGGTTTGCGACGGTCCTTCGAAGTATGTCCTTTAATTCCACAAATACGGCAAACTATTTGATTTGCAGTCTGAAATGCTTGATTCTTCCTACTACCGTAGTAGTTGCTGTTGTTGTTGTTGTTGTTGTTGTATCTTGGCTTGAAATTCAAGCTGGTATTGGGCTTGTTATTGGAAAACCTCTTAGGCTCAAACTTGGCCTTCTTCCTCTTTTCCTCCTGCAGTTGTTTGAAATCATCTTCCAGAGTGATGGCTGCATCCACCAACTCTTGGAACTCCGTCGCTCTCATCATCCGGAGCTGTACCTTGAACTGGGGACTTAACCCCCTCAAAAACCTCTTCTTTTTCTTGTCCTCGGTGTTGACTTCTTCAACAACATACCGGGACAGCTTTGAGAATTCCCTGACATAAGTCAGGATTGCCTTGTCCTTCTGCTCGAGACTTTCAAATTCTCGACGCTTCAGTTCCACAATACTTTCAGGGACATTGGATTCCCTGAACTTCCTCGCAAACTCTTCCCATGTGAATACTTTTCCAGCCGGATAAACGGCTACGATATTGTCCCACCATGATGCGGCGGGTCCACACAGCAGGTGTGTAGCATAACGGACCTTCTCCTGGTCGTTACAACCAACGGTATTGAGCTTTCGCTCGGTGTCCATAAGCCAATCTTC
Organism: Lolium perenne; assembly: GCF_019359855.2. Taxonomy (NCBI): domain Eukaryota; kingdom Viridiplantae; phylum Streptophyta; class Magnoliopsida; order Poales; family Poaceae; genus Lolium; species Lolium perenne. The sequence continues at coordinate 204,266,024 of NC_067245.2, read as the reverse complement.
CGCGTCCATTGGCTCGGGCGCGTATGCGAAAGATATAGGCTTGGTGTTCTGGAAGTCTGCTAAGGTGACTCCCTGATTCTCGGGTCTTTCTACCCGGTTCTGCTGCAGCAACTCCTGGAAGAATTTATTCTGCTGCTCCAACGTAATACGTTGCATCTCCTCCACCAATTGCATGTACTGGACAAAATCCTGTTGCGTCATGGGTGGTGGTGGTGGAAACTGATTCCTGGCTGCTTCATCAGCTTCTTCCTTTTGCTTTGCTTCGCGCTCCATGCGCTGTGCTTCGGTCTCCTCTCCTAACGCTCCCGACATAACCCCCTAGTTCTGCAACACAAGATGATACTCATAATTACTCCATGCGCAAGTTTTCTGAGCTCAACTTTGTGCACAGAACTAGTCACGCAATGGAAATCAAGAAGCAAATCCAAATCATACAAAACAAATACCATGTATATACATACTTAAGTGGTCTTGTTACAATACTCAAGTCAATGTGAGTATGCAAACTCACTTATTAAAGTATATGTACAAATTTCTACAAATATTACACACTACAATACACGTGGTACTTGTGTATTGTAGTCCTGCCTTCCTTGGTGGACTCTAGTCGATCTTCACTCCCGGTACATCCCAGGCTTCCATCCGGTCGAACGTGTCGTCCTCCTGATAGACCCTGGAACATAAGGTCTCCCCGTCGGCTGGTAATCAGAATCAGATGATGATCCTAGGGAGAAATCAGTGTTCACAAACTGGTCATTAAGTGCATCATAGTCCACCCATCGGGTGTACTCCCCTGTAGCTCCACCATAAGTATTTTCCACATTTGTATCCGACTCAACCTGTGTCGGATACCCTCCATCAACTCCTCCATTACTAGGATAACTCTGGTGCTGGGTCGTGGCGTCTTCATTCATCTCCCCGTCATAATACACTGAAGTACTATGAGTTCCAGTATCAGATCCCCAACGCCAACCCGTGGAGTTTTCTATAGGAGTCACGGAACGCTGATTGTTTCCGGATTCCTCTCCACCCTCATATCCCCCATAGGAACTACCCAGATAGTTCCCAGGTGTAACAGGTGTAGTTTCGCGCTCAAGAGAATCAATACTAATGTAGTCACCAGCTGAGTAAACTGGTGTGTGCACCACATTCTCCATAGGTTCTTTCCCCCTTGTCTCCTCCTTAGGTTCAGTAAACTCCTCTAGCATCGTATCAATTGCTCCCGTCAGATGATGGTTCAACTGAAAGAGCAATGATATTAAGTTGCGGCTATTATCCATGTATTTTGCAGCTGCTATTGGTTTGCGTTTTGCATATTTGTAGTGGTTAAGCATGGGATCCTCTTCCTCCTGATTATGAGGAATGTGGGTGAATTCGGAACCCATAAGCTCTTTCGTATTATGCTCCCGAATATCTGTGATGGCTCTCATAACGGCTATATGGTAGGCTGTGTTGATAGTTCTGGCTTCACCTGCTGGCATTACTACGCTCATTCCCAAAGATTCGGGAAGTCGCAGTCCTACCCTACACTTTGCCAATACAGTACCATCGTAGTACATGTATTTCTTTACTTGGATCTGGGGATCACACCCAAATTCAAGTAACATGGCACGTAGAATATCTGCAAGTCCTCCTTCATATTCACTCAGTGTGGAATCCATCACTTTCACGTTTCGTACCGGACGTGAACTTGCCATGTTGGCTGTAGAAATAGAAAGATTATAAGATTAGTAATAATGCATCATAATAGAGATAATAAAGAATTATCGCACTAAAATATATGATTGTTGTATTATCAATTGAATATACACCATATTTTTAGAGAATTCTTTACTAGTCCTATTTGACTCCTAACGTTTGGTCCCATTTACTAGGTTCCAACCTAAGGTCAAAGCTTTTTCTCTGATACCAACTGTGGTGACCCTGCATACCACTGCATGTTGTAGTATGCCAGTCGTTGATATAACATTCACGAAGTACCATTCCGCAAATATTACATCCCTCAGAGTAGTACAACAGAACATAGCAGGTCCATAACTCATTCATTTAATATTACAATAATCATACATATATCGTCTCGGAGCTCCTCTTGGGTCCTAAGAGGGATACTCATGTGTTCGAGGCGAACCCAACTTAGCTTACAATATAGATGTCTCATTAAGTTGTACATTTATTCTCTCGAGCAGCTAAATACTAAGAGTTCGGGCTGCTCGGCTACTACTACTACTACTTGATGTTCTAGGCTTGATCTCCTCCGGAAGCCTCCCCGGTTCCGTAGACTATGAGATTGTCTACGCCTTCAACACCTCCAGAGAGGTCTGGTTCTTCATAGCCGATGATCTCGGCTCCTTCAGTGTGGTCGTAGTCCTCCTCCAGATGATTCAGGCAATCTAAGCAAGGGATTGAAGATTGGGATGAGTACGAGCGTACTCAACAAGTTCATTATAGAGAAGAGGTGTTTAATGCACTAGCTACGATATTAGACCAGAAAGTCTAATACCAATGCAAGTTTTGATAAACATTTCTTCAAGAGATTGCTTTTATTTCCAAGAGCTATGTCCGTCAGCCTTCACCGGTTTACTAGAACTTCATGGAGCTCCTTTCCGGCCGCGTTCGCAGTTCCTCATCCCGGAACAGGGAGTGACAGGTCACGGTTCTTTACACTCTGCCAACCGGGCAGCTTTCCCGTCCACACTTCCTTCGGTGTGAGGCCCGGTATAAGGTCTAGCCAATCATGTTCCTCCGCTACCTCGAACACCCACCCTTTGTTGCATGCCCCGACCCTGGGTCCTCGCCGGTCCCATTATTCCCATATATTTCAAGGTGGACCCCGACCACGACGACAGTCTGGGATCGAACCAAACTCCTTCGCCGGTAGCTGCAACCCATCATAGACCGCAATACCGTGGGGACTTGGGACTCCCCAGCCTCACCATCTTGCTCCTTCGGGCGACAAGTGTACTACGGACAATGCCGTGGGGACTTAGGACTCCCTAGCCTCACCAGCTTGCCCCCTTGGATTACAAGTGTACTACGGTAAAGCGCATCCGTTGATGAACGAGAGGTGGAAACACTTTTGACTACTCCGTCCCACTCCGGATCTTATGGTTAACACGGGTATTACGGCACAAGAATCACTGGCGACATTTGTTGTTTAATCCTAGATGGATATAAACCTTTGCAATGGAACCTCCACCATATCAACACAATCCATGGTTCCATTGCCCACCACATAGTCATATTCATAGTTATGAAAGTAGTGGTTTTGGTTTTTATGCAATAGTGATAACCATAGTACTTTGCAAGTAATTTGATAGAAATACTCAAATGACATGAGCAAGTGATGAACTTGCCTGAACACTGCAAAGTTTTGCAGTTGGAAGGTGTGGACTGACCCTTGTCCTCTGTCTCTAAAAAATAGCATCATTGTCCGATAAGGGCAATGGTTAAAGAAGCAGTTATGCATGATTCCAGTTTTAGGGTTTGTTCCCCCCTTCCGATGTCGTGGTTATTTCATGTGAGAGGTTAATACTAAGAACAACTTGGAGATTCTCTATTTAGGGTAAATACAACCTTGAAATATTGTCAAGGTGTTTTTATAGTCCAATAACATTAATGGACTTATTTTCTTTATTGAAAATAATATGTGTGATTTAAATCATCAAATTAAGACTTATTCTTAATTATCTTCAAAAATTCTCTTTGATATTTTATTTGGATAGAGAATTTTATGCTGATTGATTTTCATATTTTTAATTAATTTTTTAGAGCTCTTATCAATTTTCTATTGAATTTTAAAGTTTCTATTTTTTAATTGAATTGTGAAAAGTCACAATTGCCCCTGGGCCCACCTGTCAGTGGAGCCCAGTGGGTTGGGTTAGACCAGCTCGGGTCTGACCGACCCGAGCGGTCGCTCACTCGCTCACTCTCTCGCGCCGTCACGACCTAACCCTAATCCTCTTCCTCTCTGGCGACCTGCGTCGCCCTCACCGTCGCCGACCGATTCCGGCGGTCTCCGGCCGCCATGGCCCTCGCCATGGGGCGCAATCGAACCGCCAAGTGACGGCGATCCGTTCCATCCGCGTCGATCTGGAGCAGACGCCGCTCCCGCTCGTCCTCGACCCTCTTCGCCATGGCTAGGGTTACGGGATCCGCGTGATCCCGCGGCTCCCAGAGCTCCTGGCGTGATGGCGCCGCCGTGGCTGTGCTGCCATGGTGGGGTGGTGCTGTGGCACCGACATGGCCTGGCTTGGCCTGGCGCCACCGCGTCCTGGCGTGTGCCGCCGTGGCCGCCATGGTTGTCTGCCTGCTCGACCCCGGTACGTTCGCCACCTCTTCTGCTCCTCTTCTGTGCCTGTTCTTCTTCCTCCTCCTCTGACTTCGGCCGCGGCTGCTCCTCCTCATGGAGATGCTTGCCGTGCTGGTGCTCTGCTACGCTTAGCTTGCTGTGTGTGCGTATGCTGCTTTGCTGCTGCTCTGATGCTTGTGCTGATGTGCTACTGCTGCCGCCATGGCCTAGCTCTAGTTCATGTGTTTGTACTGATATTCATGCTCATGCTAGCTTTACTACTGTGCTGTGCTTGCCTACGCAAGGCATGTGCTATTGCTGTGTGATGTTCTGCCACATCTCTGTGCAAGAATTCCTAATCTAATTGGTTGCTATACCTTCCTTTCTTGCTTAATTCCCTTTCTGTGGCTCTGCTCTTGTTACTAAGCTCTCCAGATGCTCAAGTGTGTTCATATATGCTTGCTCATGAGCATCTTGTAATGCTCATGGCTTGCTAAATTGCTACTGGTTATTGTTATGGCTTGATTATGTGTGTGTGCCATCCTTGTCTAGCTTGATCCAGTGATACATCATGTATTTGATGTGCTTCTGGATACAATTATAAGTTATCCATTTGATTATCTGTGGAGCAATTGTTGGTTATGTGTGGCTATTCAATTATCTGGTTCATGTTCAGCTGCTCAGTGATGCTCTACATGTATTGGCATGCAATAGCAAGCCCTGATGATCAGTTGATCATTTCTTGTTTGTGAATTAGTGGGTGCCCCTCTCTGTGACTCACTGGTGCTCATTCAGTGCTATAGGTGTTTCCTACAGACTTAGTCCGGGTGTGCTGGTGCTTGTCCAAGCATCAGTGACTGTGTGCAATGATCCTTTGGATCATCTGCAAGACCTTGTGCATCAGTAGCTTATCTGTTTCATTTATCTGCTTAATTTGCTTTGTTATTTGGATAAATGATGTGAACTGTGACACAGTGATGATCATATCAATTGATTTGCTTGGGCTAGAGGGATGCCAACAATTGTTGGGGACCCTAGCCCATTCTGAACCCACTTGGGTGATGATGCATGTGTAAAGCTTAACTGTTTGGATTGATTGTGTGGTTGAGGTAACCCTGACAGTAAATTCATGCTGTTAGGGTGGCTCCCACCAGTGTTGGCTTACTGTGGCTCACTTGATGCTTTCTGGGTGATCCATTTATTGGATTGCCAGTAGCTCTTGATGTTGAAATCAAATAGACAATGATTTGTCTAAGTCTGATGGCCTGACTAACTGTAGGTGCTAAGTGTGTAGCTAGGCTAGCTGTATTTTCATCTCTTGCTGGATTTCTTCAGTTATGCATTGATTTTCATAGCTGTTGTTCCCATTAGATGATTTACTAGTGGCCTTACTACCTTTGCTTGCACCATATGGCTTAGTAGCCAGATGATGACACAAATTGGGTATCACACCCTTTTGCTTGTGTGTGATTGGTGCATATGCTTATATATGAACAAAACCATCTGGTTTGTTCATGATGCTTGGTATACCTCACTCCAGCTCCTAGGATTTGGTGTTGGTGTAGAGGGTTTGCTTCTGTGTTGATCTTATGGTTGATTTGCTTGCCCTGCTCCTCCTGGTGAGCTTGATGCTCCTTGGTTATTTGCTGTGGTGGTGAAGATGTGTTGAACAGCAGTGGCTGTTCAAGCTGTTCTTGTGTTCTTGTGACTTACCCTGTGAGGCTACTGTCGATGGATGAATCAAGTGACTAGGGTTTTGGCTGTGAAAAGCTTTTATATGGCCAGCCATGGCTTCCCTGGTCGACAGCACCACATCTCACCCTGGTGACTCACTGGTTGTGTGTGTTGCATGCACACATGCAGCAGGCCTTGTGTGCTGCCTGTGTGTGTGTGGCTTGGGACTTGGGCTGATGGGTTGGATCAGCTCGGCAGCTTGATCATATCCACTCTATTCCAGTTTTCTTCTAACCTGCCAAGTGGCTTTGCCACTTGGCTTAATTCCTTGTTTGGTTTTTTTGTGTGTGTGTGCAGGGATCAAGAAAATGCTCAAGATGAACTCAAGATCATCTTGATCAAAGAATTCAGGAAGATCACAATGTAGTTTAGGTCATTTGAATAACTTGTAATTTTCCTTTTTCAATTTCTATTTCATCAATTCTTGTAATGTGTTGTAAATTCCTTTATCTATTCAGGATATTGTAATGACAATGTAATATGTGTGTGATTATCAATAAAGCTCAAGTTTTCCTTAATGAGCTTAATGTATTTGTTGTATTACTTATATTCTGGCTTAATGATAATTGTTTGTGAAATTATCTCAAATTTGAATTATGTGATAACCATTTGATGTTTGAATTTGAATTTGAAATTCAAATTCAAATTTGGTTTGAATTCAATCATACAACTTAACTTGTGATTCAATCATGCAACTTAAGATTTCAATGCAATATCACTTCTCTCTTCTCAAAACCCTAATTTAGATAAGTAGGAACAAGTTCATCGCACTCTCGAAACCCTAACCCTGTAAGGTGTCGAGAGAGAAACCTGTCCCCCTTTGATGCAGTTTTGTTTTAAAAGCGCGAAATTTCCCCGTAATTTACAATGCAATGCACATCCCTTTCTAAAAACTACCCCTCGATCGTCTCTAAACCTGGGACATTACACCTTCTTCATCAATCGGCGTGAGAGGGTGCTCGCCAGGTATGAAGAGGATGGTCTGCCTCCTGGGAACTTCCACGAGGCCGGCCGTCGGCTATGGTCGTACGGCCGGACTCTGCAGAGCGTCATGGACTACATCACGGCCGGCGATATCCCCCGCCTGCGCTAACCTCAGTTCGAGCCACGAGCGCCGCCCAACGACAGCGACGACGGCAGGGACGACAACGGCGACAACTTAGAAGGCGACAACTACCAGTACAACGGCGGCGACTATGAAGACTACGAGTATGCATATTATACGCCTAGGCAGGAGTATGACTAAATCACTCCAAATTTCATGTATCATCAGTGGTATCTCGAATCAATCGAATCATTCGAAAATGGACACCAAACACATCACGGATAATATAATTCACATGATCCATTCAACAAAGTTTGGTATAATAAATTATTACACATCATTTCTTCCCTTGTGTCCCTTCTTGCTTACGATTGTGCCGTATCCATGGAGCATCCTCATCATTTGACTTAATGCTTGGGTCAGTGTTCACTTTGAAGGGCGGAATTTCACCAAACATATTATAATCTTCTGACATGTCTGTCTTGTCCTCCACTCCCACGATGTTTCTTTTCCCTGAAAGAACAAAGTGGCGCTTTGGATCATCGCATGATGTACTAATCGTTTTCTTATCTTTCCGTTTCCTCGGTTTGCTACTCATGTCCTTCACATAGAAAACCTGAGCGACATCTTTGGCTAGGACGAATGGTTCGTCAAGGTAACCAAGATTGTTGAAATTCACCATTGTCATTCCGTATTGCTGGTCCACCTTTACCCCACCTCCTGTTAGCTTGAACCATTTGCACCGGAACAAAGGGACCTTAAAGGAGGGTCCATAGTCAAGTTCCCATATCTCCTCTATGTAACCATAATATGTGACCTTTTGCCCATTCTCGGTTGCAGCATCAAAGCGGACACCACTGTTTTGGTTAGTGCTCTTTTTATCTTGGGCGATCGTGTAAAATGTATTCCCATTTATCTCGTACCCTTGGAAAGTCGTTATAGTCGAAGATGGTGTCTTGGCCAACATGTACAGCTGATCTCCAACATCATTGTCGTTCATTAAATGTTTTCTCAACCAACTGCCGAAAGTCTCCATGTGGGCCTTTCTAATCCAGGATTTAGACTTCCCCGGGTTGTCCGAGCGTAAAATATTCTTGTGTTTCTCGTAGTACGGAGCCACCAAGCTGGAATTTGTCAGAACTGTGTGGTGTGCTTCAGTCATAGAATGGCCGTCCATACATATCATTGATTTCCTTCCGATCGTGCCTTTTCCACTTAGTCTCCCCTCGAGCCGTGATCGAGGAAGACCAATCGGCTTAAGGTCAGGAACAAAGTCAACACAAAACTCAATTACCTCCTCATTTCCATAGCCCTTGGCGATGCTTCCTTCTGGCCTGGCACGGTTAAGAATATATTTCTTTAATACTCCCATGAACCTCTCAAAGGGGAACATATTGTGTAGAAATACAGGACCGAGAATGGAAATCTCTTCGACTAGGTGAACCAGGAGGTGGGTCATAATATTGAAGAAGGATGGTGGGAACACCAACTCGAAACTGACAAGACATTGGACCACATCGTTTTGTAACCGTGGTAGATCTTCTGGGTTGATTACCTTCTGAGAGATTGCATTGAGGAATGCACATAGCTTCACAATGGCTACTCAAATATTTTCCGGTAGGAGCCCCCTCAAAGCAATCGGAAGCAATTGCGTCATAATCACGTGGCAGTCGTGAGACTTCAGGTTTTGGAACTTTTTGTCCGCCATGTTTATTATTCCCTTTATATTCGACGAGAATCGAGACGGGACCTTCATACTGCTCAGGCATTCAAAAAATATGACCTTCTCTTCTTTGGTAAGAGCGTAGCTGGCACGACCTTGAAACCATTCCGGATGCCGGTCATTAGGGTCTTTCAAATGTTGTTGGTCCTACCGTGCTTCCTTTGTATCATTTGTCTTCCCATACACGCCCAAGAAGCTTAGCAGGTTCACGCAAATATTCTTCGTAACATGCATCACATCGATTGCAGAGCGGACATCTAGGACTTTCCAATATTCTAGCTCCCAGAATATAGATTTCTTCTTCCACATGGGTGCGTGCCCGTCAGCTCCCTGCGGAACTGATTGTCCGCCAGGACCCTTTCCAAAGACGACTTTCAAATCCTTGGCCATATAAAATACCTCAGCACCAGTACGTTCTGCAGGCTTCGGCCGGTGATCTGCCTTGCCGTTGTAATGCTTGCCTTTCTTTCTTACATTATGAATTTTTGGAAGAAATCGACGATGCCCAAGGTACACGTTCTTCTTACAATTTGGCAAATATACACTTTCAGTCTCATGTAAGCAGTGCGTGCATGTATTGTATCCCTTATTTGTCTGTCTTGAAAGGTTACTAAGAGCAGGCCAATCGTTGATGGTTACGAAAAGCAACGCTCGTAGGTCAAATTCCTCTTCTTTGTTCTCATCCCACACACGTACACCAGGTCTGCCCCACAAATGTAAAAGTTCATCAACTAATGGCCTTAGGTACACATCGATGTTGTTGTCGGGTTGCTTCGGACCTTGGATGAGCACTGGCATCATAATGAACTTCCGCTTCATGCACAACCAAGGAGGAAGATTGTAGATGCATAGAGTCACGGGCCAGGTGTTATGGCTGGAGCTCTGCTCGCCAAAAGGATTCATGCCATCTTTACTTAGACCAATTCTTATGTTCCTTGCATTAGCTGCAAAATCTTTGAACTCTATGTCGATCTTTCTCCATTGCGTTCCATCTGCGGGGTGTCTCAACTCCCTGTCCGACTTACGGTCCTCTTTGTGCCATCGCAACAACTTGGCATGCTCTTTGTTCCTGAACAGACGTCTCAACCGTGGTATTATAGGAGCATACCACATCACCTTGGCGGGAACCCTCTTCTTGGGTTTCTGGCCCTCAACATCGTCACCAGGGTCATCGCCTCTGATCTTATAACGCAATGCAGTGCATACCGGGCATTCATTCAAATTCTCGTATTCACCGCGGTAGAGGATGCAGTCGTTAATGCATGCATGTATCTTCAGAACCTCTAAACCTAGAGGGCAGACAACCTTCTTTGCTTCGTACGTACTGGCGGGCAACTCGTTATTCTTTGGAAACATATTCTTCAACATTTTTAGCAAGTTTTCAAATCCTGAGTCAGCTACACCTTCCCGTGCCTTCCATTTCAGCAAATCGAGTGTGCAGCCCAGCTTTTTCAGACCATTATTGCATCCTGGGTACAGCGACTTTTTGTGATCCTCTAACATGCGATCCAAATTCTCCCTCTCCTTTTCAGTTTCGTAGCGTCTCCGTGCATCAGCAATGGTTTGACTGACAAGGGATTAACTTATCAATACCTACAAGTTGTAGACTAGGGTTTAGTTGGAAGTAGAGGGCAAGTAGATCTCGAGGGTTTCAGCCGAAAAGTGCTCGACGATTATGAAACTATGGTTGCGTGAAACAATGAGTCGATCCTTTCTTTGTCCCTCGACTCCCCCTTATATAGGAGGCGGAGCCGAGGGATTCGTAGTACATAAGTTACAGAGTCCGGGAGGGTTTCTGACACGCCCCGTAATAATTACAAGTCGATATTCCTAATACAATTCTATCTTTCCTTAATACTAATTGGGCTTCCAGGCTTCATATTCTTTGACTCGTGGACCTCCAGTAAACCCCGGCTACCATCTTCCGCAGGCCCATTGGGGATGCCTATGTCAGTAGCCCCCGAGATTTTTCTTGAATCGAAGAATCAGGGAAAATCTCCAACTTTATAATCATTAAACAACCTTTCAACCCATCATATATCTTTAGATAGACATTTATATATTGTACAGGGATAATGGTAATTGGGGCTAGTTCATCTGACGGATCAGGAACTAGTTAACTGCTCTAGTGGCAATCCGCAAAGACCTACTTCAAGATCACGTCCCTGGACATGATCTCGGGATGCTGGTGTTAACTCGACATGTGTCGCTTAAGGTCTTACCATTTGTCGAGTCCCAGTCATATTTTATCGGGTACCTAACGCGTCTGTTAGGATTTTTCTTCGTATCTGTTGATACGGAAAAAATAGCAAACCGACGTCAGAGACGGTGCCACGCCGCTCAAAACGGATCTGGGGTCTTACCTTCGCAGAGTTTTGCGGCATTCAGAGATTATTCGCAGCTTTGGCGCTCTAAGAATATATTGTCGAGTGCTTTTTCGGCTGTTGGAATAGCGCATTTTATTGAGTCAACGGATGACTTATCTTGTCTTCCCGATGGGAGTATGTGGAGAGTTATTTGTATAACTCGAAATATGCTCATTATATTTTTCATAATGTTATCGGCCACGCGAACAACATTCCTGATGGCAGTAGCCCCCGAGGCTACAGCCAAGGATTTGTACTTGGTTGTAGGCTCATCACTTCAATATCTTTTGTCGCTATATTGTCATGTTGCCGAGTTCTTTTATCTTTATCGGGTGCGCGACCAGCGCTCCCGATGGGAGTAGCCCCCGAGGCTATGGACAAATGCTGGCATTTGATCATAGGCTCTCGCCATTTCTATTTTGCTATACCCGAAATCCTCCTTTTCAAAAGTAGCCCCCGAGCATTTGATCAAAAACTTGTATTTGATAAAAGGCTCTTGAGATAGTCAATAGTCTTTTACTGTCGCTAATTTCATTAACTTCACAGCCGAGATTTTCACTTGGCAAGGTGACATCAGTACTGACGATAGCCACGATGACTGTATCGGGAAGACGCGAGTACTGTCCTCTCTCTATCCTGTGGGGCCAAAACCCATATCCATTTGACACGTCGTGCAAGTGGGGGACACACGTCCTCCGCTTTTTCTGGCATGCGCACTGTAGCGTCTGTTCCGTTCCTTCACAGTAAAAATACACATTTACCCCTTAGCCACGTGTACAGCATCCATCTCACAATTATTCCATCCAACGGTGCGTCGATTCGCCAATTCCCTATACAAAGTCTTCTTCTTCCTCCGTTCATCCTTTCGCTGCGCCGCATCTTGATACATCTCCAACGTATCGATAATTTCTTATGTTCCATGCTACTTTTATGATGATACTCACATGTTTTATACATACTTTATGTCATATTTATGCATTTTCCGGCACTAACCTATTAACGAGATGCCGAAGAGTCAGTTGCTGTTTTCTGCTGTTTTTTGGTTTCAGAAATCCTAGTAAGGAAATATTCTCGGAATTGGACGAAATCAACACCCAGGGGCCTATTTTTCCAGGAAGCTTCCAGAACACCGAAAGGGAACCGAAGTGGGGCGACGAGGCGCCGCCACACTAGGGTGGCACGGCCCTAGCATGTGGGGCCCCCGTCAGCCCTCCGACTCCGCCCTTCCGCCTACTTAAAGTCTTCGTCGCGAATACCCCAGTACCGAGAGCCACGATACGGAAAACCTTCCAGAGACGCCGCCGCCGCCAATCCCATCCCGGGGGATTCAGGAGATCGCCTCCGGCACCCTGCCGGAGAGGGGAATCATCTCCCGGAGGACTCTTCACCGCCATGGTCGCCTCAGGAGTGATGTGTGAGTAGTTCACCCCTGGACTATGGGTCCATAGCACTAGCTAGATGGTCGTCTTCTCCTAATTGTGCTATCATTGTTGGATCTTGTGAGCTTCCTAACATGATCAAGATCATCTATTTGTAATGCTACATGTTGCGTTTGTTGGGATCTGATGAATAATGAATGCTATGTTATGTTGATTATCAATCTATCATCTATGTGTTGTTTATGATCTTGCATGCTCTCCGTTATTAGTAGAGGCTCTGGCCAAGTTTTTACTTGTAACTCCAAGAGGGAGTATTTATGCTCGATAGTGGGTTCATGCCTCCATTAAATCTGGGACAGTGACAGAAATTTCTAAGGTTGTGGATGTGATGTTGCCACTAGGGATAAAACATCAATGCTATGTCTAAGGATGTATTTGTTGATTACCTTACGCACCATACTTAATACAATTGTCTGTTGTTTGCAACTTAATACTGGAGGGGGTTCGGATGATAACCTGAACGTGGACTTTTTAGGCATAGATGCATGCTGGATAGCGGTCTATGTACTTTGTCGTAATGCCCAATTAAATCTCACAATACTCATCATAACATGTATGTGCATGGTCATGCCCTCTTTATTTGTCAATTGCCCAAATTTAATTTGTTCACCCAACATGCTATTTATCTTATGGGAGAGACACCACTAGTGAACTGTGGACCCCGGTCCATTCTTTACATCGAATACAATCTACTGCAATACTCGTTCTACTGTTCTCTGCAAACATCATCATCCACACTATACATCTAATCCTTTGTTACAGCAAGCCGGTGAGATTGACAACCTCACTGTCACGTTGGGGCAAAGTAATTTGGTTGTGTTGTGCAGGTTCCACGTTGGCGCCGAAATCCCTGGTGTTGCGCCGCACTACACTCCGCCACCATCAACCTTCAACGTGCTTCTTGGCTCCTACTGGTTCGATAAACCTTGGTTTCTTACTGAGGGAAAACTTGCTGCTATACGCATCACACCTTCCTCTTGGGGTTCCCAACGGACGCGTGCTGTACGCGTATCACATCTCTGCTCTCTTCTCCGAAATACCCTATTGCATCCAACTACTCCTGAGCTCCGCCAAAGTTTCACTCTTGTTTCCACCATTGTTAATGCCACCACGCACCAGACTCACCAGGCACAGCACTCCCGAATCCAAGATGGCGACGGAAGATCTGGAGTGGGAAAGATCCAAGATCTCCTATCAGGACATCAACCTGATGAAGAAGCTTGGGTTGATGAAGAAGAAAGACGCGCTGCGCTTCCCTAGCGAAGAAAGCTACCCGACGCCTCCTATCCAATATCAGGTTAGTTTCGTTGACATCTCATCCGCGACCTCTCTGCTCCCATCCATGATTTTCTCCGCGGTCTACTCTTTGTCTATGGGTTGCAGCTTCATCAGCTGACTCCCAATTCCATCCTCCATGTTGATACGTCTCAAACGTATCTATAATTTCTTATGTTCTATGCTAGTTTTATGACAATACTCACATGTTTTATATACACTTTATATCATTTTGATGCTTTTTCCGGCATAACCTATTAACAAGATGCCGAAGCGCCAGTTCTTGTTTTCTGCTGTTTTTGGTTTCAGAAATCCTACACAGGAAATATTCTCGGAATTGGACAAAACAAAATCCCACGGTCTTATTTTCCACGGAGCCTTCCAGAAGTCCGAAGAGGAGACGAAGAGGGGCGATGAGGCGGCCACACCCTAGGGGGGCGCGGCCCCACCCCTGGCCGCGCCGCCCTATGGGGTTGGCCCCTCGAGCATCCCCCGACTCTGCCCCTTCACCTATATATTCTCTCCATTGCGAAAACCCTAGTACCGAGAGCCACGATACGAGAAAAGTTCCAGAGACGCCGCCGCCGCCAATCCCATCTCGGGGGATTCAGGAGATCGCCTCCAGCACCCTGCCGGAGAGGGGAATCATCACTGGAGGGCTCTACATCACCATGCCCGCCCCCGGACTGATGCGTGAGTAGTTCATCCTTGGACTCTGGGTCCATAGCAGTAGCTAGATGGTTGTCTTCTCCTCTTGTGCTATCATGTTTAGATCTTGTGAGCTGCCTATCATGACCAAGATCATCTATTTGTAATGCTACATGTTGTGTTTGTTGGGATCCGATGAATATGGAATACTATGTCAAGTTGATTATTGATCTATCATATAGGTGTTGTTTATGATCTTGCATGCTCTCCGTTGCTAGTAGAGGCTCTGGCCAAGTTGATACTTGTAACTCCAAGAGGGGGTATTTATGCTCGATAGTGGGTTCATGCCTCCATTGAATCTGGGACGATAGTGACAGAAAGTTCTAAGGTTATGGATGTGATGTTGCCACTAGGGATAAAACATCAATGCTTTTTCTAAGGATATTTGTATTGTTTACATTACGCACAGTACTTAATGCAATTGTCTGTTGTTTGCAAGTTAATACTGAAAGGGGTGCGGATGCTAACCCGAAGGTGGACTTTTTAGGCATAGATGCATGGTGGATAGCGGTCTATGTTCTTTGTCGTAATGCCCTAAGTAAATCTCATATTAGTCATCATGATATGTATGTGCATTGCTATGTTCTCTCTATTTGTCAATTGCCCAACTGTAATTTTTTCACCCAACATGCTATTTATCTTATTGGAGAGACACCACTAGTACTGAACTGTGGACCCCGGTCCATTCTTTTACATCTGAAATACAATATACTGCAATCATTGTTCGTTGCTGTTCTTTGCAAACAAAAATCATTCTCCACACCATACGTTTAATCCTTTGTTGACAGCAATCCGGTGAGATTGACAACCTCACTGTTAAGTTGGGGCAAAATATTTTGATTGTGTTGTGCAGGTTCCACGTTGGCGCCGGAACCCCTGGTGTTGGGCCGCACTACACTCCTTCACCAACAACCTTCACGTGGCCTTCATCTCCTACTGGTTCGATAACCTTGGTTTCTTTCTGAGGGAAAACTTGCTGCTGTGCGTATCACACCTTCCTCTTGGGGTTCCCAACGGACGTGTGCATCACACGCCATCACATGTCTCTATTTTCATCACTCTTTGCGAGTGCTTCCTCGGAGTCCATCCTAATTGGGCTCTGTGGAAGCGCATCTTTTGCCTCCGCCGCAATGGCTCCCACAACATCCCCTATAACATAGGTGGTGTTGTTATTTGCGTTCGCCCTGATGTCGAATATTTTGACGTCAAATTCCCCGACTCCGTCCAAGGGTGGCGCAAAAGATGGTTGTATGTGCGCAAAGAAAGCTCCGACTCGGTGGAGTACAACATTGCTCCTTTCGACGGAGGTGCCGAAATTCTTCGCCGCCGATCCTGGGACGCGGAGGCCACCGAAGAAGAGAAAACGGCGACAGAGGCGCTGATGTCCCGTATCCACGAGCTTCAAAATACCCGCGACAAGGAACTATCGGGTGTCCAGATTACAGCGTACTTCCTTAGGATTAGGGTCCAACCCCTGCAGGCTCGCAAGAACCCCCTTTGGATGTATTCTGGCGAGGAAGATATTGACCGACCCTCCAAAGACCTCGAAGTAAAGGACTTGGAGAAGCTTGTCCGTAGAATCTCCTCGCTTAGCAAAAAGGACGCCGTTCCATCTACCTGTCGCGTGGAACCGTATAGCGGTGCCAACGCCCTCCCCGAGGTAAATTTTGTCGACTACTGTTTTTGCCCTTTGTCGATTACTATTTTGCTAACAGATTTAATCTCACTTCTTGTCGACATATCTTGTCCTTGTAGAATCATCAAGTTCTAGCTTCTCTTCCTCCTCTTCCTGAAGGCGGGGAAATCGAAGAATGGGCTGTTGTCACCGACGACACCCAGGGTACTTCTCGCCCTGGGAGCGAAACTGCGAGTTCTCAAAAATCCGCGGCTTCCTCTGAAAGAGAAGTTGAGTCTGAGGCTACCGAGTCGACACACTCCCTCCCCTCAGCTGTTTCTCCAAGGAACAAAAGAAAAAGGGTGAAGTCGCCGACTCCGGCACCTCCAAAGCCGGCGCACCTCCCGCCGAAGAAGTTGTTCCCAATGAAGAAGGGACAACTTTCAACCCTTATGAAGATGCCCTTGTCAGCTCGTAAGTTTCTGTCGCTTTTTCATTTTTTGCACCCGATATTTTTGCCTGTGTTGTTTCTTATATTGTCGCTTATTTATTATAGTGGCGACGAGGACAAAAATCCTCCTATTGACGTGACTGCTCGAACGAGTACGTCTCGAACTTTAGTTATTTCCGAAGCTCAACCGGATGCGGATGAGACCTCGCCTCCTCAGCGAAATATAGAGCATCCAACTTCAGTTGCAAGCCCCCGTGCCTCTTCACCAAAGAGAGCTAGGGTCGAGCCAGTCAAGGAGCCTACTCTATTAATTGGTGGTTCTACGACTCCTTCGATGGATGATGTAAGTCCTTTCATTTATGTTGCAACCTTTTCAGCATTTTTCGACTCTCCCCTGATTTTTGTTTTTGTTGTCGAACTTGTGCTTCCTATGTTGATTTCTCTTTCTCTATTTTCCCTTTCAGCCTTTGATGAAGGAATTTATCCGTCTCGGTACCCAATTCGTCGGGTACCGTGACAATGCTAAGAAGCTTGATGGTATTCTTTTCTTGCCGCTTTCCATTGAATAGATTCTCCTTTATTTTTTGTCGTGACACTTGCTGTCCTTTGTTTTGCTAGACACTCTTGCGGAAGCTAACAAACGTGTTGATTCTCTTGCTCTTAAGTTAGAGAAAAGCGAAAAAGCTCGCAAGAAAACTGAATCAGATGCCGCCGCTATCGAATATCTTCGAAAAAGACTTCATGACGTGGAAAATTCTTTAAGCGAGAACATAGCTCAGCAGTCTGCTCGTGAAAAAGAAATCCTCACTCGCTTGGAGTCACAGAGCCGATGTTTTGTTAGTAAGTACTCTGATCGTTTCTATTTCTTCGGGTCACCATGTTTTTCCTGGCGCGCTTTTTGAAAAGCTTCATTTTGCTTCATTAGGGAAAACACAGCAAGATTTTGATCTCGAGAATCCTGAAGGTGATCGCCTTCTCGACGCGCTCTCCTTCCTTGAAATTCATGGAGACGAGGCACGTTAGGGCCTTGCTGACGCTAGATCTAGTCCGTCACGGCTTTTTCCCTACTTCTTCGCGAAGAAAGAGGAACCCGAGACTTTTGCTGCCCTAGCCAAGTG
Organism: Lolium perenne; assembly: GCF_019359855.2. Classification (NCBI taxonomy): domain Eukaryota; kingdom Viridiplantae; phylum Streptophyta; class Magnoliopsida; order Poales; family Poaceae; genus Lolium; species Lolium perenne. The sequence goes on along the minus strand of NC_067245.2, from coordinate 204,248,262 downwards.
CTTCAACTCCCAAGAAGATCTTGGGATGGGTCTTCGGCAAGAAGGCTTGAAGATTGGTGTTGAAGGCACCATCGCATTGGTTGCTGACAGCCAACAAGACGTTGACTGAGCGAAGGTTGGTAATGTGAAGAAGATGGAGACGAAAAAGTGGCAGTCTTTGATTAAGGCTGCCAAGCCAAACTCGAAGAAGATCCTCTCCTTCCTCGGATGCAAACCAACTCCTGCCCCTAGTTCGTCAAAGCCGGAGGTCAAGTAGACCATCATGTATCTACTTTTTTTTCTCTCTTTTGATGTTTTTGCCGTAGTAGTTTTAGCGACAACTGCCCCATTAGTTCACTAGGAACCCTCCTTTGTAATAGCCATGTAAATATCTTGATCTTATCAATGAAAATCTATGTTGCCAAATTATTGATATTGAAATATTTCTCTGCAGTTGATTTTTGACAACTATACCGTGATGCCTCATTCCTCGGATGCTTTACCCGTTGCGTCTTGCTCAAAAAGGTCCTCCGCTGTCGGGTTTATTGGAGGTTCTTCGAGTGCTGCACATAATGAAGAATTGGACGATCTCCGACAACAACTGTAGTCGATGAAAAAGCAAGCTCTTGTGATCATGGAACAATCTCGAAGATCGTCTGAAAGGGAAAAACTTGCTGTTCAACAAGCTTGAGAAGCCCTAGCGTTGAAGGAGAATACGGTTGCTGAGGCTGCTGAAGCTGCTTCCCGGGAAAATTATATGCTTCAACTGATGAACGACTCCAGCTTGGATATGACGGGTATACTTCTTTGAACTTGGTCATACTATGTTTTTACCGTCTATTCTTCCTCTCTAATGCTTCCGTTGAAAATAGGTTCTTTTTTAGATACGGCTTCCGAAGATCAGCGTGTTGAAGCTCGATCCAATGTGCTTCTCAAACTTGCCCTGGAGCATGGTTCTAATTTCTGGGTTACACCTGAACGTACCCGCCAAATCGTCAGATTTCAAGATTGCGCGAGTCAAGTCCGTGATTTTCTCGACTTCTGCACGAGGACATTGTCTTTAATTTATAATGCCATGTTTCCGCGCAACAAAACGCCAGAAACTCTTCCTGCTCTGATGGATAAGTTTCGGGATGCCCCTCGAATCCATGAGTTTGTGCGGGCCCAACTGTCTGCTGGAGCAAGCTTTTCCATGATTATGCTTCAAGTTTGCTATCCGAAATTAGACATAACTCGACTTGTCTCCAAGTGCCAGGCCAAACTGACGAAGAGGAGAAGAAACATCGACAAGATCAATGATGCTGTAACCCCTATAGCAGAAGAGATGATGGATGAGCTGCTTCGGCTAGATGCCGAATTCTTCATGAGAGGTAGTTATGCTGAACATAGAACTGGCGCTGCAAACAACGAAAGTGTAAACATAGATGATATACTAGGTAGCAACTGAAAGTTTATTTATCCTTGTCGGATTTTTTCTTGACGATGAGGTTATGTGTATTGTAAATATAATCTATATTGCAGAGCCCCCGAGCCTTTTGTTGGCCGGTGCTCGGGCTATTTTTATGCCATGGTGAATTACTATTTTGCGGGAGTTCATATATATGTTGTTGCCACGGGTTATGAGCCCCCGAGCCTGTCGATGAAAAAGATGTATATCACCAATATCTTTTACTATATTGCAGCACCGCGAGCCCGTCTCATTAAAAACCTTTCAGCCCCACTCGGTGCCCTGAAAGGAAAAGAGTGCGTCTGAAAACTAGCGGGCGTTTCAGTACATTGTGTGTTTACAAAGAGGACTATATTTCGTCTTCAAGCGTAGAAACGCCTGAGTTGCGCCACATTCCAGGGATTTGGCTCGGCGACCCCTGTCTTCTTGTTCTTTATTCTGTATGCTCCTCCTTCAATTACTTCTGTGATGATGTATGGGCCAACCCATGGCGACTCGAGTTTCTCATGGCTAGTTTGCAGGAGCCGAAGGACTAAGTCGCCCACCTGGAAGGATCTTGGTCGCAAACGTCGACTATGTTAGTTTTTCAGATCTGGCTGGTACTTGGTACCTCGTGATAGTACTTCGTCTCGAGCTTCATCGAGTGCGTCGACATCGTCCTCTAATGCCTTTCGTGAAGTTTCTTCGTTATATTCCGCCACTCTCGGAGAATCGTGCTCTATTTCTATTGGCAATACAGCCTCAGCTCCGTGAACCAGAAAAAATGGTGTTTCCTGTGTCGTTGTATTTGGTGTTGTTCGGATACTCCATAAAACACTGGGCAACTCTTCTGGCCATGTTTGTCTAGCTTTTTGCAATGGTGTGAGCAGACGTTTCTTGATACCATTGCATATGATACTGTTTGCTTTCTCGACTTGCCCATTGGTTTGCGGGTGCGCAACTGATGCAAAGTGTAGTTTGTTGCCTACCTCTGCGCAATAAGCTTTGAATTCCTTTGATGTAAAATTGCTGCCGTTGTCTGTAACTATGTTGTGAGGAACTCCAAACCGAAAAACGATGCTTTTCACGAACTTAATTGCAGATGCTGCATCTGGTGAATTTATCGTTTTTGCTGCTATCCATTTTGTGAACTTATCGACAGCTACGAGCATATACTCGTATCCTCCTGGCGAGGCCTTGTGCAGTTTTCCCACCATATCGAGGCCTCATTGGGCAAAGGGCCATGACAATGGTATTGGCATCAACTCTGCTGTTGGGGAGTGTGGTTTTGCGGGAAACCTTTGGCACGCGTCACAGGTGCGTACTATGTCCTTTGCATCCTCGATTGTTGTTAGCCAATAAAATCCTGCTCTGAAAACTTTGGCTGCTATAGCTCGACTGCTTGCGTGGTGTCCGCATACTCCTTCGTGTACGTCCTTCAATATTAGCATTCCTTCTTTGGGTGTAACACACCTTTGTAACACTCCCAAAATACTTCGTTTGTATAACTCCCCTTTGACCACAGTAAAGGCTTTAGAGCGTCTAATAGCTCGCCTTGCTTCGACTGGATCGTCGGGTATTTCCTTTCTTAAGATGTATGATATGTATGCTTGCATCCAAGGAATTTGTACCATCATCACTACGTCTGGTTCCTCTTCTTCTTCTAGTGACGCTTTTTTAGCCCCCGTGGGTTTCTCATCCTTCTCCTTCTTCTGTGGTTTCTTCGGCTTTGTAGATCTCTCGGCTATCTCCTCCCAGAACATGCCTGGTGGAATCACGAGGCATTGCGATCCGATGTTTGCGAGAACATCGGCTTCATCGTTGCTGAGCCTGCTGATATGATTTACTTCGCATCCGTCGAATAACCTCTCGAGCTCGTTGTATACCTCTTTATATGCTATCATGCTATCATTGACTGCGTCGCATTGATTCATCACTTGTTGAGCCACCAACTACGAGTCGCCAAAGATTTTTAGTCGAGTTGATCCACAAGCTTTTGCCATCTTCATCCCGTGTATGAGTTCTTCATACTCTGCTTCATTACTGGATGCGTTTGGAAACGTCATTCGCTACACATATTTCAACTTGTCGCCTTGGGGTGATATTAGTATCACACCTGCTCCTGCTCCCTCTAATCTCTTAGACCCGTCGAAGTTCATAGTCCAGGTTCTCGACAAATCTGGAGGTCCCGTGTTTTGCAGCTCCATCCACTCTGCGATGAAGTCTGGCAGGATCTGCGACTTTATTGCTTTTCTCTTCTCGTATGTGATGTCCCGAGGGGAAAGTTCTATTCCCCAAAGGGAGACACGACCCGTAGCTTCTGGGTTGTTTAATATGTTGGACAAGGGCGCTTCATTGACCACTATTATCGGATGTGCCGAGAAATAGTGTCGTAATTTTCTTGCAGTTGTAAATACTCCATATGCTAACTTCTGATACTGCGGGTACCTTTGTTTTGAAGGTGATAAAACTTCGCTAACGAAGTATACCGGCCTCTGTACTCCGTGGAGTTTTCCTTCTTCTTCTCTTTTGACCACCAATACCGTGCTGACCACCTGAGGCGTGGCCGCTATGTATAATAGGAGAGGTTCCTTCTCCTTAGGTGCCACCAAGATTGGTGGTGTCGAAATTGTGCGCTTAAGATCCTCGAAAGCTCTGTCTGCTTCTTCGTTCCATTGGAATTTGTCGCCTTGTTTGATTAGGGCGTAAAATGGCAATGCCTTTTCTCCTAGCCTGGCGACGAATCTGCTTAGAGCTGGGACTCACCCAGTTAGCTGTTGTATTTCCTTCAGTTTCGTTGGCTTCCTCATTGTTACAATGGCTTGAATTTTCTCTGGATTAGCTTCAATTCCTCTTGCTGAGACTAGGAAACCGAGAAGTTCTCCCGCAGGAACGCCAAAGGAGCACTTTGTCGGGTTCAACTTGAGCCGAAACTTATCAAGGTTGTCGAAAGTTTCCTTCAGGTCCTCGATTAGAGTTATCCCCTTCTTTGTTGTTATGATGACATCATCGATGTAAACTTGTACGTTTTTGCCAATCTATGTTGCGAGACACTTCTGCATCATCCGCTGGTATGTTGCTCCCACATTTTTCAAACCAAAAGGCATTGTTTTGTAGCAGAACACACCATAAGGCGTTATAAAAGCTGTTTTGACCTCATCATCTTCTTTTAATCTGATCTGGTTATAACCAGAATATGCATCCAAGAAGGAAAGACGTTCACATCCTGCCGTGGAATCGATAATTTGATCGATCCTTGGGAGGGGAAAGTGATCATTTGGACAGTGTTTATTGAGACACGTGAAGTCGACGCATATGCGAAGGACTTTTGTGTTTTTCTTCGGGACCAGTACGGGGTTAGCTACCCACGTGGCCTCTGTATGTAGTTCTTTGATAAAGCCAGCCTCTCTTAGTCTATTGATTTCAGACAACATGGCCTTGCGGTTTGGTTCCGAAAAACGCCACAAGGGTTGTTTTATTGGCCTCGCCACTGGATCCAAGTTAAGGTGGTGCTCGGCAAGTTCCCTGGGTACTCCTGGCATGTCAGCTGGACACCATGCGAAGATTTCCCAGCGCTCACGGAGGAACTCGACGAGCGCCCTTTCCTATGCGAGATCCATATTTGCTGCAATGGATGTCGTCTTCTTGGGATCTGTCGGATGGATCTGTACTTCCTTAGAATCCTTGGTGGTGCTAAAGGTTGGTTCCTTCAGTGGCATCCCCATATCGAGCAACACATCATAATCAATTGTGAGCCTTGATTCTATATACTCTGCTTGCATCCCGAAAGTTTCCGACAGTCGATGAAAGTCCCTGTCGCACTTATCAGCTAGCGCAAAACTGCCTTTTACTGTAATTGGTCCCTTCGGTCCAGGGATCCTACACAATAAGTATGTGTAATGTGGTACTGCCATAAACCTGACGTAGGCTGGTGGTCCCAACAAGGCGTGGTATTGTGATGGGAAGTCGACAACCTCAAATTCCAGCCTTTCGATCCTGTAATTTTCTCGGGTTCCAAACTAAATGTCGAGATTGATCTTTCCCAGCGGATAACTCGGCTTGTCTGGTGTGATACCATGGAAGCGTGTGTCAGTCTGTTTTAAATTTGCTAAGGAGATGTTCATCTTCCTCAATGTATCTGCGTACATAAGGTTTAAGCTGCTGCCTCCATCTATAAATACTCGGGAGACGTCGAATCCTGCGATCACTGCTGGCAAAATCAATGCCGATTGCCCTGGTCTAGGAACTTGCTGCGGGTGGTCTGCTATGGTGAAGCCGATGTCCTACCCTGATCAATCTAAGTACTCGACTGTTGGTGGGGGCATCTTTTCTGCCATGAACACTTGTCACGAAATTACTTTCTGAGCTCTATTGGATGGCCTGGCTTTTTGAATCATTGAGACCGCGCCATTGGTGTCGACGTACGGAGGTGGGTTTGGAGCTGCCGCTATTTGTAACTGGTGTCTATTTTGTAATTGCGGGAGGAGGCGGAAGGTGGATCTCACTCCTTGGCCCTTGGGGGTTTCTGTTCATTGCCTGCGTATTTGCCCACCCTGCAAACTTCAGCATTGCTTGAAAATTTCGACAGTCCTTCTGCAAATGTCCTGACTGCCTTCTTCCATTGACGTTGAGATAGAAATGCATTTGGCACGGTCTGTTTAAGAGATCCTCGGGTGAGACGTACGGTCTCTGAAACCTTGGTCCACTATTTTGTCGGGAATCATCTTTGTAATCGCTACGCTGCTCACCGCTTCTCTGGTGATTATCTCGAATGTTCCCTCCATTGTTTCCTAGAAAACCAGTCGATATCTGGCTAGGGGCATCGTAATTTGAGAACTATCGAGGAAATCGTCGCCTATTTTGAAAATTTCGACTGCGGTCCTCTTCAGGCGACCTATGTCGTTTGTTGTGAACAGCGTCTTCTCCATCTGCCCACCTATTTGCTATCTCCATTAATGTTGATACTGTCTTTGGGTTGGTTCTCCCCAAGTCTTCGACAAAATCTCCTCGTAGAATTCCAACCACAAACGCATCTATTGCTCTCTCGTCAGTTATGTTCTTTGTCGAGTTTTTAATGATGTTTCACCTCTGGATGTACTTTCTCATTGATTCATCATGCTTTTGTCTACACGACCTCAACTCCTCTAGTGATGCAGTTTTTTTGCAGGTGGATCGGAAATTCTTGACGAATACATCCTCAAAACTGTCCCAGCTGTCGATGGAACCTGGAGGCAGCTTCTTTATCCAGGATCGTGCGGATCCACTCAGGTGTACTTGAATGCTCGGCATGGCTGTTGCTCTAGTTTCGCCCATCAACTTCACCGTCTCGAGATAATCAACTAACCAATCCTCAGGGTCTTGCAGGCCGTCGAATTTTTTGTAATTATCGGGTAGTTTAAATCCTGATGGAACTCGAGTTTTACGGACTCGTCTTGTGAAACACGGGAGCCCGCACATATCTTCTTCATTGACCTCTAGTGAGTTCCTGCGTTCCCTTCTCTCTTGTCGCGCTCTGTCGACCCTTGCCTGAGTAGCTGCATCTCTTGCGCCACTTGTTCTTGCAGGATCTTGCACTGCTGCCGTAGGTCATGGACTATTTTGCCTTGCTGATCCTTCGAGAGGTGTGCTTGCAAATGCTGTGCCTATCACTCCAACTCCTGCCATGGCCATGTTGTACAATGGTTCCCTTGGATCTCCAGGAGGTGGCCTGGATGCGACTATAAAAGCTTGCGTTGCCATGTACCCAGCTTCTGGCGTTTTAGGGATAATGTTTCCCCTTGTGTCTATGGACATGAAGAACATGTCGAGGTTTTGAACTAGATTCTCTCTTTCGGCCCCAGGTATGTTCTGCAGTCGAGATCTTGCTCTGTTACGAGCTGCTCTGTGACTTTCTCCCGAAGTACCTGATTGTCGACTCAAGTCCGCTCTTCGCCTGCTTGACGCGGAAGCTGCGGCTTGCCTCCTGTCTAGCTCAATTCTCTGTTTTTCGAGTTCCCGTCTAGTACGAGCAAGTCCTTATTGGTAAGCTTGTGACTCTTCAGGTATCGCCGCTATGGTCATTGGCTTTGTGCCATCCATGGCTCTTGCAACTCTGTCCCATACTGCCTGCAGAAATTGCACCATCTCTCGTGTTCCAGGCCCGATATATTTGGTCCCCAAACCTCGCGTGAGATCTAAGGGATCGACGTACGGGTTTCCCGCGTCGTCGAAGTTCTCTGATGTCTCCTCCTGCGGATGACTTGTGTCTCCAATTGCATAGATTTGATGATATTTTGAATTTTGAACTTTGTCGGGTTTGGTGACTGATACGTCTCAAACGTATCTATAATTTCTTATGTTCCATGCTAGTTTTATGACAATACTCACATGTTTTATATACACTTATATCATTTATATGCATTTTCCGGCACTAACCTATTAACAAGAAGTAGAAGCGCCAGTTCCTGTTTTCTGTTGTTTTTGGTTTCAGAAATCCTACACAGGAAATATTCTCGGAATTGGACGAAACAAAAGCCCAAGGTCTTATTTTCCACGGAGCTTTCCAGAAGACCGAGGGAGATACGAAGTGGGGCCACGAGGTGGCGACACCACAAGGCGGCGCGGCCAAGGAGGGGCCTACGCCGCCCTATGGTGTGGGCCCCTCGTGCGCCCCCGACTCTGCCCTTCCGCCTACTTAAACTCTCCGTCGCGAAAACCCTATTACCGAGAGCCACAATACGAGAAAAGTTCCAGAGACGCCGCCGCCGCCAATCCCATCTCGGGGGATTCAGGAGATCGCCTCCGGCACCCTGCCGGAGAGGGGAATCATCACCCGGAGGATTCTACATCACCATGATCGCCTCCGGACTGATGTGTGAGTAGTTCATCCTTGGACTATGGGTCCATAGCAGTAGCTAGATGGTTGTCTTCTCCTCATGTGCTATCATGTTTAGATCTTGTGAGCTGCCTATCATGATCAAGATCATCTATTTGTAATGCTACATGTTGTGTTTGTTGGGATCCGATGAATATGGAATACTATGTCAAGTTGATTATTGATCTATCATATATGTGTTGTTTATGATCTTGCATGTTCTCCGTTTCTAGTAGAGGCTCTGGCCAAGTTGATACTTGTAACTCCAAGAGGGAGTATTTATGCTCGATATAGTGGGTTCATGCCTCCATTGAATCTGGGATAGTGACAGAAAGTTCTAAGGTTGTGGATGTGTTGTTTCCACTAGGGATAAAACATCAATGCTTTGTCTAAGGATATTTGTGTTGATTACATTACGCACCATACTTAATGCAATTGTTTGTTGTTTGCAACTTAATACTGGAAGGGGTGCGGATGCTAACCCGAAGGTGGAATTTTTAGGCATTGATGCATGCTGGATAGCGGTCTATGTTATTTGTCGTAATGCCCTAAGTAAATCTCATATTAGTCATCATGAGATGTGCATTGTTATGCCCTCTCTATTTGTCAATTGCCCAACTATAATTTGTTCACCCAACATGCTATTTATCTTTTCGGAGAGACACCACTAGTGAACTATGGACCCCGGTCCATTCTTTTACATCTGAATACAATCTAGTGCAATCATTGTTCTCTGTTGTTCTTCGCAAACAAACATCATTCTCTACACCATATGTTTAATCCTTTGTTTACAGCAAGCCGGTGAGATTGACAACCTCACTGTTAAGTTGGGGCAAAGTATTTTGATTGTGTTGTGCAGGTTCCACGTTGGCGCCGGAATCCCTGGTGTTGCGCCGCACTGCACTCCTTCACCAACAACTTTCACGTGGCCTTCATCTCCTACTGGTTCGATAACCTTGGTTTCTTACTGAGGGAAAACTTGCTGCTGTACGCATCACACCTTTCTCTTGGGGTTCCCAACGGGCGTGTGCTTTACGCGTCATCAAGCTCTTTTTCTGGCGCCGTTGCCGGGGAGATCAAGACACGCTGCAAGGGGAGTCTCTCACATCCAATCTCTTTACTTTGTTATTGTCTTGCTTTACTTTATTTTATTTTCTTTTTTGTTTGCTTTCTTTATATCAAAAATACAAAAAATAGTTACTTGCTTTACTTTATTTACTGTTTTGTTTGCGTTCTTTATATCAAAAACACAAAAAAATTAGTTACTTGCTTTACTTTGCTTAATTTAGTTTGCTTTACTTATTTACTACTGCTAAAATGGGTACTCCTGAGAACACTAAGTTGTGTGACTTCACAAGCACAAATAATAATGATTTCCTATGCACACCTATTGCTCCACCTGCTACTACAGCAGAATTTTATGAAATTAAACCTGCTTTACTAAATCTTGTTATGAGAGAGCAATTTTCTGGTGTTAGTTCTGATGATGCTGCTGCCCATCTTAATAATTTTGTTGAACTTTGTGAAATGCAAAAGTATAAGGATGTAGATGGTGACATTATAAAACTGAAATTGTTTCCTTTCACCTTAAGAGGAAGAGCTAAAGATTGGTTGCTATCTTTGACTAAAAATAGTATTGATTCATGGACTAAATGTAAGGATGCTTTCATTGGTAGATATTATCCTCCTGCTAAAATTATATCTTTGAGAAGTAGCATAATGAATTTTAAGAAATTGGATAATGAGCATGTTGCCCAAGCATGGGAAAGAATGAAATCTTTGGTAAAGAATTGCCCTACCCATGGACTAACTACTTGGATGATCATCCAAACCTTTTATGCAGGGTTGAATTTTTCTTCGAGGAACCTATTGGATTCAGCTGCTGGAGGTACTTTTATGTCCATCACCTTAGGTGCCGCAACATAGCTTCTTGATAATATGATGATCAACTACTCTGAATGGCACACTGAAAGGACTCCACAAGGTAAGAAGGTAAATTCTGTTGAAGAAACCTCCTCCTTGAGTGATAAGATTGATGTTATTATGTTTATGCTTGTTAATGGTAGATCTAGTGTTGATCCTAATAATGTTCCTTTAGCTTCATTGGTTGCTCAAGAAGAGCATGTTGATGTGAACTTCATTAAAAATAATAATTTCAACAACAATGCTTATAGGAATAATTTTGGTAACAACTATAGGCCATATCCTTCTAATAATGGTAACGATTATGGTAATTCTTATGGTAATTCTTACAACAATAATAGGAGTATACCCTCTGGTCTTGAAGCCATGCTTAGAGAATTTATTAGTACACAAACTGCTTTTAACAAATCCGTTGAAGAAAATCTTGGTAAAATTGATGTTCTTGCTTCTAAGGTTGATATGCTTGCTGCTGATGTTGATCTTTTAAAACTGAAAGTTATGACTAATGAAACTAAAGATATTAAGTCATTTGCTACAGCAAACGCTATCCAAGTTCGAATTAATGAAATTATTAGATTGATGGCTGAATTCATGCTAGGTGGGAAAGAGAAGAAAAATTTGCTAAAGAGAATAATGTAGCTAAAGTTTGGACTATTACCACCACTAGTAATGTTGATGCTTCACATGTTGCTAAACCTCCTGCTATCAATGGTAAAATAATTGGTGTTGGCGATGTTTCTACTTCTAATGCAAAGCGTGCAAAACTGCCTGAAACTGCTAAAACTGCTGAACCTGTTTGTTATAAAACTGCTGAAATTTTTCAGAATATTGGGGACAATGATCCCATTGCTTTAGATCATAATGGTTTAGATTTTGATGATTGTCATATCTCTGAAGTTATTAAGTTCTTGCAAAAACTTGCTAGAAGTCCCAATGCTAGTGCTATAAATATGGCCTTCACAAAACATATTACAAATGCTCTCATAAAAGCTAGAGAAGAGAAATTAAAACTTGAAACTTCTATTCCTAAAAATTTGGAAGATGGTTGGGAGCCCATCATTAAGGTGAAGGTCAATGATTTTGATTGTAATGCTTTGTGTGATCTTGGTGCAAGTATTTCTGTTATGCCTAAGAAACTTTATGATATGCTTGACTTGCCACCATTGAAAAATTGTTATTTGGATGTTAATCTTGCTGATAATTCCATAAAGAAACCTTTGGGGAGAATTGATAATGTTCATATTATGGTTAACAATAACCTTTTCCCCGTTGATTTTGTTTTCTTGGATATTGAATGCAATGCATCTTGTCCCATTATTTTGGGAAGACCTTTTCTTCGAACTGTTGGTGCTATTATTGATATGAAGGAAGGGAATATTAAGTATCAATTTCCTCTCAAGAAAGGTATGGAACACTTCCCTAGAAAGAGAATGAAGTTACCTTTTGATTCTATTATTAGAACAAATTATGATGTTGACGCTTCATCTCTTGATAATACTTGATTTACACTTTCTGCGCCTAGCTGAAAGGCGTTAAAGAAAAGCGCTTATGGGAGACAACCCATTATTTTACTTCTGCAATTTTGTTTTATATTTGTGTCTTGGAAGTTGTTACTACTGTAGCAAACTCTCCTTATCTTTATTTTATTGCATTGTTGTGCCAAGTAAAGTCTTTGATAGCAAGGTTGATACTAGATTTGGATTACTGCGCAGAAACAGATTTCTTGCTGTCACGAATTTGAGTAGGTCTCTCTGTAGGTAACTCAGAAAAATCAGCGAACATTCATGAGTGATCCTCAGATATGTACGCAACTTTCATTCAATGTGAGCTTCTTCATCTGAGCATGTTAAGTGCCTCTAAAAAAATTCGTCTTTACGGACTATTCTGTTTTGACAGATTCTGCCTTTTATTTCTCATTGCCTCTTTTGCTATGTTGAATGGATTTCTTTGTTCCATTAACTTTCAGTAGCTTTGAGCAATGTCCAGAAGTGTTAAGAATGATTGTGTCACCTCTGAATATGTGAATTTTTGATTATGCACTAACCCTCTAATGAGTTTGTTTTGAGTTTGGTGTGGAGGAAGTTGTTAAGGGTCAAGAGAGGAGGATGATACAATATGATCAAGAAGAGTGAAAAGTCTAAGCTTGGGGATGCCCCCGTGGTTCATCCCTGCATATTTCAAGAAGACTCAAGCATCTAAGCTTGGGGATGCCCAAGTCATCCCCTTCTTCATCGACAACTTATCAGGTCACCTCTAGTGAAACTATATTTTTATTCTGTCACATCTTATGTGCTTTACTTGGAGCGTATGTATGTTTTTTATTTTTTGTTTTTGTTTGAATAAAATCGGATCCTAGCATTCTTTGTTTTGGAGAGAGACACGCTCCGCTCGTTCATATGAACACTGGTGTTCTTAGCTTTACTTTTAATGTTCATGGTGAAGGTTGAAAACTGCTTCGTTCATTGTTATTTGGTTGGAAACAGAAAATGCTTCATGTGGTAATTGGTATATTGTCTTGAATAATTTGATACTTGGCAATTGTTTTGCTCAAATAGATCATGTTTAAGCTCTTGCATCATGTACTTTGCATCTATTAATGAAGAACTACCATAGAGCTTGTTAAAATTTGGTTTGCATGATTGGTCTCTCTAAAGTCTAGATATTTTCGGGTGAAGTGTTTGAACAACAAGGAAGACACTGTAGAGTCTTATAATGCTTGCAATATGTTCTTATGTAAGTTTTGTTGTACCGTTTCATACTTGTGTTTGCTTCAAACAACCTTGCTAGCCAAAGCCTTGTACTGAGAGGGAATGCTTCTCGTGCATCCAAAACCTATGCCATTTGTGGCCACCATACCTACCTACTATGTGGCATTTCTCTGCCATTCCAAAGTAAATTGCTTGAGTGCTACCTTTAAAATTTCATTCCTTGTCTTTGCAATATATAGCTCATGGAAAAATAGCTTAAAAACTATTGTGGTAAAGAATATGTAGCTTATGTATCTTATTTCTTATAAGTTGCTTGTTGAGCGGTAACCATGTTTCTGGGGACGCCATGAACTATTACACCTTTGTTGAAAATCATGTGAGTTGCTATGCATGTTCATCTTGTCTGAAGTAAGGGTGATTTATCATGATTAAATGGTTTGAGTATGCATATTGTTAGAGAAGAACTTTGGGCCGCCAACCAAAGCCATGTATCATGGTGGAAGTTTCAGTTTGGACATTAATCCTCAATCTCTTATGAGAATATTGTCTGTTGTTGAATGCTTATGCATTAAAGAGGAGTCCATCATCTGTTTTCTATGTTATCCCGGTATGGATATCCTCAAGTTGAGATCTTTCAAAAACGAGAAATCAAATGTGATCTATCTCCTTGGACCTTTGTACAGGCGGCATAGAGGTACCCCTTTGTGACACTTGGTTGAAACATATGTAATGCAATGATAATCCATGGAAATCCAAGCTAATTAGGACAAGGTGCGAGCACTATTGGTATTCGATGCATGAGGCTTGCAACTTATAGGATGTCTTATGCATAACACATATGAATTATTACTACCGTTGACAAAATTGTTTCTATGTTTTCAAAATAAAAAGCTCTAGCACAAAAATAGTAATCCCTGCTTCCCTCTGCGAAGGGCCATTCTTTTACTTTATGTTGAGTCAGTTTACCTATTTCTTTCTATCTTAGAATTAAACACTTGTGTCAACTGTGTGCATTGATTCCTACATACTTGCTTATTTGCATTCATCATATTACTTTGTGTTGACAATCATCCATGAGATATACATGTTGAAGTTGAAAGCAACTGCTGAAACTTATATCTTCCTTTGTATTGCTTTAAAACTTTCTACTAAGAATTTATTGCTTTATGAGTTAACTCTTGTGCAAGACTTATTGATGCTTGTCTTGAAAGTACTATTCATGAAAAGTTTTTGCTATATGATTCAGTTGTTTAGTCATTATCTTTACCATTGCTTTGAATCACTTCATTCATCTCATATCCTTTACAATAGTATTGATCAAGATTATGATAGTAGCATGTCACTTCAGAAATTATCCTTGTTATCGTTTACCTACTCGAGGGCGAGTAGGAACTAAGCTTGGGGATGCTTGATACGTCTCAAACGTATCTATAATTTCTTATGTTCCATGCTAGTTTTATGAGAATACTCACATGTTTTATATAAACTTTATATCATTTATATGCATTTTCCGGCACTAACCTATTAACAAGATGCCGAAGCATCAGTTCCTGTTATCTGGTGTTTTTGGTTTCATAAATCCTACACAGGAAATATTCTCGGAATTGGACGAAACAAAAGCCCAGGTTCTTATTTTCCATGGAGCTTTCCAGAACACCGAAGGAGATACGAAGTGGGGCCACGAGGTGGCGACACCACAAGGCGGCGCAGCCAAGGAGGGGCCCGCGCCGCCCTATGGTGTGGGCCCTTCGTGCGCCCCCCGACTCTGCCCTTCCGCCTACTTAAACTCTCCGTCGCGAAAACTCTATTACAAAGAGCCACGATACGAGAAAAGTTCCACAGACGCCGCCGCCGCCAATCCCATCTCGGGGGATTCAGGAGATCGCCTCCGGCACCCTACCGGAGAGGGGAATCATCACCCGAAGGACTCTACATCACCATGATCGCCTCCGGACTGATGTGTGAGTAGTTCATCCTTGGACTATGGGTCCATAGCAGTAGCTAGATGGTTGTATTCTCCTCATGTGCTATCATGTTTAGATCTTGTGAGCTGCCTATCATGATCAAGATCATCTATTTGTAATGCTACATGTTGTGTTTGTTGGGATCCGATGAATATGGAATACTATGTCAAGTTGATTATTGATCTATCATATATGTGTTGTTTATGATCTTGCATGCTCTCCGTTGCTAGTAGAGGCTCTGGCCAAGTTGATACTTGTAACTCCAAGAGGGAGTATTTATGCTCGATAGTGGGTTCATGCCTCCATTGAATCTGGGACAGTGACAGAAAGTTCTAAGGTTGTGGATGTGCAGTTGCCACTAGGGATAAAACATCAATGCTTTATCTAAGGATATTTGTGTTGATTACATTACGCACCATACTTAATGCAATTGTCTGTTGTTTGCAACTTAATACTGGAAGGGGTGCGGATGCTAACCCGAAGGTGGACTTTTTAGGCATAGGTGCATGCTGGATAGCGGTCTATGTTATTTGTCGTAATGCCCTAAGTAAATCTCATATTAGTCATCATGATATGTATGTGCATTGTTATGCCCTCTCTATTTGTCAAATGCCCAACTGTAATTTGTTCACCCAACATGCTATTTATCTTATTGGAGAGACACCACTAGTGAACTGTGGACCCCGGTCCATTCTTTTACATCTGAATACAATCTACTGCAATCATTGTTCTCTGCTGTTCTTCGCAAACAAACATCATTCTCTACACCATACGTTTAATCCTTTGTTTACAGCAAGCCGGTGAGATTGACAACCTCACTGTTAAGTTGGGGCAAAGTATTTTGATTGTGTTGTGCAGGTTCCACGTTGGCGCCGGAATCCCTGGTGTTGCGCCGCACTACACTCCTTCACCAAGAACCTTCACGTGGCCTTCATCTCCTACTGGTTCGATAACCTTGGTTTCTTACTGAGGGAAAACTTGCTGTTGTACGCATCACACCTTCCTCTTGGGGTTCCCAATGGGCATGTGCTTTACGCGTCATCAGTGACACCATCATATAGATTGGTGAAGACCTCCCCAACAATAGTGGATCTGTCGATGAAGTTGAAGCTGTCGATGTTGCTCGAGTCATCGCTTATATCGGAGTCCGCAGATGACTCGAAGGACATGTCGCTGAAGATCTTGGCGAGTTTTTCACTTGCTATAGTGTTGATGAAGCGTGGCGGCGAAATCTCCTCGTCTCCTGTCTCAGTTGACGACGTGGAGTTCGAAAAATCGGACTCGACCTCCGATAATCCCGACGAGATCGGAATTTCGAGAAGATACGATCCTTCTTTTTCGACGCGGAAGTGGAACTTGCAAAACGTCATCTCCATAGGCTCCTCCAAATATGCATATGCATCCAAACGGGAGGGTGGGTGAGGAACAAAATCGATTAGATCAGTTTCGATCTGTTTACCTCTATCCATCGCGTTGCTTGCTACCGAAGAAGTCGACGATCTTGAACGTGCCATCGAGATCAGTTCCTTGTCGCCTCTAATCCCCACGGTCGGCGCCAAATGACAAGGGATTAACTTATCAATGCCTACAAGTTGTAGACTAGGGTTTAGTTGGAAGTAGAGGGCAAGTAGATCTCGAGGGTTTCAGCCGAAAAGTTCTCGACGATTATGAAACTAGGGTTGCGTGAAACAATGAGTCGATCATTTCTTTGTCCCTCGACTCCCCCTTATATAGGAGGCGGAGCCGAGGGATTCGTAGTACATAAGTTACAGAGACCGGGAGGGTTTCTGACCCGCCCCGTAATAATTACAAGTCGATATTCCTAATACAATTCTATCTTTCCTTAATACTAATTGGGCTTCCAGGCTTCATATTCTTTGACTCGTGGACCTCCAGTAAACCCCAGGTACCATCTTCCGCAGGCCCATTGGGGATGCCTATGTCATCGACCAAGATCATCAGCGGGCTCATCACGTGCCTCTTCTTCACCTTCCCCTTCACCTTCCCCTTCACCTTCCCCACCTTCAGCATCCTCCATGAAAGTATCACCGAAATGATCAAGATAGTTTTCATCGATGACATCATCCCCTTCTTCATCTTCTTCCATTATAACCCCTCTTTCTCCATGCTTGGTCCAACAATTATAGCTTGGCATGAAACCGTGCCGAAGCAGGTGCAGGTGAACTTCTCTTGAGGAAGAGTAACTCTTCTGATTCTTACAGCCAACACATGGACATATAACAAAACCCCCCTGCTTGTTCGCATTAGCCACTACGAGGAAACCTTTCAAACCCGTAGTGAACTCGCCGGAGAGTCGGTTACCGTACATCATCTGCATTATTATTATATAAAGTATATAATTAACCATCATGCATTTGTTAAACTAACTAGCTAGAAATAATAGAAATTAAACAATGAACTACACACATGCATATTTTATCAATGACACATGAAAGGTTCAAGTTGCTAACCGCGATCGAGGAAAAATAAATGAGAAAGCTCAAGTGTGGCTCGGACACTTCATATCATGTTTCTTTCAATCTCTCGGGCATTTCATCGAACACCTTGTCTGCATAAGAGGAACCAAAATCAAATCCACCACCCACTTGTGAAGATTGTGAAGAGAAGTGGCACCAAATGGCTAAGTGAGTGTGTTGAACGGTATATATAGGGGTGGGGCCTTTAGTCGCGGTTGGCCAGGCCAACCGCGACTAAAGCTCCTCCCGTTCACCAGCTGGCCACCGAGCGCCCTGGGCCCAGGCCTTTGGTCGCGGTTCGCCTCCCGAACCGCGACTAAAGACCCCATTAGTCACGGTTCGTATATTTTGGGGACTAATGGGGGCGGATGGAAGGCTCTTTTTCTACTAGTGGAAGCGGTCGTCATGCCGTAGGTCATCTTGAAGATTGAGCACGGCTAGAGGGGCAGTCAGATGAGAACAACGGCGGGGGCTAGGGTTAGATCGAACCTTCTCATACCATGTAAAGCAGAGAGTATTTTGGGCAATAGCACAATGCTAACTAGCGTGGCCTCCGGTATTTATATTAGAGACATATACATAACCGACTAGAGTTAGGTTTACAACAAGGACTCTTATACACGTATAGACATGTATATATATCTAACACGAACATGCTGGGGACAATGAGCACAGTCATATAACCACGGAAAGAAAATGCTTCTCAGAAAGGAGAAGGTTTATGATGTTTAACTACTCCGGAGTAGCATATATGAACAAGGAGCTTGGAGAAGATCCCGTGCTTGCACTAACAAAAGAAAAGATAGAGTTATATCTCTTACGAATCCAGCTAGCGAGTGATTGCAGTTTGTTGACTTGGGTGGCGCACGTACGTCGATCTTCCACACCGGACGTCGGAGACTTGTTGTGCCGGGCGCAGGCGCATTTACCCGTCAGCTTGGCCCCATGGTACTACACATCTCCCTGCACAAGCCAACACATAGATCCCACCGGCTTTGATATGGTCTAAACAAGTCCGACACCGTTTATGATCGGGGTAATTCTGTTACACACGGTCTGAACAGAGAGGACTCCTGTTACAGGTCCAGCAGCCGATTGACAGTCCCACTGTCTCCCCGAGTCGGATTGCCAATCTGCTGTGATGGTACGAAACCTACGCAGATACGTATCAGTATATATAGTTGGCAACTCGATCCATGGATCTTTAATCAGATCCTGGCAATACCCTATTATTGTCTAAACACCAGCATGGCTCAGGTCGCTGCAGGCAATGGCAGTCACGTCATAGACATCGACGTCGTCGACGACAGAACCCAACGTACGGATCTGCCCCTCTTCCTGATCAGCTTGCCGCTGCGGCCAATCACTGCCACGTAATCGACGTCAACGTCGACAGAACTGCCGCACGTCCGCCGGAGATTCACGACTGCGCGGTATGCATGGAGCGACTCAGGTGGGTGGCGGTGGGGCTGTGCGGCCACCGCGAGGTCTGCTCCAAGTGCACTGTCCGCATCCGCTCCGTGGACGGCAACCGCCTATGCTGCATCTGTAGAACCCCCTGCCCCACCGTGGTCGTCACCAGGCGGTCTAGGACCGGCGGCGACGGGAACCTCATATACAGCGACGAGCTGGGCCTCCGCCGCCTACTTCGACGACGAGCGGCAGTACAACGAGGCGCAGAGGGCGTGCTACGAGATCCAACGCGCTGAGGCGGGAGATGAACAAGATGTGGACGACGACGAAGGATCGTCGGTGGGGCTTTTCATAGTTTATGTAGCCATCTGTTTTGCGGGTGGCGTCATCTTCTCCAGCGGTTACGTAGCGGGAGGTCACCATTGGAGTCTTAACCTCGCGGTGTTATTAGGGAGCGGCTTTTGCTTTGCAGCGATGGCATGCATAATTTGGTTTATGTTGGACCGGCTTCATCTTGATAGAGGTCCGCACTAGTACAAGGTTTTTGCATCTTTCTTTGTACAATAGTATCAGGACCAAAT
This sequence comes from Lolium perenne, assembly GCF_019359855.2. Taxonomy (NCBI): domain Eukaryota; kingdom Viridiplantae; phylum Streptophyta; class Magnoliopsida; order Poales; family Poaceae; genus Lolium; species Lolium perenne. Next base: position 204,228,938 of record NC_067245.2, on the reverse strand, counting down.
GTAGGCTCTAGCATGTTTCTTTGTACGACAGAGGCTGTTTCGATCGAGATACAGGTCGGCAGTAGTACAAAGGTGTTCGCATCTTTCTTTGTAATATTTTTTTTGAAGGAACATCTTTCTTTGTAATAATGTTACTTTAGGTCTACACTTCTCACCTTGGTTTAGCCAAGGAAATTCAAGTTGGCATGATTTTTAGAAACTGGAAAAAAACCCCGACCTCTGCATCCAAAGGATGCACACAGCCTTTGATTGCATCATCAAAGGAGAGTAAATAGTTGTGAATACAAAACGATCAAAAGAGCATGGGTTGGCTAAAGTTTCAACAAGAATCAACCATCTAAAAAGGGAAAACAAAGACAATCTAAGCATCAATTGTAATCTATTAATATGCCGTCAACCACCCTGGTTGAAGATAACCCGAACGACCGCCATCAAACGAGTGCACCCAGAATCCAGATGTCCCCGCTGGTCCTCTGGGAGTAGATGGGACCACATGTTTATCTAGTAAGTAGTTTGATGAAAAGCCTGCAAAAATTGAGAGGAACCCGCACCGTTAAAAACAATATCATCTCAACAATTCCAGATTGCCCAAAGTAAAGCGCAGACTCCTACACGAAATCCGCACTTTAACAACTTTGTCAACACCATTCAGCCACTTCCCAAAAAGGTTTTTAATATTTGTTTGAGCAGTAATATTAAACATGAAGTAAATAACTCTTCACAGCAAACTTGCAAAAGGACAACTAATGAAAAGATGTTCTATATATTCCTTAGAATCACAAAACACATATTTAGTGCAGCCAGTCCACTTCCGTGTTTTGCCAAGTTGTCTTTAGTAAGTAAAACTTTCCGATTCAAAAACCACATGAATATTCTAATTTTCAGTGGAACTTTTAATTTCCACTTTTCAAAAAACGAATGTGTCCACTCATGAAATCAGTATATAGAGACTTAACAGAAAACTTCCTAGAAGTTGTTAAGTTCCAGCAAAAGCTATCCGGTTGATCATTAAGTTGTACCTACATCAAACGTTCTACTAAACTCAACCAAACTTCCCTCCTTGAACCCCTTAAATTCCTATTGAAAGTAATATTCAGCGCTGGTTGATCAAGAACATCTGCGGCCCTCACATTTCTATGAGCCACCATATTAAAAAGTACCAGATATTGAATAGATAAAGGAGAGTTCCCAAGCCAAGAATCCTCCCAAAATCGCGTAGTAAGCCCATTGCCAACACTAAAAGATCCCCGTTGAAAGAACTCATCTTTCACACTTAGAATACCCTTCCAGAATGGTGAATCCGTGGGTTTAGCTTGAACTTGGAACAGGGTATTAGTCCTAAGATATTTTTTATGCAACAGCTCCTGCCACATACCTTGTTCATTAAGTAACTTAAAAACCCATTTGCTTAACAAGCACTTATTTTTAATATCTAAAACCTCAATCCCTAAACCCACTTGATCTTTTGGTCTACAAATGATGTTCCATTTTGTCAACCTATACTTCATTTTTATTTGGTCACTTTGCCAAAAGAAACGCGACCTATAAAATCTAGTCTTTTCCGTACCCCTTTGGGTATTTGAAAAAAGGATAGTAGAACATAGGTAGACTTGAGAGAACATAATTTATTAAAACAAGATGATCGCCATATGATAGTATTTTTCCCAACCAACACCCCAATTTTTTCCTCGAACCGATCCTCCACCGGTTTCCATTCTTTGTTTAAAAGTTTTCTATGGTGAATGGAATTCCCAGATATTTAAATGGTAGCGAGCCAACCTCACACCCAAAGAATTGGCGATAGTCCTGATGTATCTCCTTAGCTTTACCAAAGCAAAATATCTCACTCTTATGAAAGTTGATTTTCAGACCCGACAGTTGCTCAAACAAGCATGGAATAAGCTTCATATTGACAGTTTTCTCTACATCATGCTCCATAAAAAGGATCGTGTCATCGGCATACTGTATAATTGATACCCCACCTTCTACAAGGTGATCTATCAATCCCCCGACTTGTCCATTCTCTTTTGCCCTTGCAATGAGAACAGCCAACATGTCCACGACAATATTAAATTAGCATGGGGCAGAGGGATCACCCTGTCGGAGACCTTTCAGAGTTTGGAAATAATGACCTATGTCATCATTCACTCTTATACCGACACTGCCCCCTTGAAAAAATCTTGCCACCCAATCACACCACATAGGTGGAAAACCTTTCATACGCAAAGCTTGCTGTAAAAACGCCCAATTCACCTTATCATAAGCCTTCTCAAAATCTATCCTAAAAATGGTACTATCCATTTTTTCCTATGAAGTTGGTGGATGGTTTCGTGAAGCACAACAACTCCCTCTAAGATATTTCTTCCTGGAATAAACGCAAATTGTGTTGGTCTAATTACTTTATATGCCAAAGTAGTCACTATATTTGTGCCAACCTTAGTAAAAATCTTGAAACTAACATTCAGCAAACAGATAGGCATATATTGCTCTATTCTACTAGCATCTTCTTTTTTAGGGAGTAGTGTGATCACACAAAAAAAAATTTAAAGAGAGGCAAAACACCCGTCCGCAACTGAACAAACATGGCCATCAGATCCTTCTTTATTACTTTCCAAAGTTTCTGGTAAAACTCCGCCGGCAAACCGTCTGGTCCAGGAGCTTTATTTCTCTCCATTTGCATTACCGCTTCCTTCACCTCATCCTCCGTAAATACCGCCGTTAGAACCTCTATATCATCACTAGATACTTGAGGAATGTCCTCATTGTTCTCTTCCAGCGTAGAGAAACAATTCAGAATCAGCGCCCCAAATAGTTTTTTATAATACTCAGTAATAAAAGCTCTCAAATTAGCCTCACCAACTATCGTGCCTTCATCCTGTTCAAGTTGTAAATTTGTTTTCTTTCTATGTTTTCCATTAGCAATTAGGTGAAAATACTTAGTATTATTTCCACCTTCTCGCACATGCTTCACCTTTGCTCGTTGAGCCCATTTGGATTCTTCCTCACGCCTAAGCTTTGAGAGAGAATCATCCGCCTCCTTTTTAGTCGCCCTCTCAGCCACACTAAGTGGCATGGTTTCAGCCTTGATGTCTAGTTCATCAATGACCCTTTCAAGTCTTTCTCTTTCTTTTTATACACCCCAGCTTGATTTCTCGCCCATCCCCGAAGAAATTTTCTTAGTTGACGCACTTTAAGTTGCCATGTCTCTATAGGAGATGAGCCAGTACCACATGTAAGCCACATCTCGTTTACTAGATCATAAAAACCATCCTTATTTGACCAAGATAACTCAAAAGAGAAATGATTGTTCTTCCCTACATGAGCTGGACTACCCATATCAATCAAAAGAGGAGTATGATCCGACAGAGGCTAAAATCTGATCTAACTTCTCATATGTAGGCGTATCTTGTCTGCTGGTCTAGGTAAATTGTCTACCTGAAAGAGCTATCTCTCTTAAATCAAGATTTTCAATTATTGCATTAAAAATAGCAGGCCAATGAGCACAAAAAAATTCATTATTCTTATTCTCCTCTTTTCGTCTCATTATGTTGAAATCCCCTCCAACCATCAAAGGCGGCGTTTCATTATCACAAATTCTAACCAACTCTGCTAGAAAAGTTGGCTTATTTGCATCTTGCGCTGCCCCATAAACAGCAACCAAAGCCCATTCAAACGCATCCAAATTATTTTTGAGATAAAACTTAACACAAAAATCACCAGAGACCACATTTCTCACAGTAATATGTGTATTCCTAAACCCAGCAAGAATACCACGAGAGCGTCCTTGGGGAGGTAATACGAACCAGCTAAAATCAAACCCAGCAGACAAATGTCGAAGAAAAGGAGCTGAGAAGTTACTCCGACCAGTTTCGGAAATAACAACAAAATCCAGAGAATGCTCCCTGACTGATTCATTAATAGTAAGGTGTTTTGCTGAATCTCCTAACCCATCATATTATTTCAAATAAAACCTTTCATCTTTTTATTTTTTTGAAATTTAATGATATGTGCACTCCTTCTAACCGGCACCCTAACCTCCATCTCTTTCTTCTTATTTCTAGCTCTCGGGACAACCGAATCCTTACTCAAATGACCAAGAGTATCACATAAAATCTAATCATCTTCATCATCTAAATCTTCACATAAATTAGTTGCTCTAGATAGAACCAAACTATGTTGTTCCTCATCCGCATCCTGGCCCAAATTATTCTTAAGAAACACAACATTACGTTAAAATTCAATATTTTTAATAGTACTAACAGACTTAGAAACTTGTTCAATAGATGATCCTAAAGTAGCTTTGGCAACAATATCTCTTTCAGAAAAAAGAAACAAAGGAAAGTGAGGATTTTTGCTTAATACCTGATCCAGGAAGATCATTCTTTTGTTGTGCCAAAGTAGTCGCCCGCTCCAGCTGTGAGGTGTCTGCATTCGGTTGTGCACGTACGTGCTCGCTAGATCTTGGCGCCTCTTTAGCAGGATCCTGGATTCCTCCTAATGCAATGATATCTTCTCGAGACGGTTTAGTTGGTAGAGACGATGACTTGCTCCCAATAGGCAAAGAGAACCCCATGGCTCCTTTCATGTGATGGGTCAGCAGACTACCAGTAGCTGAAAACCCAGCTGTTGATGGGATTCGTAGCATAGAAAACAAAAAATTTCCTACCGCGAGAACGCAATCCAAACCAAGATGCAATCTAGAAGATGGTAGCAACGAGGGGATGAACGAGACTAACCCTTGAAGATTTCCAAAGCCTACGAGATTAGATCTCGTTGTTGCAGAAGATGATCACTTGCCGCTTTCAAAAGCGCGTAGAAGATCTTGACGGTGCCACAATCGGGCAGCACCTCCGTACTCGGTCACACGTACGGTGTTGATGAAGACGACGTCCTCCTCCCCGTTCCAGCGGGCAGCGGAAGTAGTAGATCCTCCTCGGAATCCCGGCAGCACGACGATGTGGTGGCGGTGGTGATGGAGAACTCCGGCATGGCTTCGCCTAAGCGTATGCGGGAGTTGTATGTGGAGGAGAGGTAGCTAGGATTTGGGGAGAGGGGGCTTGGGCGCCGGCCATCTAGGGGCTGCGGCCAAGGGTGGCAAGGTGTGGACGGCCCCTCCCCTATGCTCCTCATTATATAGGTGGAAATCCCCAAGAGTTGTAGTCCAAGTCTTCGAATAAGACTCCAACAACAAAACCTCCCAAAAGTGGGAAACCTACTCAAGGGGGGAGTCCTACTCAAGGTGGGGCTCCCACCTTTCCTTGAGGTGGGCTGGCCGGCCACCTATGGTGGAGCCTACCTGGGACTCCTCCCCTTAGGGTTTGGCCAGCCATGCAAGGTGGAGTCCCTCCGGGACTCCACTTTCCATGGTGATTTCTTCCAGACTTTTCTAAAACCTTCTAGAACCTGCCATAACTGCGCTGGATCATTTCCAAACTTGGAATATGACTTCCTATATATGAATCTTATTTTACGGACCATTCCGGACCTCCTCGTGATGTCCTGGATCCCATCCGAGACTCAGAACAAAACTTCGAACTCCATTCCATATTCCATATCTACTTAAACGACATCAAACCTTAAGTGTGTCACCCTACGGTTCGCGAACTATGCAGACATGGTTGAGACCTCTCTCTGACCAATAACCAATAGTGGGATCTGGAGATCCATAATGGCTCCCACATATTCAACGATGACTTTAGTGATCGACTTAACCATTTACATACGATACCGATTCCCTTTGTCACGCGATATTTTACTTGTCCGAGGTTTGATCATTGGTATCTCTATACCTTGATCAACCTCGTCTCCTGACAAGTACTCTTTACTCGTACCGTGGTATGTGGTCTCTTTATGAACCATTCATATGCTTGCAAGCTAATTAGATGACATTCCACCGAGAGGGCCCAGAGTATATCTATCCGTCATCGGGATGGACAAATCCCACTGTTGATCCATATGCCTCAACTCATACTTTCCGGATACTTAATCCCATCTTTATAACCACCCATTTACGCAGTGGCGTTTGATGTAATCAAAGTACCCTTCCGGTATAAGTGATTTACATGATCTCATGGTCGAAAGGACTAGGTAACTATGTATCGAAAGCTTATAGCAAATAACTTAATGACGTGATCTTATGCTACGCTTAATTGTGTGTGTCCATTACATCATTCACATAATGACATAACCTTGTTATTAATAACATCCAATGTTCATGATCATGAAACTATGATCATCTATTAATCAACAAGCTAGTTATACAAGAGGCTTACTAGGGACTCCTTGTTGTTTACATAACACACATGTATCAATGTTTCGGTTAATATAATTATAGCATGGTATGTAAACATTATCATAAACACAAAGATATATTATAATAACCATTTATTATTGCCTCTTGGGCATATCTCCAACAGTCTCCCACTTGCACTAGAGTCAATAATCTAGTTTACATATGTAAAGATATAACACCTTGGCCTTCCCGTGCTTTATCATGATTTGCTCACGGGAGAAGTTTTAGTCAACGGATCTGACATGCTCAGAAACGTATGTATTTTGCAATTCATTTGCGTCTCAACGCATCACTCATTTTCCAAATGAGTCGGCATTAAATATGTTTGGTCTTCTGGTGGAACCTTAATTCCGCGGTCTGAAATATGCCACTAATATTGTCACACACAATATAGCTTCAAAGTTCTGACACTATCGGAACTACACCAAGTTCTCAAAGAACCTCTTGACTTAACATCCTCAGTCATTGTCAAAACAATGACATACTCTGCCTTCATTTGTAGAATCCGTCACAATATTTAGAATTCATCTAAATCTAGCATAAACAACTTCTAGCTCATTGTGCTACCTTTTAAAACAACACTTAGCCTAATTTGAGATTGAAATTTTGTATGTGACAAAACCAATATCAGTGCAACATCTTACAGCAATTTTTTTGTCATTTCTCCATATAAAAATTATATATATATATATATCCTTGGTTCTTCTAAAGTACTCAAGGATATTCTTACAGTCGTTCAATGATCATCACATGAATCATTCTGGTACATGCTCATAACACTTTAGAGCACAGGACATCTAATTGTGTACATATTATTCGTAATCTATAATCACTCATGTGTTTTTACTCATTGAGTGTCAGATACACTCAAGTCTTGTTAAACCTTCACATGACAAGAACATTTTCTTAATATTTCTATATTGAACTACTTCAATATCCATTCTATGTACTTTGACTTAAACTTATTTTGTGTTTCAATCTATCTTCATAGATCTTGACACTAAATATGTTTCAGTTCATATCCTTTCATTGAAGTTAATTCTCAATGAAACCTTTTAATCAAGTATATAATTACATCATTTATAACCAACTATATGTCATCTACATAAAGTATTATAAATATGTCTCAGCGCTCCCACTTAATTTCTTACAAATGCAATCCTCTTCATCGTCTCTGATGAAATCAAAAACTCTTTGACTATTTCATCCGGTGAAGATTCCAACTCCGCGATACTCACTTCATCCAATTGAAGTTTGTATACCTATCTAGTATTCCACGGACCAGCAAAACTCTTGGTTGTATCTTGTATACACCTTTAATACACACTTCTGATGAGTAATGTATTTTGACATCCTACTAGCATATCTCATAAAAGAAATATGTAGTGATTACTAGAATAATCCACATAGACTATAAGCATTGCTACGGAAGATCTAATCTTATCATAGTCAACTCTTTGAACTTTGTCGTAAACAACTTTTCGACAAGTCGAGCTTCTTCAAGGATACTTCATCCAAGTCCATCAATTTTATAGATCCATTTACTTTCAAAAAGTATTCATCTATCTTGGATTTCATGGCATATAGCCATTTTAACGGAGTCAGGGCCCATCATAACTTCTTTGTTTGTAGTTGGTTTATCATTGTTCAAAATCAATCCCTTGTCCACAAATCATTTATTTGATCACAAAGTAAACCATACCTACAAGGTTCAATATGTACTTCGATCTCCATGGCTAAAACACTTTGTAGTCATGGGAGCCATGATCGTCGTGGCCTCTTCCGGAACCAATTCCAATGTTGCGCTACTCTGATCATTATGCTCAGGTTCATAAACATTATAAAGTTCTATTGTCCTCCCACTCAAATACTTCGCTAGAAACAATTTCTCGGAAATAATAAACATTGACAAACACTTTTGTCTTTGTCTCGTGGGAAGAATTTCCAATCAAATCTCTGGGATAACCAACAAATACATTCATCCGATTTTGGTTGTAAACTTATTTACTTATGCTATGCATACCAAAATTTAAGAAAGGACTATCAGGGTTCATACCCATGCCATAACTCTTATGGTGTCATTTCAACGGATCATGATGATGCTCTATTCAGTGTAAAAACGGTAGTCACTAAAGCATAATCCACAAAAATATAATGGCGTCATAATATTTTATCTCATCATTAATCCAACAAGGTTTGGATACATCTCTCGGATAATATATCATCATTATGATACTCCAAGAAATGTGAGTTGTAGAACAATTTCATGACTCTCTTAGATGTTCGCTAAAACTCGTAATTCAAATATTTCCACCATGATCCAATCATAGATATTTGACTTTTCTATTACGATGATTTCCACTTCATGCTGAAATTTATTTGAATCCATTCAAATGTTTCAAACTTCTTCCTTATCAAATATATCCACATATATGTACTCAATTCATTGTTGGAAGTTTTTATGAAGTAGAAGAATCTCCCGCACACAACTATGCCTAGTGAACCACATACATCATCATATATGTTTCCACTAAGTTAGTTGCCCATTCAACTCTTGGCCTATGAACGGTATTTTCGTCATTCTATTTAGAAAAGATTTGCAAGCGCCAGACGACTCAAAAATCAAATGACTCCAAAAATCCATTTGCATGGAGTTCCTTCATGCGTTCGTTTCTAACATGACCTAAATGGCGGTTCCACAAATAAGTGGAATTCAAATCATTTGCCTTATGGCATTTTAGCGTCAGTGTTATGTATGTGTGTTTCACCATTAAGATTTATAATAACTTATCCATCGTACATGGAGTAATGTCATAATTTGAACAACTTATTGTTTTCATTTGACTAGAGCAAAATAACAATTATTAAGTTCTTTATTATAAATTCTAAGGACTAGATAGAATGCCAATGATGAACATAATAACACTTTATTTTTGTTACAGACGTGCATTCCTATCATATTCCTTGTCAGTCACTTAGGCCATTGTATTCTTGTATTGCGTGGTTTTGTATGACACTTCATACCAACCAATATGGTACAAATACCCAAGAATTTCATTGTGTGACCAAACGAGGAATACATCCATAACATGTATATCATTTATATATACCTGAGCTAGACTTTCTAGTCTTTTCTTTCTGCCAATAATCTTTTGTAGTTTCTCTTTTAGCTTTCCTCATTATTCAGAAAAACACTTCAACATCAATAATTTCTAGGTTTGTTGGTCAAATACCAATAACCTTGAGGTTCTTACTTTGAAGTTGATCATCATATGACAAGTGTTCTAGATTTCACTATTAGTAACCTTGTAATATGATGAACAATTTCACTCATAATTTTATCCATTGTATCATGATGATTTTCCGAGACCATGTCTGTACATGCTAGGCTCGTAAAGTTTAACCTTAGTATTCGCATGTGCAAATCTGGCTTGCACCCGTTGCATGCACTCGTAGAATCTATAACACCCGATCATCATGAGATGCTTCGAAACGACGAGTCTTAGCAACGGTGCATACTAAGGACGATCACTTCATAGATATGCGAATATCTTTAGTGTCCAACTTAGTTGGAGGATTGGGATGCCGGGCGTCTTCAACCTTCGTACATTCCCATAAAACTTATGAGTTTATGTAGTCTCACTAGATTATATTCTATCATCTTGCAATAAGGTCTTAGATATCACATATATCTCATACCTTGCTTATTTCTGAAAACTAAATTTTTAGCTCCCTACTTTTTCAAACAGATTTGAACTTCAAGTTTCATGGAAACAAGATGACTTTAGGTACTAATTGAAATCATAGCTCCTTGAATCAACAATGTGAGGTTTACTAAAAGTTTGCAATGGGACTTAATTATTTCTTGATTCTTTAACAATACGGTACCAGTCCGTAAAGTTTCTTGTCAGATTTTAACAGTATTTCTATCTCAATTACAAGACTAGCGCATGGTAGAAAAACGGATGCCAATACTACAAAATTAATTCAAAATACTACTCAGACTATGTTTATGATAATTAGTTCATGTTTTAATCTAATTACTAATGAACTCCCACTTAATACAACATCCCTCATAGTTGTTAAGTGGTACACGATCCACATCCACTACACCAAAACCGATTATCACGTGAGATGATGTAGCTTCAATGGTGAACATCAACATGTTGATCATATCATCCATATGACTCGTGTTCAACCTTTCGGTTTTCGTTGTCCCGAGGCCATGTCTGTACATGCTAGGCTCGTCAAGCAAACCCAAGTAATCCGCGTGTGCAACATGGCTTACACCCGTTGTATGTAATCGTTGAGTCTATCACATCCGATCATCACGAGATGCTTCGAAACGACGAACTATATCAACGGTGCATACGAGGGGAGAACACTTTATTATCTTGATATTAATGTGAAGGATCATCTTATAATGCTACCGTCGCGTTCTAAGCAAAATAAGATGCATAAAGGATTAACATCACATGCAATTCATATGTGATATGATATGGCCCTTTAGTCTTTGCGCCTTCGATCTTCATCTCCAAAGCACGGACATGATCTCCATCATCAACGGGCATGATCTCCATCATCGTCGGCGTAGCGTCAAGGTCCATGGCGCCGTCTTCATGGTTTTTCACCTCATGTAGCAACTATTACAACTACTTTGAAATACTACTCAACATGAAATTTAAAGACAACCATAATGCTCCTGCCGGTTGCCACAATACAATAATGATCATCTCATACATATTCATCATCACATTATGGCCCTATCACATCACCAAACCCTGCAAAAACAAGTTAGACGTCTCTAATTTGGTTTGCATATTTTACGTGCTTTAGGGTTTTCGAGTAAGATCCAATCTACCTACGAACATGAACCACAACGGTGATACTAGTGTTGTCAATAGAAAGAGTAAATTGAATCTTCACTATGGTGGGAGAGACAGACACCCGCAAAGCCACTTATGCAATACAAGTTGCATGTCGAACGTGGAGCAAGTCTCATGAACGCGGTCATGTAAAGTTAGCCCGAGTCGCTTCATCCCACCATGCCGCAAGATGCAAAGTACACGAACTAAAGACAACAAAGCATCAACGCCCACAAAACCATTGTGTTCTACTCGTGCAACCAATCTATGCATAGACACGGCTCTGATACCACTGATGGGATTCGTAGCATAGAAAACAAAAAAAATCCTACCGCGAGAACGCAATCCAAGCCAAGATGCAATCTAGAAGATGGTAGCAACGAGGGGATGAACGTGACTAACCCTTGAAGATTTCCAAAGCCTACGATATTAGATCTCGTTGTTGCAGAAGATGATCACTTGCCGCTTTCAAAAGCGCGTAGAAGATCTTGACGGTGCCACAATCGGGCAGCACCTCCGTACTCGGTCACACGTACGGTGTTGATGAAGACGGCGTCCTCCTGCCCGCTGGAACCCTAGGGGGGATCAACTTGGGGGGGAAGAAATCCCCCTCCCCCTTGTGGCCGCCGGCCCCAGATGGGTTTGGGGCGCAGGGGGGCCACCCCAACTGACCTCCCCCCTATATAAAGAGGGGAGGGGCAGGGGGCGCAGCCCACCTCTCAAACCAAGTTCTGGCCGCCCCTCTCTCCTCCATATTGCTGCTCCGGCTTAGGCGAAGCCCTGTAGCTTTTCTCCTCCACCACCACCGCCACGCCGTCGTGCTGCTGGGATTCCGAGTGGATCTACCACACCTCCGCTGCCCGCTGGAACGGGGAGAGGACGAGCTTCATCGACACCGTACGCACGGCCGAGTACAGAAGTGCTGCCGGATTGCAGCACGGATGATCGACTACATCAACAACGAGATCTAATCTCGTAGGCTTTGGAATCTTTGAGGGTAAGTCTCATGATCTTCTCATTGCTTCGATCTTGGTAGATTAGATCTTGCTTCTTCCTAGATTGGATCTTGGTTTTTGTTCATGTTCATGGTAGAAAATTTTTGTTTTCCATGCACGAACCGATCAAAACCCTGATCTAGCGTTGAAACCTCCTTGGAATCCATTGTCACCTTGTTTAACATTGCCTTGAAAACCATGACGGCACTGAACTTGTTCTCCACCATTCCCCCTGAAGGTAAACCCGTTCTGGTGCCCACCATTGCCACCAAAACCTGGACTTGTTGCGGCCAAAGCTTGCAACTCGTCGGGCGCGCATGTCCCAGATCTTGCCAGGATCCTGGCTTGAATCCCCTCTCTTTGCTCATCGGCTTTCGCCTCCGATTGTTTTGAATCACAAGGAACACACCATAAGGCATCTTACCTATGCCTTAGGTTTAAGAACATAGGTGTCGTGCGTTTGATGAGGGCGCACGGTTTAGCTGGCTTGTGGCCTGACGTGGGAGGTAAGTCTGTGCGATTTAGTGTCTCCGGCCGTACCGGGAGCACATCTCTCATACCTCATAGAGGATCATGAGAGTACGACGCTTTATGGCTTGACAATTCGTTACCCACGTCAGGCCGGACATGAGAGGTGTGTCGGTGGAATTTAGTGTCTTCGGCCGTACCGAAGCACAATGCTCATACCTCAGAGCGGATCATGAGGGTATGACCTTTCTCGCTTTGACAGTCTTTGTTACTCACGTCCTGACCCGAAAGAAGATCCAAAGGAACGTAAAATCAGAAAAAATGCTCGGCAAATAAATTAGGCAGAAGAAGCGAGAGCAGCGGGATGTCCATTCCAAGACGGGGCAACTTTCGGATTACAGGTGGTTCACTCATAGGCTGGCTAGGCCAGATACGTTTGTTTACAAGGAGTTTGCCAGGAGCACTACACTCGCTCCCGGGCTTTGGGGTTAGCCGAGAGCACTACACTCGCTCCCGGGCTTTGGGGCGGCAGTGCTTATTATTAGAAGACCATAGGTTGCATAGAAAATCACCACGGCCCAATTTTCACAAGTCCTCGGAATCAAGTTCCGAGCAGGGTTGCAGCCTCTTCTCGGGTGAGCCAGCAATCCGGGGAGAAAGTTCAGTCCGAATTGGACGAAGTGCAGGGGAATGCGATTACAACTGCTTTGAACGTTTGTTCAGCACGGAGCACGGCATCCCTGATATCAGTTTTAACGGTCAAGGTACCCCACGAGGAAGGCAGCTTGGGCACATTGTAGGCATGGTGGGTGACCACCATGAACTTTGCCAAGGCAGGGCACCCTATGATGCCGTTGTATGGTAGGGCGATGTTCGCAACATCAAAAAATGATGTTCTCATTGTGGTAGTTGTCTTTCGTGCCGAATGTGACAGGCAGCTCGATCTTACCCTGCGGCTAAGTTGCTCCCGGGTTTACACCCAGCAAGGACTTAGTAGGGGCTAATTGATCCTCCGTGATCTGCAACTTGTCCACCAACTAAGCCAAGAGTATGTTGAGACCAGCCCCTCCATCCTCCACTATCTTGGTGACTTTTAAGTTCTTGATGATGGGGGAGACCACCAGGGGTAGCGTGCCGATGCCGGCTACGCAATCCGGTTGATCCCCCGCATCAAAGGTGATGGGCACGTGCGACCACTAAAGTAGCCGCTGCACATCTGGGATGGGCTGCACGACGCACAATTCATGGGAGAAACGCTTAAACTCCCAATTGGAAGTCATAGTGTAGGCTCCTCCGTGTGCGCACGGACAATCATTGACCTGCGGGTACTCCCCACACTCTTTGTCCCCTTCCTCATGGTCCGCACCAGGGTTGTTGTTGTTGCACGACTGAGGGGTTGCGTTACCATGGCCCCCACCGCACCCTCCTCGTGCACTTTCTCCGTCGCCTCCATCTCATCCTTGTCCACCGCCCCCGTTGCCCCCACGCTCGGCCCTGGGAGCCCTGAGGCCTGGCTGAACGGGGCAGTTCTTTGCGTGATGACCGGGCGGATTGCAGCGGAAGCAGTTCTCGAAGGCACTGCCAGCCCCTGCTCAGCGAGGCACTTTTCTTCCGTCCCTCGGCATAGTTGATGATGGAGCAACAAGTGCAGGCGTTGTGCTCATCGGACTCATGCACATGGCACCACTTTTTGGTGGCAGGCTTGACGGTCGCCACTTCTTCGCTTGACTGAGTCTTCTTCTTAGCCCCGGCCGGAGCGCTAGGCTCCGCAGCCAGGAATTGCGGATGTCTGCGTTTGCGTGAGCCTCCCCTCTTTGTAGCGGCGCTTCCAGGATTAGCCCCGGTCGCCGCCTCCCGGGCAGCATCCTCGGGCTCAAGGCGTCCTTCCTCTGCCAAAGAGTAGAAGCCGGCCAAGGCCCAAAGCTCGTGGGTGTTTCTGACGGGGTGCATGTTGAGCTTTTCCCTCATCTTCTTGTCGCACATGTTCATCATGAACACACCGATGATGGCGGCATCTTCTGCTTTGGGAATGGTGTGAGCGACCTGCGAGAACCACATCATGAAGTCGCGTAACCGCTCACCCTCCCTCTTGACGATGGCGTGGAGCTGGATGAGCATTCCATGGCGTTTGAAGCCTCCCTGGAATGCTCTCACAAAGCGGGTGCACAACTCTTCCCAATAGCGAATTGACTCCCTAGAAAAGTGCATCAGCCACGACAAGAACATGCCCTTTAGTGCCATAGGGAAACGGTTAGCCATGATTTTCTCATTAGCCCTGGCGGCCACCATATCGGTGGAGTAGAGAGCTAGGAACTCCTTGGGGTTGGTGTTGCCCTCGAACTTGACTAGGACAATGGGACGAAACTTGGATGGCAACGCCACCTGCCTGAGGGCAGGAGCGAAGGAGAGGCAGCCACCTCCGTACTCCAAAGCCGCCACTCCTTCCTCAGTCGCGCACCCCGGCTCGAGATGGCCGCTCCCGTGGCTTGTTGGCGTAGCTACAGCAGGTTATCCCCTATGAGCGCCTCGTTCGTTGCGGCAGAGTCGCCAAGGCGTTCTTTGGCGCGTGGGTGCGAGGGGTCGGCGGACGACCCCATAGAGACATGGTCTTTCTTTGCAGGTCTTGGTGCTCCGGCCCCCAAGGGCCATGTGTCCGGGTTGTCGCTTTGCCCGTCTCCCCCGGGTTCTGCAGCCCCCACTCCGCCGGTAGTGTGTCGAGGGCGCTGCCAGGGGCAGGGTCATGCGTATGGACGACAGTGACGGTTGAAACGCACTCGGCCCCACATCTTGGCCCGATATGACACTGAGAACGAGCGCGGGTTGAGTCTTGGTGAAGTTTGGCAAACTCTATTTGGGCCTAGAGGTCTTACCTCCATGCTTTGTACTCTTCTATTCCAGGCGGTGGTGCTACCGCGCCAGGGTGCGGTTCCCTGAGCGGTGACGCTGGGAAGAACGACCGACACTAGGTGCGGCCCAGCGGGACCTGGGACGCCCGTAGGCTGGGGATGTGCCTGGGGACCTAGCCGGGACAGCTTCTCCAGAAGGGTCGCCTCCACCGGTGGCGTCTCGCATGCCACCGGAAGGGGCGGCTGTGGGGACCCCGGACTAGCTGTCCGAAATACCCTGTTATGCATTCAACTCACGATCCCATGATCAGTGCAACGTGAGCACATAACCGAACTGAATATCCAGAATTACATCATACATTACAATACCGAATAAATAAGTCTTACAAATAGCGAGGTCACATGACCTAGTCTTACATAAATGCCACACGGGCAAGATCACAAACATAGCAGCGGATACACGTCAACGTCGTCGGGCCCAAGTCATGCCTTAGACCTACAGGCGTCTGACTTGGAGAGCGTCCTAAGTCGCATAGTCGTCCCAATATCCTCCGTCGTCTTCATAGTCCTCCTCATAGTCTGGCCAAGTTAATAGCCAGGGACAAAGCCGTGAGTACATTTGGAATTGTACTCGCAAAACCATCACAAAGGGGTGCTAACATAAGCTATCTAAAGGAGACAAGAGAGGAAGAATAGTTTCTCTTGTGGATATAGCATGCATCAACAACTAGTGTCAAACATAGCATCCCGACTTCTCAAGTGAAGGGGGCACTATTGTTGTCCTATGACACCTCTACATCTTTGTTAAAGAAGAGTTGCATTCTTCCATCTCAATTCATGGATATGCGAGGGAAAATCCTATGACATCTCTATATCTTTGTTAAAGAAGAGTTGCGTTCTTCCATCTCAATTGATGGATATGCGAGGGAAAATCCTATGACATATCTATATCTTTGTTAAAAGAGAGTTGCATTCTTCCATCTCAATTGATGGATATGCGAGGGAAAATCCTATGACATCTCTATATCTTTGTTAAAGAAGAGTTGCATTCTTCCATCTCAATTGATGGATATGCGAGGGAAAATCCTATGACATCTCTATATCTTTGTTAAAGAAGAGTTCCTCTTCAAGAAACATTAGGAAAGAGTTCCCCACTTGGTCTCAATTTTTCCACGACCATCTCCATGTGGTCAACACACGCCCTTTTTCCGTACCTCTTCGGTACACATAAACACAACACTTCCTTTGCAAATCATTTGTTCAAAAACAAAACGCAAGCCCCGGTTAAGTATGGCCATTTCAACATGTCCATGACCGCGGACGCGGCTATTCGAATAGATTTGACTCTGCAGAGTTTGCGCACTTTCCCCACAAGAACTGATAAATCCGCCGGGATCATCCCCGGATCGTCATACGAAAGTATGCGAGTCTCGAATAATCAGTCATAGTCTTTCGCCCGTTTCCCTTGGCACAAGTCCTTCCCTGCGGGCTTACCCCTTCCCGGCACCCCGGCAGCATACCTCCTTTTGAGCGTATCTCTGGCGCCATGACAGAAGACCCTCAGTAATCGTCCGGCTATCGATTTAGACAGTGTATTGCCTCCTCCAGAGCGCAACCCGGCGTTAGAGGTCATCGTGACCCTCCCTAGAGAGTTGTGAAGGGTGCTCATGCCAATTTCAACGAACTACGGACTAAGCCCGTGCCCACTTTGGATAATGTGGTTGCGCGAATAAAAGCTTGGACGGCGAACACTTATACGCAGTGCCCCTTTTTAGAAACCAACACTTTTTCCCACAACCCCATGGTTGTTCATCAAACAGCCATACCACTTTCCCAAACATTCTTATCAAGATCCTCTGTTTTCTTAAACCATACACTTGGGTTAACTCACCCAAGGTTTTCATAAACATTTACAACAAGGTAAACCTTGAGGGGTTCCCAACCTATAGTTTCATGAGAAGGAACTAATACAACACCATGGCCGAGATGAAGGTCATCACGCCATGAGGGGTATATGTGAGTGGCATATAGAGGATCCTACTTGCTTAAGGTAAGCATGTATGTAGATGACATAAGGTGGATCAAACTTCCAGATTTGTGGTGCTACTAAACAACTTGGGTGGTGTAGGTGTACTACCCATCCATCATTCATGAGGGTACACGGCATACTTCTCTCAAGATGAGAATTACACCAAGCTTCATGACTTTGATACCTCTAGACTCAACAAAGTGGGGGTGTGGTGTAAAACTCTATTTTGGAATAGGACATGCTCCTGTTGAGCACTCAAGTAGACCTAAGGGAGTAGCACGGCCGTAATACCATGCATCCCTCCAACATGTGGACAAAGGTGAAAGACCACCACAAGGAAATACTCCAATTACAACCATACATAGACCAACATAGAGAGAACATCACATAAAGGGATAAGATGCTTAGGGATATCAACAATTGACATCCAACACCACATCATTCAGAGTTCAAAGATGGCTTGCCTTGGTTGTCTTGTCCCTGGTCCTCCTCAAATCCTTCTCCAAAGTCCTCCCCTTCAACTTCTCCCTCGTTCGTATCTAGCGTCGCAAAAGTAAACGATGCATACAATCAACATATAACTCAAGAACCAAGAGTAAATAAATGAAAGAGGGAAAATATGCAGGGGAGTTGTTTGGCTGTAACAAAACATGGTTTGGCCATTTTGATAAACAAAAAGTATCAAGGTTTAATTAAAAACATCAAACTCTAATCCTATTATTGCATGTGACACACATACACTTATAACCAGAGACGAAACACTACTAACAGAGGCTACTGGTATTTTTCCTAGATGCACAGTAACAGAACAAGACTAACACAATTGGAATCATTCAAAAATATTTATTTTTCAATTTTTGAGACTCAAAATACTAACCAGAAACAGAGATCAAGTTTTAATTATTAAAAATCGCACAAAAATCCTAAAAATACAAGGCCAGTGGCATCTGAAAGGTAATTTCATACTGGTTCTAATGCACTAGGAATCATATCAATCGGAGCTACCAAACTATTTTTATTAACAAAACAGTACACTGGCAGATTTCCATTTTTAATTTCTGTTACACAAATTTTCAAACAAATAAAATGGGCGGGAACGCCCTGGGCCGTGCGGTGTTGTGCAAATGGGCCGGCCCAGTGGGGCTCTCCGGTGGCCGGTGAAGAAAAAGAAAAGGGCCAGGGGCCCGTGGCGGGCCAGGCCGGTGGACGTGGCCATGCACGCCAACGTGGTCGTGCATGCGCCATGCGCCCGTCAGATCTGGATCCGACGGCCTAGATCCGGCGCGTGATCAACGTCCGCGGCGCTCGCCGGCGCGGAGGAAGAAAGGGGCGGCGCGAAGGCTTACCAGAGGCTGGCAGTGGCGAGGCTCGACGTAGGTGGTTCGGCGGCGTGGGTGTGCGGCTCGGGGACGTCCTGGCGATGCTCGGACACGTCGGCGTCGCCTTGCTTGGCGGCGTCTGCGTCACGGGCGTCGCCGGTGCGTCATCGTTGTCGTCGCTCCGCTGCAGATCTGCAAGGCAGAGGCAACGAAGAGGGTCAGGGGAAGCAGGAGGTGGTGCTGGCGAGGAAAGGAAGAGAGGGAGCGGCAGGGGAGCGGCGTCGTTGACGGCTTCTCCTCGTCACCTTCACAGTGACCACGGTGGCGATGACGTCAGGAGGTTGCAGCAGCGGCTTGAGCGGCAGCTCGAGTGGCCAGGCAGTGAGTGAGGCAGCCTGACGGCATGCGAGTGGGGGAGCTGAAGAGGAAGTGGTGGCACTGGGGGGGTTTTTATAGGCGAGGGGGGTGCGGTAGTGGCGTGGGCGGTGCAGATGGCCAACAGGCGCGCAAGGGCTGGCGTCACTGGCCGGGCCCAGTGTGACGTCGCCCTGGGAGCGTCAGCGAGGGGAGGGAAATGAGGAGGCGCGCGGGCAGTCGAGGTTGATGGCGCGTCGAACGAGGAGACGCCATCATGTCGCTTGACCCGTCGTGGCACGTATGTGCGTTTTAGGGCTAGGGTTTTGGCGCGGGAGAGAGGGGCTGGTGGCGTTTGGGCCAGAGAGGGGAGAGGTGGAGGGGTTAGGGCTGGGCCAGGGCAAGGAGGGAGTGGTGGCATCGGCCACGGCCCAAACCAGAGGAGAAAAGAAGAGGGGGAGAAGAAAAGAGAAGAGAGGGGGAAGTCTCCCCTCCTTTTTTCCTCTCGGCCAACTCCAGGGGAAAAAGAGAGAAGAGAAAAATAAAAAGGGCAGGGGTAAAAGAGAGAGAGGGTCATGCCCAAAGCATGTGCCAAAACTTGGTGAGAAGAGTTTGAGCACAAGTGTTGAAGAAAAATAATAAGGAGGGTGAAGTGGTGGTGGTGTTGGTGATGTAACCCTAGGTGGTGAGGTGACATTATCCAAATAAGAGAGGGGAGTGTTCCCTCCTCTAAAGAAGGTGATGGTCAACAACAAAACTAGGGTTTGGAGTGGAGAGGAAAATAAATAATTAGGGTTGGTGTCAACACATAAAGGGTCAAACCCTACTGACTTACAATAAGATACTAAAATATTAACCAAGGTGAAACTCTAATTCAACAATCCTAAAGAAAATTTTTAGATCAGACCATGCATGACACAATTAAAAACTCTAGCAGACATAAAGTGAAAGGTTTTTGTTGGTCATAAAAATTTAAGTTGGAGGAAAATGCAGGTTCTGAAAAATGGGGTGTTACAGACCTTCCCCCCTTAAAAGAATCTCGTCCTGAGATTCCACGCCTAGGAGCTTGAACAGATGGGGAAACTCCTGTCTCAGATAATCCTCCCTTTCCCAGGTGGCTTCATCTTCAGAGTGATTGCTCCATTGAACCTTGAAGAACTTAATCTTCCTCCGGCGGGTAACCCTAACGGATTCTTCCAAAATACGAATGGGGTTTTCTCTGTAGGTTAAGTCGTGATTGAGGTCGATTGCACGGTGTTCGATATCCTTGAAAGCTTCAGTCTTGTTTGGTGCTTGGAGGCATTTCCGAAGTTGAGAGACATGGAAGACGTCATGGAACTCCGACAATTCAGGGGGCAGTTCAAGTTGGTAGGACACTTCTCCTCTTCGTCCTAGTACTTTGAAAGGACCAATATATCTAGGCGCAAGCTTGCCCTTGACATGGAAACGTTTCATTCTTTTGAGGGGAGTTACCCGAAGATAGGCGAAATCTCCGGTGCAGAAAGTTAATTCTCGACGCTTGGTGTCGGCGTAACTCTTTTGGCGGGACTGTGCAGCTTTCAGTCGGTCACGAATAAGCTGAACTTGTTCCTCTGCTTCTCGAAGTATGTCTGGTCCGAACACTTGGCTTTCTCCGATCTCGGTCCAATTGAGAGGGGTTCGGCATCTCCTCCCATAGAGGGCCTCAAAGGGTGCCATCCGAAGACTGGCTTGATAACTGTTGTTATAAGAAAACTCGGCGAATGGCAGGCAATCTTCCCATTTGGTTCCATAAGTAAGAACGCAGGCTCGAAGCATGTCCTCCAGAATTTGGTTTACCCTTTCGGTATGTCCTCGGGTCTGAGGATGATAGGCGGTACTGAACGATAACTTGGTGCCCATAGCTTCGTGGAGCTTCTGCCAGAAACGAGAAGTGAACTGGGTGCCTCGATCTGACACGATGACCTTGGGAACGCCGTGAAGGCTAACTATACGGGAGATGTAGAGATCGGCTAACGCTCTCCCGTGATCGGTGGTCTTGACAGACAGGAAGTGAGCGACTTTTGTGAGACGATCAACTATTACCCAGATGGAATCATGTCCACGGCTAGATCTGGGAGGTCCGGTGATAAAGTCCATTCCCACTTCTTCCCATTTCCACACCGGTATCTTCAAGGGTTGCAGTAATCTGGCAGGACGTTGGTGCTCAGCTTTAACTTTCTGGCAGACATCATATCGAGCGATAAAGAAGGCAATGTCCCGCTTCATTCCGTGCCACCAGAAGGTGTCTTTCAGATCTTGATACATCTTAGATCCTCCAGGGTGAATAGAATAAGGAGTATTATGGGCTTCCTCCATTATAAGGTTCATCAAATCAGGAATATTTGGCACGCAGAGACGTCCATTGTACCACAGTACTCCGCTGGAGTCTATCGAAAATCCTTCTACTTTTTCTTTACTCATGCGGCGCTTGATCCCTTCAATACTCTTATGTCCTACTTGGGCTTCCTTGATCTGATCTCGGAGGGTGGGTCTGGCTTCCATGGCAGCAAGAAATCCATGCCTAACCAATTCTAATCTGAATTCTTCAAACTCTTGATAAAGCAAGGGTTGCTCGACTTTCAAACGAGAGTTGAGGGAACAGGGTTCCCTGCTGAGGGCATCGGCAACTACATTAGCTTTTCCTGGGTGGTAATGGATACTAAGATCATAGTCCTTGATGAGCTCAATCCATCTCCTCTGTCGCATGTTCAACTCCCTCTGAGTAAAGATATACTTAAGGCTTTTGTGATCGGTGTAAATATCACACCTATTTCCTATGAGATAGTGGCGCCAAGTCTTGAGAGCATGAACTACGGCGGCTAATTCCAGGTCATGGGTGGGGTAATTGGCTTCGTGGGGTTTCAGCTGTCGGGAGAGATACGAAATTAATTTTCCTTCTTGCATTAAGACACTTCCAAGACCAAGTTTGGAAGCATCACAATAGATCACGAAGTCCTTGGTGACGTCGGGCATGGTCAAGATGGGGGCTGAAACGAGTCGCCTTTTTAGTTCTTGAAAACTTTCTTCACATTTTTCTGTCCATTCAAACTTCTTTCCTTTTTTAAGTAGGAGGGTCATTGGCTTGGCGATACTCGAGAATCCTTCAACGAACCCTTGCGGTAATATCCCGCCAATCCGAGGAAAGACCTCACTTCTGTAACATTCTTAGGGGGTTGTCGGTCCACAATGGACTTGATCAAAGAGGGGTCAACAGAGAGTCCTCCGGCAGACAAGACGTGGCCAAGAAATCCAACTTCCTTGAGCCAGAACTGACATTTACTGAACTTAGCATAGAGCCGATGTTGCCTAAGGGTACCCAAAACTAGTCGCAGATGCTCTTCATGTTCTTCCTCAGTTTTAGAGTAGACCAAGATGTCATCGATGAACACCACAAGAAATTTGTCTAGGTATTCCATGAAGACCTTGTTCATGAGATTCATGAAGTAGGCGGGGGCATTGGTGAGTCCAAACGACATTACGGTGTACTCATACAATCCGTAACGGGTGGTGAAAGCAGTCTTGGGAATGTCGGATTCTCTAACCTTGAGTTGGTGATATCCAGTGCGAAGGTCTATCTTGGAGAAAACTTTGGCTCCATTCATCTGATCGAACAAATCATCGATCTTGGGCAGGGGATACTTATTTTTAATGGTTACATCATTAAGTCTTCGATAATCCACACATAAGCGAATGGTTCCGTCTCTTTTGTCCACGAAGATCACAGGCGATCCCCATGGTGAAGCACTAGGTCGGATCAGACCTTTGGCCAACATGTCGTCCAACTGTCTCTTTAACTCGATCAGTTCTTGGGGATTCATATGGTAAGGTCTCTGGGCTATGGGTGCGGTTCCTGGGATCAGTTCTATGATGAACTTAATGTCCCGGTCAGGGGGCATACCGGGCAATTCCTCCGGAAAGACATCAGGGTACTCGCAAACAACGGGAACTTGTTCGAGGTCGGGTCCAGAGATGCTTTTCTTACAGAAGGCTTTGGATGAGTGTATGGTGGCGGTGTATTTTACTGGTAGACCTTGATCATTGGTTAGGGTAATGGATTTTTGGACGCAGTCAATGTGTCCCTTATACTTGGTCATCCAGTTCATTCCAAGTATTACCTCTAAACCTTGAGCTCCTAAAACGATATGATCCGATTGGAAGGGTACTCCTTGTATGACTATTGGAACGTTTTGGCAAGACATCCGGGTTTTAGCAGTGGATCCTAGGATTTGAACTAACATGAGGCATTTCATAACGGTTGGTTTCAACCCACTTTTCATAACAAAGGGTTCGGTAACGAAAGAATGAGATGCTCCGGAATCAAAAAGAACTCGGGCAGGAGTGGAGTTGACTAGGAACATACCCATCACAATGTTCGGAGCTTCCTCAGCCTCTTCAGCGCTGGCATGGTTCAGATGTCCATGGGCGGCATTGGCCTGCTTCTTGACAACTGGCTTCTTTCCTGACGTAGTCCTAGCTTGAGCTTGAGTGGGTCTTGGTGCGTTGGCGCGTTGGGGTGTCCTCATCTTGGTAGGGCACTCACGAGAGAAGTGTCCAGGCTTCCCACAAGCGAAGCATCCATCTCCTTGAGGACGAGCTGGCGGATTGGGGCGAGGGTTGTTATTGTAACCTCCCCCAGATCTGTGATGTGGAGCTGAACGATTGGGGGCGTAGTTGTTGGAGCGATAAGCTGGGGCTGGTGATGGGTTCCTCTGGGGTGGGTTGGTGGGTCTTGCTGGGGGCGGACTGCGGTACTTGGGGTTGCTAGGTCCACTCTGTTGCTGTTGCATATTGCGCTTTCTGGTTTCAAAGGCAGCCTTGCGCTTAGACTCCACCATAATGGCGGCATCCACAAGCGCTTCCAAATCTGGGTAGGGTACAGCCACTAGGATACTCTGAATTTCTTCATGCAGGCCATTCATGAAACGGTCGCGCTTCTTCTCATCAATGTCTGTGTCTTGAGGGGCGTACCTTGCTAAGGTGTTAAACTTGTCGAGGTAATCCACCACATTGGAGTTATTCTGCTTCAGGTTGAAAAATTCATCACGCTTCATCTTGATCAATCCCGTGGGAATATGAGCTTTGCGGAACTTGGCGGTGAACTCCTCCCAGTTGATGATGTGTCCAGGGGCTTGCATGGCCTTGACGTTCTCCCACCATGCACGTGCGGGTCCAGAGAGGAAGTGAGTGGCGAGAAGAACTTTCTCGTTGTCTCCTACGGCAGCGACTTCCAAGTTGTTTTCAATTGTGCGGAGCCAATCGTCTGCGTCGAGGGGAGCGGTACACTTGGAGAACACGGGTGGGTTGGTATTCTCGAAATCCCTAAGGCGTCATCTTGGCGCTTCTTCGCCGTGTCCTTCTCCTTGTTCGTTGTTGCGGTTTCCCGCGGCGGCTTGAGCAATTTGCCGAAGTGCGGCGATGTTGGCTTCACTTTCCGCGCGAGCACGCTGGCGGTCCTCCATCAAGAGGCGCAGGATTTGAGTCATGTCGGGATCCGGGGGTGGAGGTGGGTTTTCGGAAGTGGAACCTCCTCGGCGAGTCTCAACCATCTGGGGAGGTAAAGATGATAGACATGGTAATGAGATGACGGAAAAAGAGATGTTTGAAGTTCAAGTGCTTGCCAAGGGGAAGGAATGTGCATGCATAAAAAGAGAAAATTTTGAAGGAAAAGGAAGCATAACACACACAAATGCAAACATTCAACCACGACGTCGGTAATACCCAAAAGCATCAAGGTTCACAACAACCATGGTCACATAAGGACCAACAAAGTACGACGTTACAACGGGGACACTATCACATAACAAGTCTCGCAAGTGCACATCTAGAAGTCGTCGAGTGGTGCGGAAGGGCCATCAAACGGGGGCTCCTCGGGATCCTCCTCATCCTTCAGAGTAGCCTCCACGGTGTGAAGTGGTGCGGGTTCTTCTGCCGCGTCGTTGATGAAGGCACGGTCGTCTTCATCCTCATCATCAAGCCCGTCGAGTCCTTCCTCCTCCATGTAATCCTCATCGTCGCTAATGAGAGTGGTGTTCTCCTTGCGGATATCCTCGCCGTCGTCCTGGGTGTTCTCGATCTTGTCCTCGGCATCGCGGAGGGCGGCCTTGAGGTGCATGACCTTGACCTTCAGCATGTAGTTGGACTCGCGGATCCGGAGTGTCTTCTTCTGCTGGCGGCGGTGCTTGAGCTTGGCTAGCTTCAGATCCATCTTGAGCCCTTCAAGCTCATGCTTCAGCACCTCGTTCTCCATCCTGTTGGAGTCAAGGCTGAGCTGGGTCTTGAACAACAAGTTCTCCAACTGGCACACATGGCGTCCGAGGGGGCAAAAGTAGGGGATCATAGTGGGAACCCCCTCCTCATTGCGGCGTCCCAAGAAGGCGTGAGGAAGTCCCATGGCCTCCAACTCGACACGGTGGTGGAAGACAAGGCGAGAGAGGGCTGCTTGGAGCAGCCTCACAAGTCCATCCTCCCACGTACGGTCAAAGACCTGGACCTCAATCTCCTCGAGTTGCTTCACATGAGAGCCATGAAGTGTGCAGACCACCATCCAGGACATCTCACCGTCCTTGGTGCTCTCCATCTGTCCTCCCTTCACTTCGGGTGCCAGGCGTCCAACGGCCTGTGACACCTTGATGAGGGCGGTCTCAAACAGGTAGGGAGGCTTCTTAAAGCCAAGCTGGATGCTCTCAGTGAACATCGGTGGATCCATCTACACAAAAATTTTAAGTTCTAAATTAGCATCATGATCAAAGTGTGCAAAATTTTAAGTGCATAATATAAAACATTAAGGATTAATGCAAGTAATATTCAATCTAAGAGAAATTAGGGGAGAGACTAGGCATTATTTCAGCATATAGTCATCTCGTTTTTATTTAGAAAAATAGTTTGGTACTAACTTTGCGTCCATGCTAACTAGGGCTTCCTAAGGTCAGGATGGCTCTGATACCAGCTCTGTGGGGACCCCGGACTAGCTGTCCGAAATATCCTGTTATGCATTCAACTCACGATCCCATGATCAGTGCACCGTGAGCACATAACCGAACTGAATATCCAGAATTACATCATCCATTACAATACCGAATAAATAAGTCTTACAAATAGCGAGGTCACATGACCTAGTCTTACATAAATGCCACACGGGCAAGATCACAAACATAGCAGCGGATACACGTCAACGTCGGCGGGCCCAATTCATGCCTTAGACCTACATGCGTCTGACTTGGAGAGCGTCCTAAGTCGCATAGTCGTCCTGATATCCTCCGTCGTCTTCATAGTCCTCCTCATAGTCTGGCCAAGTTAATAGCCAGGGACAAAGCCGTGAGTACATTTGGAATTGTACTCGCAAAACCATCACAAAGGGGTGCTAACATAAGCTATCTAAAGGAGACAAGAGAGGAAGAATAGTTTCTCTTGTGGATATAGCATGCATCAACAACTAGTGTCAAACATAGCATCCCGACTTCTCAAGTGAAGGGGGCACTATTGTTTTCCTATGACACCTCTACATCTTTGTTAAACAAGAGTTGCATTCTTCCATCTCAATTGATGGATATGCGAGGGAAAATCCTATGACATCTCTACATCTTTGTTAAAGAAGAGTTGCATTCTTCCATCTCAATTGATGGATATGCGAGGGAAAATCCTATGACATCTCTATATCTTTGTTAAAGGAGAGTTGCATTCTTCCATCTCAATTGATGGATATGCGAGGGAAAATCCTATGACATCTCTATATCTTTGTTAAAGAAGAGTTGCATTCTTCCATCTCAATTTATGGATATGCGAGGGAAAATCCTATGACATCTCTATATCTTTGTTAAAGAAGAGTTCCTCTTCAAGAAACATTAGGAAAGAGTTCCCCACTTGGTCTCAATTTTTCCACGACCATCTCCATATGGTCAACACATGCCCTTTTTCCGTACCTCTTCGGTACACATAAACACAACACTTCCTTTGCAAATCATTTGTTCAAAAACAAAACGCAAGTCCCGGTTAAGTATGGCCATTTCAACTTGTCCATGACCGCGGACGCGGCTATTCGAATAGATTTGACTCTGCAGAGTTTGTGCACTTTCCCCACAAGAACTGATAAATCCGCCGGGATCATCCCCGGATCGTCATACGAAAGTATGCGAGTCTCGAATAATCAGTCATAGTCTTTCGCCCGTTTCCCTTGGCACAAGTCCTTCCCCGCGGGCTTACCCCTTCCCGGCACCCCGGCAGCATACCTCCTTTTGAGCGTATCTCCGGCGCCATGACAGAAGACCCTCAGTAATCGTCCGGCTATCGATTTAGACAGTGTATTGCCTCCTCCAGAGCGCAACCCGGCGTCAGAGGTCATCGTGACCCTCCCTAGAGAGTTGTGAAGGGTGCTCATGCCAATTTCAACGAACTACGGACTAAGCCCGTGCCCACTTTGGATAATGTGGTTGCGCGAATAAAAGTTGGGACGGCGAACACTTATACGCAGTGCCCCTTTTTAGAAACCAACACTTTTTCCCACAACCCCATGGTTGTTCATCAAACAGCCATACCACTTTCCCAAACATTCTTATCAAGATCCTCTGTTTTCTTAAACCATACACTTGGGTTAACTCACCCAAGGTTTTCATAAACATTTACAACAAGGTAAACCTTGAGGGGTTCCCAACCTATAGTTTCATGAGAAGGAACTAATACAACACCATGGCCAAGATGAAGGTCATCACGCCATGAGGGGTATATGTGAGTGGCATATAGAGGATCCTACTTGCTTAAGGTAAGCATGTATGTAGATGACATAAGGTGGATCAAACTTCCAGATTTGTGGTGCTACTAAACAACTTGGGTGGTGTATGTGTACTACCCATCCATCATTCATGAGGGTACACGGCATACTTCTCTCAAGATGAGAATTACACCAAGCTTCATGACTTTGATACCTCTAGACTCAACAAAGTGGGGGTGTGGTGTAAAACTCTATTTTGGAATAGGACATGCTCCTGTTGAGCACTCAAGTAGACCTAAGGGAGTAGCACGGCCGTAATACCATGCATCCCTCCAACATGTGAACAAAGGTGAAAGACCACCACAAGGAAATACTCCAATTACAACCATACATAGACCAACATAGAGAGAACATCACATAAAGGGATAAGATGCTTAGGGACATCAACAATTAACATCCAACACCACATCATTCAGAGTTCAAAGATGGCTTGCCTTGGTTGGCTTGTCCCTGGTCCTCCTCAAATCCTTCTCCAAAGTCCTCCCCTTCAACTTCTCCCTCGTTCGTATCTAGCGTCGCAAAAGTAAACGATGCATACAATCAACATATAACTGAAGAACCAAGAGTAAATAAACGAAAGAGGGAAAATATGCAGGGGAGTTGTTTGGCAATAACAAAACATGGTTTGGCCATTTTGATAAACAAAAAGTATCAAGGTTTAATTAAAAACATCAAACTCTAATCCTATTATTGCATGTGACACACATACACTTATAACCACAGATGAAACACTACTAACAGAGGCTACTGGTATTTTTCCTAGATGCACAGTAACAAAAAAAGACTAACACAATTGGAATCATTCAAAAATATTTAATTTTCGATTTTTGAGACTCAAAATACTAACCAGAAACAGAGATCAAGTTTTAATTATTAAAAATCGCACAAAAATCCTAAAAATACAAGGCCAGTGGCATCTGAAAGGTAATTTCATACTGGTTCTAATGCACTTGGAATCATATCAATCGGAGCTACCAAACTATTTTTATTAACAAAACAGTACACTGGCAGATTTCCATTTTTAATTTCTGTTACACAAATTTTCAAACAAATAAAATGGGCGGGAACGCCCTGGGCCGTGCGGTGCTGTGCAAATGGGCCGGCCCAGTGGGGCTCTCCGGTGGCCGGTGAAGAAAAAGAAAAATGCCAGGGGCCCGTGGCGGGCCAGGCCGGCGGACGTGGCCATGCACGCCAACGTGGTCGTGCATGCGCCATGCGCCCGTCAGATCTGGATCCGACGGCCTAGATCCGGCGCGTGATCAACGTCCGCGGCGCTCGCCGGCGCGGAGGAAGAAAGGGGCGGCGCGACGGCTTACCAGAGGCTGGCGGTGGCGAGGCTCGATGTAGGTGGTTCGGCGGCGTGGGTGTGCGGCTCGGGGACGTCCTGGCGATGCTCGGACACATCGGCGTCGCCTTGCTTGGCGGCGTCTGCGTCACGAGCGTCGCCGGTGCGTCATCGTTGTCCTCGCTCCGCTGCAGATCTGCAAGGCAGAGGCAACGGAGAGGGTCAGGGGAAGCAGGAGGTGGTGCTGGCGAGGAAAGGAAGAGAGGGAGCGGCAGGGGAGCGGCGTCGTCGACGGCTTCTCCTCGTCACCTTCACGGTGACCACGGTGGCGATGACGTCGGGAGGTTGCAGCAGCGGCTCGAGCGGCAGCTCGAGCGGCCAGGAAGTGAGTGAGGCAGCCTGACGGCGTGCGAGTGGGGGAGCTGAAGAGGAAGTGGTGGCACTGGGGGGGTTTTATAGGCGAGGAGGGGTGCGGTAGTGGCGTGGGCGGTGCAGATGGCCAACGGGCGCGCGAGGGCTAGCGTCGCTGGCCGGGCCCAGTGTGACGTCGCCCTGGGAGAGTCAGCGAGGGGAGGGAAACGAGGAGGCGCGCGGGCAGTCGAGGTTGATGGCGCGTCGAACGAGGAGACGCCATCATGTCGCTTGACCCATCGTGGCGCGCGCGTGCGTTTTAGGGCTAGGTTTTTGGCGCGGGAGAGAGGGGCTGGTGGCGTTTGGGCCAGAGAGGGGAGAGGTGGAGGGGTTAGGGCTGGGCCAGGGCAAGGAGGGAGTGGTGGCATCGGCCACGGCCCAAACCAGAGGAGAAAAGAAGAGGGGAGAAGAAAAGAGAAGAGAGGGGGAAGTCTCCCCTCCTTTTTTCCTCTCGGCCAACTCCAGGGGAAAAAGAGAGAAGAGAAAAATAAAAAGGGCAGGGGTAAAAAAGAGAGAGGGTCATGCCCAAAGCATGTGCCAAAACTTGGTGAGAAGAGTTTGAGCACAAGTGTTGAAGAAAAATAATAAGGAGGGTGAAGTGGTGGTGGTGTTGGTGATGTAACCCTAGGTGGTGAGGTGACATTATCCAAATAAGAGAGGGGAGTGTTCCCTCCTCTAAAGAAGGTGATGGTCAACAACAAAACTAGGGTTTGGAGTGGAGAGGAAAATAAATAATTAGGGTTGGTGTCAACACATAAAGGGTCAAACCCTACTGACTTACAATGAGATACTAAAATATTAACCAAGGTGAAACTCTAATTCAACAATCCTAAAGAAAATTTTAAGATCAGACCATGCATGACACAATTAAAAACTCTAGCAGACATAAAGTGAAAGGTTTTTGTTGGTCCAAAATTTTTAAGTTGGAGGAAAATGCAGGTTCTGAAAAATGGGGTGTTACAGCGGCCCCATCGGAGGCGCCTCCTGATACGTCCAAAACGTATCTACTTTCCTGAACACTTTTGCTATTGTTTTGCCTCTAAGTTGTGTATTTTGGATACAACTAACACGGACTAACGCTGTTTTCAGCAGAATTCCTCTGGTATCTTGTTTTTGTGCAGAAATTCAACTTTCGGGAAAATCCTCAGAATTTATACCAAAGGGCCTATTTCACCAGAAGACTCAGGGAGCCAGAAGGGCAAGCCAGGTGGAGGCCCGAGGGCCCCACACACCAGGCCGGCGCGGCCCAGGGGGGGCGCGCCGCCCTAGTGTGTGGCCCCCTCGGCTGGCCTCCGACGCCCTCCTCTGGACTATAAAAAGGTTTCGATCTAAAAAATGAGAAGAAGTCGAAGTCGCCAGAAACCCTCCAGTACGCCGCCACATCGCGAAACTCCGTCTCGGGGGCCAGAAACTCCGTTCTGGCACTCCGCCGGGACGGGGAATTGGAGGAGATCATCGCCATCATCGCCACCGACGCCTCTCCATCGACCAGCAATGTTTCCCCCATCCATGTGTGAGTAATTCCCCCGCTGTAGGCTGAAGGGGATGGTAGGGATTGGATGAGATTGGTCATGTAATAGCATAAGATTGTTAGGGCATAGTGCCTAGTGTCCGTAATTGGTACTTTGATGATATTGTTGCAACTTGTTATGCTTAATGCTTGTCACTAGGGCCCGAGTGCCATGATCTCAGATCTGAACATGTTATTGTTTCATCATGATATGCATTGTTTTATGATCTTACCTGCAAGTTGTATACACATGTCGCTGTCCGGAACCAAAGGCCCCGAAGTGACAGAAATCGGGACAACCGGAGGGGATGGCGGTGATGTGAGGATCACATGTGTTCACGGACTGTTAATGCTTTGCTCCGGTACTCTATTAAAAGGAGTACCTTAATATCCAGTAGATTCCCTAGAGGCCCGGCTGCCACCGGCTGGTAGGACAAAAGATGTTGTGCAAGTTTCTCATTGCGAGCACGTATGACTATATACGGAACACATGCCTATGGATTGCTTTGTACTTGGACACCGCTTTATTATTATCTGCAAATGCCCTGCTTTGATTGTTACATGAGTTTCTCTCATCCATGCAACGCCCGTCATCCATCCCTGTGCCTACAGTATTTTAATCCTGCTGTTTACTAAAATCACTACTGTTGTCTTTGTTACTCTGCTGCTGTTATTTCACTATCGCTATCGCTATAAATCACATTATCGATAAACTCTTGCGAGCAAGTCTGTTTCCAGGTGCAGCTGAATTGACAACTCCGCTGTTAAGGCTTTCAAGTATTCTTTGTCTCCCCTTGTGTCGAATCAATAAATTGGGTTTTACTTCCCGCGAAGACTGTTGCGATCCCCTATCACCTCCCGCACCACAGGATGGGGCGGCTCCACCGGTGGCGCCACCTGCACCACCGGATGGTGCGCCGAGGTTGATTGTGCCTCCTGCACTGCCGAAAAATGGGTCTTCATTGGCAACACCGCCCGCGTCGCCTCGCGGTGGAACTCCATGTTTGGCTGCACCTCCCCCGGCATTCTCGCCACCCTCGGTCATGGGTTGCGGTTGAGATGGAGGTGGGGCCGCTGTATTTGGCCCTGGATGCTGGATAGCGCCCTCCATAGTGTCCACGGGTCGCGCGCGAGGATCAGCTCCTAAGCCCCCAACAGTAGCAGGGCCATGAGAGCGAGTCCCGGCTGAGGGCGTGTCTGCCACGAAGGTGCTGGTCCCAACACCAGAACCCTTCTTCGGCGCCATGTTGACGACGGTGCAGCCGACGAAGATGCTAATGACGAAGTTGACGATGATGATGTCGATGCTCACGAGGTTGGTGACGATGACTTTGTTTATCAAAGCCGAAACACAAGCGCCCCCCCCCCCCCCCGCCCCCTACTTAGCGCGCTAGATGTTGCGTCTCACCTATGCTGACATTGGGATGATCACACCCCCATTTTTTGGTAGTGGGCATGAAGGCATTTCGGCCTCAACGTCGCCTTAGGAACCTACTAAGACAGGAAAAAGCACACACAAAGCACACACGAGCATTTTTTACCCTGGTTTGGGCCGCCCTCTGGCTAACAACCCTATGTCGCGCTTTGGTGGATTATCTTGGGTGGATGGTGTAAAAGATGATGAACACTCTGGTGTCGGGAGGAAGCTTTCACTAGCTAGGTTCTACATCTCCTAGGCTTCCTCTTTCTCACATATGATCTTCTTCACAGCTCTTGTTCTCTCCTCTCACACGGCTAAGTCCCTCTCCTCCCGAATGCTACACCTATCAAACCCTAATTCTGAAAGGTGCAACCCTACTGGGATCGGTCCAACCTCTCTCACTTGAAATGTCTGAACCCCCTCTACGCCGGTGAGGCACCTCCTTTTATACCTCAAGGGGGCACCGCAATGGCTAGTTCGAGCACCGCTCAAGGGAGTTCGCGGGCTCAATCGATCGAGGCCACGTGGTCGTCGGGCAGATGTGTGGTGTGGGTGGCCAATGGATGGCCATGGGCGGTCCGCTGACGTACTCAATGGCGTTGTGATACCTCGTGAAGCGATCTATCACCTCTATCTGTTGTGCATGTAGCTGTCTGCGCGCCATGATGACGCGCAGGGATGCAGGCGCGTCGCCTGTTCCCAAGGTTGAGCCTGACACGCCATGTTAGGCTCTGTTGACCTTCGTTCCTGGGCCGCTCCTGGCCGAGGAGAGGTGATCTTCTGGTCCTTCTGGAGGCAATCTAGACCACTCCTTGGCCTGGTTGCCCCGATCCATCGCTCCTCAGCCTCCGTCTGGGGGTGCCACAGGAGAATGGCCAGGGTTGCTCCTCGATCCCTTTGTCATGTTCTTCTTGTCTCCAACTTGTTGGCTTGGCTTGGTCTTGTCTCGTAGTACTTGTCCGCCACAGGAGTGCCTCCGCCACAGGCAAGATTCAGTAGTATCACGCGTAGTTACTACAATTCGTATCTGTTAGGTGTACACAAAGTCTTTCCCTGGATTGGCGCGTTTCATGACTTAGTCTTGGCACCATCTTGGTATCCGAACAGTGGGTCCTGGCCCACGCGCCAAGGCGTAACCTGGAAGACCCCCAGTCTCATTACACTGACAATGGGCCCCTCCAGGAGGGGGCCATTAAGGTGGGTTGCACCTTTTTAATTAACGAATAATTTTATTTTTATTATTAATTTATTTAATTAATATATATATATATATATTATTTAATCCCAAGTGATCCGGAACCCTTCTAGTTCTCTCTTCTCTATTTTTCGGTGTTTCCAATGGTACCAAAAGCATCTCTAAGCATCACCGAACCCATAAGTGTGTTACCCTACGATTCGGTAACACTACAGACATGATAGAGACGTCTCTCCGATCAATAATCATCAACGGAACCGAGATGCCCATAATGACTCATGTGTATTCCATGAATATACATATGTCCTTGAACCATAAACATTGAGTCATATTTCCTTTGTTACTTCGATACAAGTACTTGTCCGAGATCTGATCATCGGTACATCATACCTAATTCAATCTCGTTGCCGACAAGGCCATTCAACTCGTTCCCGTGATATTCCAGCCTCATGACCTAGTCATATGTTGCACGGCTTCATGAACGTAATCTAACCGAGTGGCCCCAGAGTTTTTTCATCACGCGGATGAACAAATCCTGATCTCGATACATACGCCTCAGCGTACCCATTCGGAATACCTGAGAACACCTTTATGGTCACCCTGTTATGGTGTGATGGTTGACGGAGTCGACGCAGCCTTCGATGATAGTGATTAGATATGATCTCGCGGCCTAAAGATTACGTTACTACGCTTTCATCATTATCGTAACGATGAACTTTGTAATTTGATAGGATTGCAATACTTATATTGGGTATGTCCATCATATCATTTACCCCATTGTCAATTGACATAAATATCCATGATCGGGAAGTAGGGACCGCACGGAAACAATTTAAAACAATTTTGTTTGAACATCTCGGGAATATCTTGAAAATGTATTTCCTAATACTTTGGGATCGATATCTCAACAATGCTCACGGCGAAGAGATGAATTAAATTAAACCTCACATTAATTAATGCTAAAACTAACAAGGGTGGAAGTTTATTGAATTCAGTAGTATGTTATTATCTTGGTCCTTTGACGGTGGGTTTCCTTGATAACTTACAATTGTTCTAAATTCGATGATAGACCTAATTACTTCCTCTATTTCAAAGTAGGATGCATGCAATATTTGGGTAACGCCAAAGTTCTTAAAGTTTAACTAACTATATAAAAAAGTATTAACATTTATAATCTTAAATTAATATTTTTAGAACCATCATGAAATATATTTTCATATTATGTGTATTTAAAATGTAGATGTTGATATTTTTTATACTAGGACAATGCCCGCGCGTTGCCGCTGAAGAGCAAAATATGTTAACTTAAAAACAGAAAATAAAAATTACTCTAAAAATTGCAGAATAAGCTGTTTTTACAGTTATACATAAATAAGAGAGTTTATAAGATGACTGCAGAAAAAGAACAACTAAGATCCTCCTCCTTCTTTGACACTAAAGCATATGTGCGGCAACATAATCAACACATGTGTCACCACCGTGATAGGTATAACCACAGATGTATGACTATCTACATTTCTTCTAGTCAACATCTGCTAGCAGTTTTTATATAGCAGTCATCACAAATGATTAAAGTGCTCGAAAAATCAAGTTCAGGAAAACTACCTTTGCATCGTAGGATAAAAAAAATAGAGTACAACAACTTTGAAATTTAATTAGAATCAAAACTGAAGCATTTTCAATGATGGAACAAATGCATCACCATTATTACTCGCGTCACCACTATTACCCTTCTCGTCTTTGCTATCATTGGCTTGATTGACCAAGTGCATGACTATCACACCAAATCCGATCCAAACATGTACATCATGGTTCCCTTTGTTGCTAGGAGGGCGACGTTGATAAACGCGACCACCTCCAGGAATTCACGAAATAAACCTATGGTGCAATTCTCAAACTGATACTTCACGGTATCGCAGGTGCCTCGGCGTCGATGGCCAGCAACGGCCCGTTGTCATCTTGGTTGAGCATGTAGTCCAGCTGTTCCTGCGCGGCGGTCCTTATCTATCGTTGTCATCACGGGCGTGTCCCTCGCGTAGTAGAGCGCCGAGAGGAAGATGGCGAGTCCGACGATGGATCGACCGGGCGGAGGCAGGCGAGGACTCAAGGTAGTCAGCGCAAGCGGCGGCTTTTCGGAGGCAGCCGAGGTGATCGGCATAGTGGGAAAATTGTTGGGCTGCCTCCGTGTCATGTCCCGTTGCCATGGCCGAGCGTCGAGACGTGAGATTGATACACTGGTCGCTTGTGGTAGCCACCGGACCTTGGATGCTTGTGGAGAGCAGCCGGACCTGAAGAAGAAGAAGGTTGAGAGGAGAGGAGCCGACGAAGAAGAAGACCAAACTGGTTCTGTATTTTTCTGTTCCATCCTCTACGGTGTTGTTCCTGCTTGCTTTGTAAACCATGACCAATGCCACCAGCCCATGTCGACTTGGCCCACGGCCCATGACCCCTCTGCCCCATATGTTGCCATGTGCGGTTATGACATTACCGCCCCCAAGAAACATTGCTTGTCCCCAAGCAATGGATGGAATGCCATCAGTATCAGTGCCACCAGGATCCCATGGAACAATCAAGAACGCAATGCGGCTAACACTATGCTTCTGGTTGTATTCTTGCCCACGGCAGTGGTCCTGTGATTGGAATGGACACCAAGTTGAAACTCCCGAATGCCGAGAAATAGAAACCAAGCTCCAGTGTTGAACTACATAATGCTTGCTTTGGCATAGTGAAGGATACCACACAATTTTTTCTGGTTGAATCATCTCAAGTAGATCAGTGAGCTTCATGGACCCATAAAAATCAACACTAAGAAGCTCTATGACAATCCTAATCAGGGAGATCTGGGCAAACCAACCATCAGAGTAACAACCGAGAGCAGAGAAATTCTTCTTGCAGTTGGGATGCCACTGTTGTGATTCCGGTAACCTCGTGACTATGGTATTTAGCTTTTGAATGAAAAGAACGTGGAACAGAACACTTGCAGCAAGGAGCTCCAAGATCTGTATGTCAACAAGAATAATAGCCTGATTCTCCAATGCAAGCAGACATAAGAATTCCACCTTTGACAGAGCAGAACTACTTGTTATAAGCTGCAAGATCTGGCAGTATAGTGTTTGTTGTTGAGTGCATTCCAGTCGCCAGATATACCACCTCGGAGACGAACTGAAGCAGGTAAGCTGCCCAAATGCATATAATGGCATACATAACAATGCCCATGTGGCGCTCCAGTAAATACAAAAGTGTGAACTCCAACTAAACAGTGGTATATTCTGGAGATCCAATTGTATGTACGTGTTGGCATGGGCACCACTTCCCTTGAATTCTTCCAAACGTAGGAATGAATTGGCTGTGAGAAACTGAGAGGACCGTAGTGGATCCCAGTTTGGAGCAATCCATCCACTGATATGTGCAGAAGAACTAGCTAGTTGCATAGGGACCCCGTAATTGTCAATCAACTTCAGAATTCTCCGTAAAGGCCATCGGGGGTTTCCAAGACTGAAGCCATTTTGACACCATGACAGCATTTCATATTCCACAGTGGAATTCCAGGAACTAAAATCACTACACTTGCAAGGCAGGTTAGCATCCAAGATATCAATACGAGAATATAAAGGCATGTCTAGGAAAAAAGACGAGCCATCAACATGACTCAGAGCATTGTCAGCTATCTCCATGGCACACACTACATCCTGGAAGAATGGTGCAGCCAACACCAGGACTGGGTCATCCATGTCTGATTCCAGAAAAATGGAGCAGTCTCCAACACAAGTGAAGATCTCATCATCAAACTCCATGAGATGTATTTCAGAGAATGTCTGGAGAGAATCCACACAATGCATGAGGAAAAGGGACATGCCTCCAATGCAAGTGAGCACCTCATCATTGTAATCCATATCCAACTCCAAGAAAAGTGACGAGCCCCCAACACAAGTGAATACATCATCAGCACCCTCTGTCATTGGCTCTGGCATCTGATTTACACTCTGCAAGTGTGACATCTTTCGTTCCTCGTACTCGCTGTCTAGCGCTAACTTCAGTTGTGCAATTTGCAACTGGATGCTCTCTACACATTGAACAAGCGTCAGCTCCGTCGGGTTGGCAGCAGTGACCATCACCTCCTTGGAACTCACAGGCAAACAACTATTCGGTGGTTTGGGTGAGATATCCTCGCTAGCATGAACAGGATAGCTCGGATGAGTAACACCCATGATTGGCACCAATGGTGGAAGATCTGCAACACCGAAGTGTGATTCAACATTGTCCATGAACTCAGACCAATCACCAACAGCTTGACGCAACCTGTATGCCTCGTACCAAACTTTGGCCTTGCCCTCCATGTGCATTGTAGAAGCGATAACCCACATACACTTATTTATATTGAACCGATTGAAGTACTCAAGACATTGAGCTCGCCAGAGGCACGGATTCCAGCCATCAAAGCAAGGGAATGAGGTTCTGTGCAGTGGGGCGGCGTTGACAACCCAAGCACATGTGGTAGAACCTTGCAGTGGGCTAGGGAGGACATAGGCCGAACAGCCTTTATGCGTGTCCACGGTAGTCTCGACAACACCTTGCAGCATATCATTCCCAGTGCCGCTTGTGGTTGTAGCAGGGAGAAGCACCTTGCCCATGTTCGTAGCTGAGAGATCCGATGTCGAACACCTGAAGGGCGTGGCAGAAGTGATTGCGCCCGCATGAACCGCGCCTTGCACCAGCGCCACCTTCGCACAAGGGGCGTGCACCATCGAATCCTTCTGTGGTAGCACGGGCCCAACCATCCACTCCATGCGTGCGAGCAACGGGTCGAGAGGCTCCAGATTGAGGTAACCGAGATCAGTAGAAGGAGAGTAGAATCAATTGGGGAAAATTTTGTGGCGATTTTTGGAAGGTTTTCGACGGGCTCACGGATCAGCTTGAGTTTGGAGGAACTACAAATCGGTCGAGCAGATCTGAATCGAATGGGGAAATTTTGTGGCTATTTTTTTGTGGAATTTTCGTGGAGGGATCGCTAGCTCTGATACCAAACTGTCATGTCCCGTTGCCATGGCCGAGCGTCGAGACGTGAGATTGATACACTGGTCGCTTGTGGTAGCCACCGGACCTTGGATGCTTGTGGAGAGCAGCCGGACCTGAAGAAGAAGAAGGTTGAGAGGAGAGGAGCCGACGAAGAAGAAGACCAAACTGGTTCTGTATTTTTCTGTTCCATCCTCTACGGTGTTGTTCCTGCTTGCTTTGTAAACCATGACCAATGCCACCAGCCCATGTCGACTTGGCCCACGGCCCATGACCCCTCTGCCCCATATGTTGCCATGTGCGGTTATGACACTCCGGCGACACACCCGAAACAACCCTCCGGTCACAAACGCCAAACGGAAGGAGATGAACTCCAAACAAACATGAGACAGGAGTATTTGCGATGTACATACGGCTCGGCGACGAGCGACACGCCAACGAATGGCTCACTCTTTTATCTTCTTCACCGTGTACACATACCACACATGAACATACATGGGAGACTACCATATGTGAGCACACATACACTCCTATAGGCTACATCCCTCTCCCTTGCCATACTACTCTCGTCGCTCCTGCCTCAACAGATTGCATAGGCTTATATAGCCGGCCTGGTGAGCGGGTCCTGGTGGCTTTGCGCGCGAGCGGGCCGGCGGTGGTCGAGCAGGGAGATGCGCGGGTTGACCAGTGCGAGCATTGCGGTGATAAACCAGTGGACGAGCGGGTGCCGGCCGGCGCGTCGGGATCGAGGCGGAGGGTCCTGGGCGCGCGATGAGAACGCGGGGCAGAGCAGAGCTGGGGCACTGGGCAGATGCTGCGAAAGGGCAGCCTCCTCGTTGAATCAACGCCCGGCAGCGCTCATCGTCTTCGTCGAACCAGGGGCCGGTGGCGGTGCCAAACCTCTCTAAACCTGAGCCGCCGGCCGCCGCGGGGCAGAACATATACTTGGCTCTCACACGCTTTAGGTTGATACATGCGCATCCTTCCCTTGGCTACTCGCATGCATCATGCATGCCCCGCCATTGTTTCCGTCCATATATATGAGTTCGCGCCACCACACAATTAATCCTCGCACGTCTTACTTAGCATGGCAGACTCGTTTCCTCATCAGATCTTTGGCTGCTTGGACACGGACGCCAACTCTGTTCCGATCTGTCGACGGGTGGTAACAACGATGGAAACGGCGGCTGACAGCAAGGATGGGATTAAAAAACATTGGGCCAAGGGCTGCCGGAAGACGTTGGGCCTAAAACTTTCTTTGGCCCGTTTGTGACACCAGGCAGCCACCTATTGCAATTTAATAGTAAAGATTATAGAGTTGCTCAAACTTTAAAAATATTGACTTTCATTAAAAACTATAGGCATCCTAATTTAGGAAGGAGGGAGTACATTTAACCAAAAGAATTGCGATGACTATTGGGCCGGGTAATTGTCCAAACTAACAAAACTGACCAATGTTATCAATCATAGCTTTGGACTAGGTATACAAAGCCTCTATGTAAAGTAAAAGTTAAATGCAAACCAAGCATTTTCCTCTTCCGATGGCATTAGATACAGCTTGACAAGGATCAAAGCCACAAGGGTGCATGGGTGGGATATTGAGAACAATATATATTTTGCCAAGATAATTGGCATATAGTTTTTTAGATATCTTTTGAGTATTGTCAGTTCATGATTTTAATTGTAGTTATTTGAGCATTTTATTTAGTACTCCATTTTTTTAATTTGAGACAGAAAACTGTGCAAGCTGCCAAGCTCATCAAAGGGTGACTTCTTTTGGGCTTGTGCTTATGCATAAGCCTGCTTATGGAAAATGGTGGGGAGAAACTGTGGTGTGAAGAAGCCCCTAGAAACTAATCCTTCCTATTCTTTTGGGCTTCTAAAAATTTAGCTTATTTGAGGTGTTGAGTTGTGAATGTCTATAATGCCCCTAAATTACACATGTGTCCCAAAATAAGTGAATAAGAGGGGAATAAAAATGACATTCACATCTGACAGAGCAGTCATCCACATCTGCAGTACTCCACGGTGCAAACAGATGTGAGAAATT
The DNA here is from genome assembly GCF_019359855.2 of Lolium perenne. Lineage (NCBI taxonomy): Eukaryota > Viridiplantae > Streptophyta > Magnoliopsida > Poales > Poaceae > Lolium > Lolium perenne. The sequence goes on along the minus strand of NC_067245.2, from coordinate 204,188,101 downwards.
GGGAGGATTCAGATAGTATCGTCGGCTGCAATGTCTTGATCGAGCGGCCGAAGAGCTCTTCGCCGGCTGCAGCGTCTTCATCGAGCGGCCGAAGAGCTCGTCGCCGGCGACAGCCCCTGCTCCGGGTGTAGAGGCGGGCCACGACCGGAAGCGGGGAAACGGCGGAGGAGCGCCGTCTGCTGCGAGGGAGCGGCCGAGGGGTAGTGGAGAAGCGGCGGCGAACGCAGGCGAGCGCCGGCGGCAGCGGCGGTCGGCTGGTACGAACCATGGCGCTCCATGTCGGAGAAGATATGGTCGGCAGGGGAGGAGGCGGGGAAGAAGGCAGGTTGTTCCCTGCTGGATTGGCGGAGCCGGCGGCGGGCCCAGGAGCAGCAGAGCCGGCGGCGGGTCCGGCGGCGCTGCGGCGGCGCTCGCGGAACCCTATCTCGCTCGGGCCTCGCTCTCGCTCGAAGCGGTACCCGCTCTGGAGCGAACGTTTCTTTTTTTCTTTTTTTCTTTCATCCCCCAGCAGTACCCTCCGGAATGGCATTCTGATGTAAATTCGAGCAACAACAGGGGCAACCATGTGTACCGTTTCGCGTCCGCGGGGAGAAGCTCGGGAAACTCTCCAGAAACACGTCGCGACCAGATTCTCCCTATAGACAGGAAGTGGGCTTCTCGGTGGAAATAAGCTAGTCAGAAACTGGAGAGTTCTTTTGGGCTTCAGCGGTGCACCACCTTGAAGCTGGCCTAGAAGCCCAAAAGAAGTCACCCAAAAAGTGAGAAAGGGAGAACAAACAGAAACAAAAGGCAAAATTACACCAGTTGCTCAGCAGCTAATGCTACAAACTCATCTCTAATCTCCGCTGCAAGCGCCAAAGCAGTGCATGCTTTACCGTCAAAAACTCCGCGCCTAACTTATCATTAGATCTTATTAAACCTCTGTTTAATTTGTTTAACATTTATCGTCTATCTAAAATAATCAAATAAATTCTTATGATTAGTCGCGCTTAATAATAGTAGTACCACGGAACAGCTCCCGACCGTCAAGCAAAAGAGAAGGAACAAGAGTCGACTTGATTGCTGGTGTTTACACACGAGTAGATTGCTCGAAGAAACATGCATCTGTACGTATAGATCTCTCCCTCCCGCCGTATTTCCTACCTACGCATGTCCAGTCCGATAGCAAACCATGTACGCGCGGAAGAACATAAGAGCACGCTCCCCTCCCCACGGCTAAATTCGGGGTGAAGTACCGCCGACTTGGATGAAAATTTGGTGTGATGGGCTTCGAATTTTCAGCTACCTCTCAGCTAGGCGCCAGATGATCGGCGTATTTGGTTTTACTAGTAAAAAATGCCCGTGCGTCGCACCGGGAGAAAAAGATCTGAACATTTCAGTGAATCATCCACGATGACACTTCTTCCCTTTGCCATGGTCGACCAAGGTGGTCACATTTTTCTTTAGTTCTAAAGAACCATCTCCTAGATCATGTGAAGTGAATAAGCGATCGATGGGATGTGTTGATTTTTTTTTTTTTGAAAACATGACCAATCCACGAACAGAAATTGACAAGATGCACCACAAAACAAGCATAAATGTTTGAATATGAGTCCTAACCGCCGAAAAGATTTCCCGTTGTCCCGGTCGTCCTAATCGATTCCTCGCTATCTTGTGGTACTCCTCAAGCAGGAGAACCTCTCACCGAGACCTTGCACGTCCATAAGCCTCTTCGCGGCAACCAGAGCAATGCCGATTCATCTAATTTCAATCTAGAAAAAAACATTGACAACATGGGAAACTCGACGACGAAGACTTTGATCGCAACAACAGTGTGTCTTGCCCTTCGTGTCTGGTAGAGCACCTACAGTGGCTCTATTTCCATCACGACGAGCGATGTTGTGCCTCTCAAACTCCTTCTGCCTATGCTTGAAGATGTCCTCTATGCCTTGGCGAGAAGCACGCTGTTCTTCCTGATCACCTTGGACCAAGCATCCGACGCCGAAGGTGACTGGTTTTTTCTTTGTTAGATGTATGACCCAAATTTACATAATATTAATCATTGGTTAGAAAATCAACAGAAATAGAAACAAATTATATATTCACAGTATAGGCACCAAACCTTCCCTTGATGTTGAAAACAGTAAGATTAAATAAATCACACGTCATCAAAATTCTTTCCATAGAAAACCTCAGGCAGTTTCATTAGCTAACAATATAATTCGTAAATATAAGATGTATCCATAGACAAATGTTTATACAGTCTCGTGTAAACATTAAAGCGAGTTGGCATACAAGTGACCTGATTGTTACATGTGTGACTTGCCTTTTCATGCAGGGAACACAACGAAAGGCGCAGACTAAATCTCTTTCTTTCCCAGTAGCTATTTTTATTTGACGGAACTCTTTTCTACAATAGAAAAAGCAATCCAGGTCCATGTGTAGAAACGACCTCTGTACTGGAGCGGGACGCCCGGAGAACGATTGCATATCGTGGAGAGGGAGATAGCGAGGGTGCGGTTGATGGGAGGTTAAACGACACACGTTGCCGGTGAGGGTGACTGGATGAGGCATGCATAGTTTTCGCCGGGTGCGCACCACCGTGGCCACCGCCATGCTGCACTGGCACTGCTGCCTGACGCGGGGCTTCTCGTGCTCTAGAAGACGGCCCCGCTGGAGCTGCCATGGGAGATACAGAGTGCGCCGTGGCTGCCGCCAATAAGGCCCATGTGCGGCAGATGGATTAGCTCCATGAGCAACATCTCCCTAGCGGCTTACCATTGTACAATTAAACGCTGTTGTCGAACCAGGGCGCTGGCTGCCGTGGCTCTATTCATCGACAGCGGATGAAGCTTTGCGCGGCCACACGCAGGCCGTAAAGGAGCTTGCTGGTCGTTTCTTTGGAGTTCCGGCCGGCCGGCGAGACGTGCTTTAAGCACGACCCGTCTATCCGGGATATGTGTCGCGGACGGAAATCTCGACTTTGAGCTTCGGTGACGAAGAAACTCCACCGAGGTCGTGCTATATATTATTGAATTTTCGTGCACAAGAAGGCAATACACAAACGGAGAAATCTGGGATTCTTTCTCGTAGGCAACTGAGTTTGGTACGAACTCCTTCCGACTTTTGATTCAGGTTCAGTCGGATGGGCCGATATTGGGCTGGTTTGGCTGGATTTCATGGTGGAGAGGCTCACAAACCGATCCGTGTCTATCCGGGAGAACGGGACTGCAGGATCGACACAGACGCTGGAATCGATCGATTGATCGATCTCGAAGCAGGGACGTACCACGGTCGTATTAGCGTTTAATAGTTAAGATTTTAACAAATAAATATAGTTCAACAAAACAAGCAAATAATATAGCAAGTTTAGAAACAAATCAAATGGAAACTAGTTGGTGTTGCCTCGATGCCCCTATATGTGCTCCACCAGATTATCCTGCAGCTGTTGATGCATTGCGGAGTCTTGAATCTCCTGACGCACAACGATGAACGAAGCCCGCGATGCCGGCACCTGGTGATTAGGTTGTGCAAGAGGACCATCTCTATCATATGGTGTAGCTTGCTCGCTCAGAGGAACTGGATACTTTCGCTCATTCTCAATAATCATGTTGTGTAAGCACACACAACAGTTCATCACCTCTCACATCTAACCTTTGGACCAAGTCATAGCGGAGAACCGGAGTTGAATGTACTAGGACGTCGCCTAGAGGGGGGTGAATAGGTGGTGTATAAAAACTTCTACTTGAAAGCTAAACTAGGCGAAATAAAACTACACATGTGTTTTCTAGTTTAGCTCAAAGCCTATCAACTAGGGCTTTGCCTAAGAGCACCAATAACCTATGCTAGTATGATGAGCAACAAGGTGATAACAAGCTAGGTATAGCACATCAAGCAAGATAGATATAACAAGGTAAAGCGCATAGGTAAAGGAGCTCGGGTTGAGAAGTAACCGGTGCACAAGGAGACGACGATGTATCCTGAAGTTCACACCCAAGGGTGCTACGTCTCCGTCTGGAGCGGTGTGGAGGAACAAGGCACTCCAATGAACCACTAGGGCCACCGTATTCTCCTCGAGCCTTTCCACCAAGGGGAAAGCCTCGATCCACTAAGGGACCCTTGAGGGTGGTCACCGAACCCGTACAAGCTTGGGCAAAACCCCAAGTATCAAGCTTGAGGCAACTCCACAACACGGAGGCTCTCAAGTACAAGGCCACAAGAGGCTACAACACGCCATAGCGGCAACAAAGCCACCAAGACACCAACGCGCCACAACCGGCTCCAAAACCACAAAGGCTAACACACTCCACAAAGGCAACAACGCCACAAAGGCTACAACGCCACAAAGACGACAAGGCCACAAAGGCTACAAGGCCACAAAGGCTACAAGAACACCACTAAGGTCAACAACGCCCTCTACGAGATCGAAACCCCGGAGAGAACCCAAACCGATGCACCTAATGCAATGGCTAAGAACACCACTAAGATGCCCAAGTTCTTCTCTCCCAAATTCCAACAAAGCTACAAAAGCTATTGGGGGAATAAGGGAGGACGAACAAATATGTGAAGAAACACCAAATAACTCCAAGATCAAGATCTAGCAAGATCCCCTCACTTGGAGAGGGATTCAATTGGTGAAGCTCTAGATCTAGATCTCCTCTCTCCTTTCCCCCAAAAATATGCAAGAAATAGTGGGGGGATCAAGAGGGGGAAGAAACAACTCAAGGTCAACAATGGAGGAGAGAGAATGGAAGGGAAGAAGTATTTGGGTCGGAGGTGGAAGAGAGGTATAAATAGGGGCTCCAAAATATAGCTGTTGGGGCTGAGAAAACGGTCAGATTCGCCCCAAGCGGTACTACCGCTTTGGATTCGAAATCCCCACAGAAGTTATCCACGTGGACACATAGCGGTACTACCGCTTGCGGTACCGCTTGAGGTACCGCAATGGCCTCCAGGGGTTACTGGATCCCAAGCGGTACCGAAGCGGTACCGAGGCGGTAGTGCCGTAACTTATGTTACGGTACTTAAGCGGTACCGGGGCGGTACTACCGCTCTCAAGCGGTACTACCGCTCAAGGTACCGCAAAGGTACCGTAACTTGTTCTGTGGGACTTTTTCAGTGCATTGTAAAATCCATAACTCGAGCTAGGAAACTCGGAATGACATGAAACCAATTTTGACGGAAAGAGGACGACGAGAGCTATCACTACAAAATGTGAAAATACGGAAAATAATGAGTGATGATTTTCTCATGGTCATAGAGGTGTAACCTCTCAATATGGTATATCGGGAAAATCATCACCCTCGCACATGCAACATGCGATGCATCCGGAATCCGTTTCCGGTGAGCTAGAGCTTGTCATGAGAGTGAACACAAGCTCTAACCCATCTCATGGATAAGAACCAAGAACAACCAAGAAACACGATGCAATGCATGCAAGGTTTGAGCACAAACCTTAACCTTGCGCGCTCCTCTCGAGTTGGCAAGCTCCGTCTTCATCCTCTTCATCTTATACATGCCACCGTCTTCCTCCAACATACACGCCACCATCTTCTTCGATCTTGTACGCACGCCACCGTCTTCATCCATCTTCATCTTCAACACCGTCTTCGTCTCTCTTCGACACCGTCTTCGTCATTGTACTCCGTCTTCTCCATCTTGCAACCTTGAGTCCAACAAATGGCTATGGACTTGACCTAAGATTGATTCTCAATGCAACCATTAGTCCATAGGGATTGTCATCAATTACCAAAACCACACATGGGGTAATGGACATGTTCTTTCAATCTCCCCCATTTTGGTAATTGATGGCAATATCTTTGGGAGGGTTTAAATATGGAATTTAGCGAACAACCCAAGTTGAATATTTAGAACAAACTCCCCCATACTATATGCATGTGTGAATGAACTTGAATTTCATTGCGTATACCGGCAATTAAATCCTAGCGGAGTATCCTCTAAATATTCAACCATGCAAAGCAACAAATGCAAGCATGAGAGGAAAATGCTTAAGAGCCAAACAAAAGCAATTCCCTAAAACCTTCCAAACTTCTCCCCCATTGGCATCGATTGCCAAAATGGACAAAATGTTTGGAAGGCCAATATAGTTAGAATTCCTCCATAAGTTGTGCATTTCTCATAATTGTGAGTGAAATCAAATGCACATATTCAATGACGAATACTCGGAGGAAATCAAACTATATTGAGGATCAAAGATTGCAAAAGGATAAGAAGGGGAGGAGGCTTCGAAAATTGAAGCAAGAAATCCATGAACCAAAAAGAAACACAAGCTTAATAAGAAGCAAGTAAAAAACAAAGCTTGTGTCAAAATCAAGTATGAGTGCTTTAAAATGCAAATAAAACGAAATGAGCACTCATAAAAAATTCTTTGTGGAGTCGTCAAGAGACAAACAAGAATGGAAGGAATGGACTCCAACAAAGAGTGATATCAAAATATATGTACCATCTCTCATGTATATAAGTTTCTCTAAGTGGACAACATCATGAAGATATTTATCCACAAACAAACATGCACACACAAGATAGGTACGAGAGAAGAAGAGCGAGATATCCAAGGTGAAGTAATACAATATACAAATGAGATATTTGCTTTATAGCACGGCCAAAGGCTCATATTTATCTCATTGTACATTGAACAACTTCAACCGAAAACACCTCAAATACATCACAAGAATCACCAAGAGAAGGAGATAGTAGAGATGCTTTGAGAGAGGCAAACAAGTATCACCAAAAGAAATACCAAGGATAACCCCATGGTTGGATACAACATAGCATGCATGAGGGGATTGATACTTGTTACCCGGATGCAATGGTGTGATGTAGTACATATGAGTTAGTCATAACATCATAGCTTGCCTCCAATAGTCACTTGTCCTTCACTTCTTCTTCATGGATGAGACGAGCATCCAATGCATCCTAGATGTACCTAAGACAAAGCTCAAGCACACCATGGTCCCCAAACTAATTGGGTCCGAGTAGTTAGTGAAACTACAACACATAGGACAAACTCCACGTAAATATGTGCATATGGATATAAATTTGAATACATGCACATCTTAGCCGATTTAGGATTATGGTGGAGTTTTCCCTATGCATTGGATCAACGAAAGCAAGCATGACATAAGATGTACATGAAGTAAATATGCATGCAAGACTTTCAAGAATCAAATGGAAATATGACTTGGACAAAATGCAAAAAAGAACACGATGGCACACCAAGATGTGACATGTCAAAAGGTTGTCCAACCCATATACAAGAAACAAATCAACACAAGATTGATCCCAAAGTTCAACAAATGAACTAAACACAACGAGCAAGATGATATCCAAAACAAGCATGCTCAAGATCTTATCTCATTATAGGAAAGTTAAACCAAATATCAAGTAATGAGATAACCAATTCCCAAAGAAAGCAAGGTTCCAAATAAACCAAACCCTCAACGCTTTTCATGATGGCACAAAAGTACCAAAAAGAAAAGGTTTGTCTTCCGAGGAAAAATTCTTGACACAAGGGAGTGTTCTAGCAAACATAGGAGAGCTCCCCCAAGATTAGTGCACCATTTAGAATTTTATATTTTAATACAAAATGCACAAATGCGGGATTATTGCTCAACCATGTTATCAAAACACTAACAAGGTTCAAGTGAAATAAGTAGATCCAAGAGAAGCAAGGAAGACATATGGGAGTCTAACCCACAAGGACAAATTCTTGGCAAGAAATGAAACAATTGAGCACATGAGCCAAGTGTGAGGATGATCCGGAACAATACCACACAATTTATTACCAGTTGTCCAAGGACAAAAGGTATTTAGGAAATATCCATATGGTAATTTGTGAGTATGTCCAAGATTATCTTCACAACAAAGAACGCATATGGTAAAGTGGGATTTGTTTGAGCAAACATGTCACATAGGAACAAGATAATCTAAAATATCAATTCTATGTGACACAACCTCAAGTGTTCACATTTTCTAGGCTTGTAGAATGCACAAAGCATAATACTCCCCCATAATGTGATAAAGACATTTTTCGTGCAAGAGGCAAATAAGAACTAAGTGAGATAATTAATGGACATTATAGAATTTTAATTCATCATGTCGCACATTTTAAGATTGTGAAACGCACAAAGCACATCACTCCCCCAAAATGGGATAGTCCATTAATTTCTCACATGAGCCAACAACTAAGATATCAATAAGATGCAATAATAGGCTCAACAAAAAACAATTGTACATGATGTGCCACCCAACATATATAAGCATGGAAGCAAGATAAGCAAGTAGGAAGCACAACATACACAACCACATGCAAGGTACAAAACCAACACATGTGAAAGGGGAGCGAGTAACTTTCAATGTAAAGGAGTTGAGGACTCGTTACCGCAAGGAGGAGCATGGGTAAAGGATGAAAGAAATAGTACTTGACTTGAGGAAGTGAGAATGATGAAGATCCCCCAAGTCTTCATGAACTAGTCAAGCCTCCATGCCCTCCACATGTACCTATTGATCAAATTTTGTCTTGTTGGTCCCCAACCAAGTTGGGTCCTAAGAAGTTAGTCACAATAGGCTTGGCAACCCAAATGGTTCTTTTTGACAAACCACATTGAGTGCCCATATATTTGGCAAACACATTTCCAAGCTTATCCTTGCAAAGAGAATAAGCACCACCGATCAAGATAGGGTTGGATAAGTTACTGATGACGCGTGAAGCACACGTTCGTTGGGAACCCCAAGTGGAAGGTGTGATGCGTACAGCAGCAAGTTTCCCTCAGTAAGAAACCATGGTTATCGAACCAGTAGGAGATGAAGGCCACGTGAAGGTTGTTGGTGAAGGAGTGTAGTGCGGCGCAACACCAGGGATTCCGGCGCCAACGTGGAACCTGCACAACAAAATCAAAATACTTTGCCCCAACTTAACAGTGAGGTTTCAATCTCACCGGCTTGCTGTAAACAAAGGATTAAACGTATGGTGTGGAGAATGATGTTTGTTTGCAAAGAACAGCAGAGAACAATGATTGCATTAGATTGTATTCAGATGTAAAAGAATGGACCGGGGTCCACAGTTCACTAGTGGTGTCTCTCCAGTAAGAAATAGCATGTTGGGTGAACAAATTACAGTTGAGCAATTGACAAATAGAGAGGGCATAACAATGCACATACATATCATGATGACTAATATGAGATTTACTTAGGGCATTACGACAAATAACATAGACCGCTATCCAGCATGCATCTATGCCTAAAAAGTCCACCTTCGGGTTAGCATCCGCACCCCTTCCAGTATTAAGTTGCAAAAAACAGACAATTGCATTAAGTACTGTGCGTAATGTAAACAATACAAATATCCTTGGACAAAGCATTGTTGTTTTATCCCTAGTGGCAAAAGCACATCCATAACCTTAGAACTTTCTGTCACTGTCCCAGATTCAGTGGAGGCATGAACCCACTATCGAGCATAAATACTCCCTCTTGGAGTCACAAGTATCGACTTGGCCAGAGCCTCTACTAGCAACGGAGAGCATGCAAGATCATAAACAACACATATATGATAGATCAATAATCAACTTGACATAGTATTCCATATTCATCGGATCCCAACAAACACAACATGTAGCATTACAAATAGATGATCTTGATCATGATAGGCAGCTCACAAGATCTAAACATGATAGCACAAGAGGAGAAGACAACCATCTAGCTACTGCTATGGACCCATAGTCCAAGGATGAACTACTCACGCATCAGTCCGGAGGTGATCATGGTGATGTAGAGTCATCCGGGTGATGATTCCCCTCTCCGACAGGGTGCCGGAGGTGATCTCCTGAATCCCCCGAGATGGGATTGGCGGCGGCGGCGTCTCTGGAACTTTTCTCGTATCGTGGCTCTCGGTAATAGGGTTTTCGTGATGGAGAGAATAAATAGGCGAAGAGGCAGAGTCGGGAGAGGCTCGAGGGGCCCACACCCTAGGGCGGCGTGCCCCCCTCCCTGGCCGTGCCGCCAGGTGGTGTGGGGCCACCTCGGCTCTTCTTCGTTTCCTCTTCGGACTTCTGGAAGGCTCCGTGGAAAATAAGACCCTGGGCTTTTGTTTCGTCCAATTCCGAGAATATTTCCTGTGTAAGATTTCTGAAACCAAAAACAGCAGAAAACAGGAACTGGCGCTTCGGCATCTCGTTAATAGGTTAGTGCCAGAAAATGCATATAAATGATATAAAGTGTATATAAAACATGTGAGTATTGTCATAAAACTAGCATGGAACATAAGAAATTATAGATACGTTTGAGACGTATCAAGCATCCCCAAGCTTAGTTCCTACTCGCCCTCGAGTAGGTAAATGATCAAAAGGATAATTTCTGAAGTGACATGCTACCATCATAATCTTGATCAATACTATTGTAATGCATATGAGATGAATGAAGTGATTCAAAGCAATGGTCTATAGTTTGTTAACAAATAGATAATGACTAAACAACTGAATCATATAGCAAAGACTTTTCATGAATAGTACTTTCAAGACAAGCATCAACAAGTCTTGCATAAGAGTTAACTCATAAAGCAATAGATTCTTAATAGAAGGTTTTGAAGCAACACAAAGGAAGATTTAAGTTTCAGCAGTTGCTTTCAACTTTCAACATGCATATCTCATGGATAATTGTCAACACAAAGTAATATGATGAGTGCAAATAAGAAAGTATGTAAGAATCAATGCACACAGTTGACACAAGTGTTTGCTTCTAAGATAGAAAGAAGTAGGTAAACTGACTCAACATAAAGTAAAAGAAAGGCCCTTCGCAGAGGGGAGCAGGGATTACTCATGTGCTAGAGCTTTTTATTTTGAAAACATGGGAACAATTTTGTCAACAGTGGTAATAATTCATATGGGTTACGCATAAAACCTCCTATAAGTTGCAAGCCTCATGCATCGAATACTAATAGTGCCCACTCCTTGTCCTAATTAGCTCGGATTTCCATGGATTATCATTGCATTAAATATGTTTCAACCAAGTGTCACAAAGGGGTACCTTTATGCCACCTGTACAAATGTCCAAGGAGATAGATCGCATTTGATCTCTCAATTTTGATAGATCTCAACTTGAGGACATCCATACCGGGACAACATAGAAAACATATAATGGACTCCTCTTTTATGCTTTAATCATTCAACAACAGATGATATTCTCATAAGAGATTTGAGGATTAATGTCCAAGCTGAAACTTCCACCATGATACATGGCTTTGGTAGGCGGCCCAAAGTTCTTCTCTAACAATATGCACACTCAAACCATTTAACTCATGGCAAATATCCCTTACTTCAGACAAGACGAACATGCATAGCAACTCACATGATATTCAACAAAGGTGTGACAGGTTGATGGCGTCCCCAGAAACATGGTTACCGCTCAACAAGCAACTTATAAGAACTAAGATACATAAGCGACATATTCTTTACTACAATAGTTTTTTAGTCTACTTTCCCATGAGCTATGTATTGCAAAGACAAGGAATGAATTTGTTTTAAAGGTAGCACGCAAGCAATTTACTTGGAATGGCAGAAAAATACCACATAGTAGGTAGTTATGGTGGACACAAATGGCATAGGTTTTGGCTCAAGGTTTTGGATGCACGAGAAGCATTCCCTCTCATTACAAGGCTTTGGCTAGCAAGGTTGTTTGAAGCAAACACAAGTATGAACTGGTACAGCAAAACTTACATAAGAACATATTGCAAGCATTATAAGACTCTACACTGTCTTCCTTGTTGCTCAAACACTTTTACCAGAAAATATCTAGACTTTAGAGAGACCAATCATGCAAACCAAATTTCAACAAGCTCTACGGTAGTTCTCCACTAATAGGTTTAAACCACATGATGCAAGAGCTCAAACATGATCTACTTGAGAGCTCAAAAGAATTTCCAAGTATCAAATTATTGAAGACAACATACCAATTACCACATGAAGCATTTTCTGTTTCCAACCAAATAGCAATAAATGAAGCGGCTTTCAACTTTCGCCATGAACACGTGTCTTTCTCCCACACGAGGAATGCTAGGATCCAAATTTATTCAAACACAAACAAAAATAAAAGCACACAGACGCTCCAAGTAAAGCACATAATATATGACGGAATAAAAATATAGTTTCACTAGAGGCGATCTGATAAGTGGTTGATGAAGAAGGGGATGCCTTGGGCATCCCCAAGCTTAGATGCTTGAGTCTTTTTGAAATATGCAGGGATGAACCACGGGGGCATCCCCAAGCTTAGACTTTTCACTCTTCTTGATCATATTATATCATCCTCCTCTCTTGATCCTCGAAAACTTCCTTCACACCAAACTCATAACAATCTCATTAGAGGGTTAGTGCATAATCAAAAATTCACATGTTTAGCGAGGACACAATCATTCCCAACACTTCTGGACATTACCCAAGGCTACTGAAATTTAATGGAGCAAAGAAATCCACTCAACACAGTAAAGGAGGCAATGTGACATAAAAGGCAGAATCTGTCAAAACAGAACAGTCCGTAAAGACGAATTTTTTCGAGGCACTTAACATGCTCAGATGAAGAAGCTCGAATTGAATGAAAGTTGCGTACATATCTGAGGATTACTCGTGAATTTTTACAGAATTTTTAGATTCTCCTACAGAGATAACATCTCAAATTCGTGACAGCTAAAAATCTGTTTCTGCGCAGAAATCCAAATCTAGTATCAACTCTCTATCAAAGACTTTACATGACACAACAATGCAATAAAGTAAAGATACAAATGTATTGCTACAGTAGTAACAAGCACCTTGACTCAAATATAAAACAAAAATTGCAGAAATAAAATAATGGGTTGTCCTCCATAAGCGCTTTTCTTTAACGCCTTTCAGCTAGGCGCGGAAAGTGAAAATCAAGTAACATCAAGAGAAGAAGGATCAACAGAGGAGTTGGGGGTTTTTTTATCAACAATGCATTGTATCTTATCTATGTAAGTTTCAGAAGCTCCTCTTTCGTTACTTTTAGGCTTACTATCCTCCTCAAATAAATTTTCAGGAACAATCCAATCAAAATTCCTTTCTAGTGCATCATGCATTCCTATGAGCTTATAAGGTATTGGTACTTTAGTATCCCCCTCACAATTGGCTTCATTAGTGTTGTCGAGGGTACTCCTCGGCAATGCCCTCCGGTTGGGGCTTAGGGTTGATGGAATCCTGTAGGCTGACACGAGACATCAGTTCACAGACAAGCGGGGAGAGCAATTTACCCAGGTTCGGGGCCCTCGATGAGGTAAAACTCTTACGTCCTGCATGTATGATCTTGATTATGAAGATATTGGGTTACAATGGGGTGCCGAAGGTTTTGGCTGAGATCTCGTCGAGAGGCTAAGTGCTGCGGCGACCTAGCTCTAGACTTCTGGTGGCTAAAGTTGCTAAGATTGATCGTGTCCCTCGGCAGCCCCTCTCCTGGCCTTTATATAGGAGGCCAGGTCTCAAGAGATCCAACCGGGTACGACTAGGTTTACAGTAGTCCTAGCTCTAAACTTTCCTTGTTCGGCTCCTCCTTTGTCTTGTCCGTCAAGGAATCTTCCGCTGCATCGTCCAAGTGGCCCACCTTGCCATCGAGTACCTTCATGGGCCTCCAGTTAAATTGTACAGGATAGGGCAATGTCAGTTACCCGAAGGGTAATGCCCACATCAGTAGCCCCCGAGTGTCTAGCCGAAGATGGTTCGGGTAGAGACTAAAGCATGCCTCCACCTAATGTTCTTCTCCTGTTGATTGTTCTTGTCTATCTTGTATCAGCATCATCTTCTTCTATCGGGTGCGCGTCCAGTGCTCCCGATGGGAGTAGCCCCCGAGTCTAGGTATGGATGCTTGCAATCCGTGCGTAGACTCAAGTTGTACCACTCGAACGTTTTTACTCTGCCGAAGTTTTTCTGCAAGTCTTCATGGGTCGTTCGATACATTTGTACCAAGGCTTGTATTCTTCAATAAGTTTTCAACGCGTAAGGGATAATGAGTAACGTGCCCAACTTTTGTTGGTTAACTGCCGATGGCAAAACAACGTCACCCTACGCAGAATCAAGTCCCCGGGCATGATCCTGGAGTGCAAAAAAGTTCTATCGGGTGCGCGTCCAGCGCTCCCGATGGGAGTAGCCCCCGAGTCTGGGCACGGGCGCTTGCAACCGGGTGCAGACTCGAGCTGAGCGTTCCATCCTTTCCTTCAAATGTTTCTTCACAGGTTTATCTTCGAGTTCTTATTTTATGGGGTGCGCGTTCAGCGATCCCGATGGGAGTAGCACCCGAGTCTAGGTGCGGATGCTCGCAATCCGTTCGTAGACTCAAGTCCACCATCCAATACTTTTATATTTCTTCGAATGCTTCAAGCGATCTTCACGACGTCACTGATGACATTACTGACACTTTGATTTTGACTGACAAGACGTGACCCGTTGGGCCCATCCTACCTCTGCATGGCTCTGTTTTTAAGTAATATCCGCCTTTCTCGCACGGTTACCAAGGCGCCTCCTCGATTTACACGATCAACGATGAAGAGAGGGTCTTTTCATGAACTGGAAGCAACGACACGTGCCCACGCAATCCTCAAGTTCTCCCCTACTTAAAATCTCTCAGAGCAAAATCCTTCGTATTCTCTCACATCATCGTAGCATCCTCTTGTTCTTCTTCCACCTTCTTCTCTCATAACCGCTGGGCCGCCACCACCATTCTTAGATCTTCTCCAGATCCCGCGATGGTGAAGAAGAAGAACCTCGCTGCTACCGCCAATTCCGCGAGCGGCGGCGCCGCCGCCAAGGCCTCCTCGTCTCTTCCAAAGAGAAGCGGTCCAGACGCTCCTCCCCCAACTCTGGCGCCGCCAGCACCGCCAAGCTCGGTAGCCGTGACCAAACCTGGAGATTGGCTAGCATCGTCCATCACGAAGCGTGATGAAAAGAGGGCCTGAAGCCTTGGTCTAATCTCCTCTGGCGAGGGTAATGTGATTCTCCCAGGTGCGATCTCTCGGCCCAATCCTCCTGCTGGTTTTACCGTGATGTTCTTGTCGTTCTTATATCGTGGTCTCTCGCTTCCTGCTCACGAGTTCCTTCATCGCCTTCTGCGGACTTACGAAATCCAACTGTGGCAACTTACCCCTAACTCAATCCTTCACGTTGCTGTGTTCACCACCCTTTGCGAGGCGTTCTTGGGCATCGAGCCTCACTTTGGGTTGTGGAAGAAAATCTTCTTCGTAAAGAGATACAGCAGTAGCAATGGACCCTTTGTTATTGGGGGAGTGGGGTTTGTTGTCCGTTCAGAAGTAAATTATTTCAGTTTCCCAATGAGAGAATCCGTGCAAGGATGGAGACTGAAATGGTTTTATGTTAAGGATCCCTCAACAACCGAGCCCCAGCTGCCTTGCTTTGCCGACGTTCTTGAAGCCAAACCTACGCACTCTCGTAAGAACATCCTTTCTCCCGACGAAAGGACAGCAGCCAATGAATTATTTGTCAAATTTCTTCGGATCAAAGAAGCCGTCGGCCAGACCATGATCGGCACAGAGGTAGCTGCGGTGTTCTTAAAACGTCGGGTCCAGCCAGTCATGGCCAGGGTTCATCCGATGTGGTTATATTCGGGTCCGAAGGATGAAACCAGGATAAACGTTGCTGAACTATCGAAAAAGGAGCTGCTTGACGAAGTTCGACGCCTCACTCTCCTTAGCAAGGAAGACTCGATCCCGTTGATATCTTCTTATCCACCTCTTGATGCTGATCACCCGTTGATGGAGGTAAATTTTCCTTCTCATACTCTTATTACCCTGTTCCACTTGATCGACTCGACTATTATTGTTCTTATTTGCTTCTTTCTTCGGCAGGTCCCCATAGCTTCTGAAAACTTGCATGATCTACCGAATGATACTTCCGAAGGAAGAGGTTCCTCAGCCCCTATTGACTTTCATACTTCCGAGCACATGAGCTCAGAGAATGAACACGATGATCCGATAGATTCTGAAGCTATCTCCACCGATCCTCCTCCCCCAGCCAACGATACTTGCGGCGGGATCAGTGCGTGATGACGACGCTGATCATGATGCCTTTGTTAATGCAGCTGTGGAGGAGGCCAGAGCTTCGCCTGCGAAGAGATCAACCGGCGGCTTTGCCGATGAAGACGATCTCTTTGAACTGTAAGTGCCTTTTTCCTAGAATTCGTATTTTGCTTTCATCATTTGCATTTCTTTCATAACTCTTTCCAACCATTCCCTTTCGTAGTGACGAAGGTTTCATCGAGCCTCCGTCTAAGAAGGCCAAGTCTGGCGTCGTTCTACCGGATGTCGCGGCTTCCGAGGCTTCGGCTCCTGCTGCAGCCCCCGCGGCCCAAGTATCGACAGCTTCCTCCCTTTCTAGGGGGAAGGATATTCCTTCGACTGTTGCCGCCACGACTCCTCCTTCAGGAAAACCTGTAAGTCTTTCTCGATCGTAATGCAAACTTTCCTGAATGTGCCTTGATTAATGATTCTTTGTCAAACGTCTATTTTCCCCTTTCCTTAAGGATCTGCGAGCCGTTATATCTTCTTTGGAGGCCTTCGCCTCCCAATTTACTTCCCTGGAAGCAGACAAGGTTCGGCTGCAAAAGGAAGTTAAATCCTCTTCCTCGAAGTTGGAAGGTGCAATCAAAATAGCCGCCGAAGCTCGCCAAGAAGTCGACTCCCTGAAGGAGGAGCTCGGTAGGCTAAAGGAAAAGCTGAAGGAGGAGGAAGCATCTAGGCTGGTCGCCGAAGCTTAGGCGGCCGAAAAAGATGATCTTCTTCGCCAGTCTTCCTTGGCTTTGCTTGGTAATTCCTTTTGTGCTTCCCTGTCGATTATTACTTTGCGAATTTGATCCTTTGTTAGTGATCTTTCCCATTTCATCTTTTTGCAGGGGCCGCTGACATCCCTGTCGATGCCTTGGATAAATTTCCAAACAACTCTCTGGCAAACGGTGTGTCGATGACTCTTGCCTCTCACCAACTTACACGGGAGCTCCTTGAAAAGATCAAAGGTGCCATGGCGCGGATGCACTCGATGATCTTCTCCAAGATTAGTCAAGACAGGACTCTGGGGCAGCTGATCGATGCTTTCGCAGTCAACACCAAGGAGGTTATCGAGGTATTCAAACGTACTTCACGTACCTATGGTGCCCTCCTAGCCTTCCAACTTATGATGGGTCATGGCTTCAAGGCCGATATCGAAGAGATGTCTAGGGAGCTGCCGAAAAAGCAAGATGGGCAGTTCGTTGATTTAGGCATCTTCAAAACGTCAGCTCTTAAGTGTGCACGCCAGCTCCTTGAGCTGGTTTCATCAAAGAAAACATCGGCTGGCCCAAGTTTATCGACCCAGACCCAAGCCCCTTGATTCTTGTAACAAACTTCTTGTTGTGAAACAATGTTCTGTCACAAAACTTGTGGTTGTAATAAATTCCATGCTAGCAATGTTGCTAGTACACTCTTGTTATGACATTTTTTACTTGCACTCTCCCGATGGGAGTAACTTCCAATGCTGAAGCGATGCGATCCGTCATACCCTTGACGCTGTTTTTGCAGGTTTTCCCAGTGCCTGCTTTTGTCGATGATTCTTCGGGTGCTCTTTCTGAAGGTGACCGAATCCAGTGTATGAAGGATTGGATCGCGCAAATGGAGAAGGATTTGCGCAATACGTATGCCTTGGCGGCCATTATCAAGAAGAAGGGCGAGATTGCAGCTGACGTAGAGCGCTATGCTCTTACTGAACTGCATAAGGCCACTGAAAGTTTGAACTGTAAGTTCCCTGGTCCTTGTGGTTATTATTCTTTGTCAAAAATGCATTGTCTTATCTTCCGTTGATTCCTTTGCTAGTCATAGCTCTGAACCGTGCTGAAGAGAACAAGAGGATTCACGAGCGCATGAACGCATTGACCCAGCTGTCATCAGCCGAGGAGATTTTCTGGAGGGAGCACTTGAAAGCTTCGGCTGTCGCACGGTTCCAGGATCGGGTCCAGCAAGTCCACCACTTCTTCGACAAGTGCTACAAAGGCCTAAGAGTGATTTGGAGGACGATGTTCCCTTTGAACGCGGTCCCTCCTACACTGTTGTCTCTGATGTCTGAATTTAGAAACACCAAGAAGATTCGAGACTTGGTGCGAGCTCAGGTTTTTGCAGGAGCCAGATTTACACTTGCCCTTGTCCTTGCGCGTTATCCTTCGGCAAATCTGCTGACTATTGCCAATGCTACTGGTAATTTGGAGACACTGTACCCGAAGGTAATGTTGCATGTCAATATAATTGTCGACAGGCTTGAAGAGGAGTCGAAGATACCTGAAGAAAAAGAAACTCCGCAAGAGTAATTCAGGGTTAAGTTCTTATTGTAAATAGGTAATTTGGCTACTTCATCCAAGCGTTTGGATTGCGAAGTTGAAACTTATTTTTCGGTAGGTACATATGTATGCACTTTTACCGTGTCAATGTTGTTGGCAAATTTTGAAGGAGCAAATCTTAATTGCCTGTTTAAGCGTATGTGTATTTGTTGGTCAGCAAATTATTTGAGTGATCAGCTCGTGTTGCGGGTCTTGCTAAACCTGTTGTATGTGCAACTTTGCTTTCAACCGATGTATGTCCTGACAGCAGCTCCCGAATGTATCGGAAGCACTAACTCTGCCGATGAGCCCGTTGTTCTTTGATATTTCCATAAGTAAAATATCGAACGTGGGTTGTTGTATTTCCAGACTCTTCCTATTTACGGCGCTCGTAGAGGCATCTGTAGCAGAGGGAAAGGTCAGCGTCCTTGTTTGTTTTGCATCCTTTAGCACTCGTAGTTTTAGAGGCTTTTTCGGAGCACAATCTTTTACCGCGTACTTTGTTGCACCATCGTTCGCCGAGAGGCGTAAGCAAGGTTTATGATGATGCGGTTTGGGTGCTCCGAATTACTGCAATGCTTTTCAAGGAATCAAAACTTAAGTTCTCATTAATAAAGTAAGCACGGGACTAAGGGGCGAAAAAAGGAAGGCCCTGTTGAAAACAATGGAAAAACTAAACACTATTCATCCGCCTAAGCAAGGAAAGGGTTCTTCTTATCTTCCGGCTTGTCCACAACGTTAGTGGTTTTCGAAGCGTCGTTGATTTCACTAGGGGTCTCGACGGCGGCTGACAGTGTCTTGCTTTCTCCTATAACTGTTGTGCCATCAACTGCCGATGCTTTTACCACCGAAACTTCTGGGGCAAGGTCGGCTGGCTTCTTCTTCGTTTCCCTGACGTGTTTTTCTTCCTTATTATCGCGTGGCGATGACTTGGAAGGGAGATTGGTGATTTCCTGTCTTAACCCAAACTTTGCAGCAATCCTCTGAAAGTCGCGATCACAATTGTCTGAGCGTCAGAAACTTCCATAGACTGTGATGTTTGTCACGTTGCTCCCAGGCATTTTCAGCTTGAGGCATGCGTAGTGCGATACAGCCATGAACTTGGCATAAGCTGGTCTTCCGAGTATAGCGTGGTACTGTGATTCC